>NC_057419.1:13600432-13927914 GCF_019320065.1 Cervus canadensis
GAGGAGAGTGAAAAAGTTGGCTTAAAGCTCAACATTCAGAAAACTAAGATCATGGCATCCGGTTCCATCACTTCATGGCAGATAGATGGGGAAACAGTGGAAACAGTGACTGACTTTATCTTTCTTGGCTCCAAAATCACTGCGGATGGTGATTGCAGTCATGAAATTAAAAGACACTTGCTCCTTGGAAGGAAAGTTATGACCAACCTAGACAGCGTATTAAAAAGCAGAGACATTACTTTGCCAACAAAGGTCCGTCTAGTCAAGGTTATGGTTTTGCAGTAGTCATGTGTGGATGTGAGAGTTGGACTATAAAGAAAGCTGAGTGCCAAAGAATTGATGCTTTTGAACTGTGGTGTTGGAAAAGACTCTTGAGAGTCCCTTGGACTGCAAGGAGATCCAACCAGTCCATCCTAAAGGAGATCAGTCCTGGGTGTTCATTGAAAGGACTGTTGTTGAAGCTGAAACTCCAATACTTTGGCCACCTGATGCGAAGAGCTGACTCATTGGAAAAGACCCTGACGCTGGGAAAGATTGAGGGCAGGAGGAGAAGGGGACAACAGAGGATGAGATGGTTGGATGGCATCATTGACTCGATGGACATGGGTTTGGGTGGACTCTGGGAGTTGGTGATGGACAGGGAGGCCTGGCGTGCTGCGGTCCATGGGGTCGCAAAGAGTCGGACATGACTGAGCAACTGAACTGAACTGACAGTAGATAAAATATGCCCTCAATCCTTGGGCTCTATTCTCCAGACTTCCCCACAATGTGAAATTCAGATTTTTATTTTTTACTTTTATCTCTAGATTTTAATTTCCCCCACTTATGCAAGATGTTGCACTAGAAATGACATACATGAGAAGCTTGGTTTATATCCCAGGCCATTTCATTGCAGTCATTTTTCTATGTCTACCCACTTCATGCTGGGGTTCAGTTCTCCTTCCCAAAATAGCTTTATTTGGAACAGGAAGCAGCAAACTTTTTCTCAAATGGGCCACATAGTGAATATTTTCTGTTTTGCAGGCCATAGAGTCTCTGACAGAGCTACCCACTTCTACCACTGAACATAAAAGCCAGAGGCAAGCCACACGTGAACGAGGGTACCAATCAGACTTTATGTACACTGAAATGTGACGGTCATATAATTTTTATATGCCAAGAAATACTATTCTTTTGATTTGTTTTCCAGGCATTTACAAATATAAACACCAGCCTTAGCATTCAGGCTATAGAAAAACAGGTAGCTGGCCAAACCTGGCCCTCTAGTCAGAGCTTGATGACTCTGATATGAAGAGAGACATTATCAGAGTTAATGAATTAATCATTATAAAAGGTTCTTCTCTTTTTTGGAATGAAGATTTTTACAGATGAAAAAGAAGGAGTAAGTATATAGATACATATTAAATTAGCAAAGATGTGTTTAGAGTGGTCAGGTTTATAAATCATGCCAGATCTTTATAGAGGAGGCTGATTTTATTTTTGCTAAGGGAACTTGTTGTGCGTTTCATTCTACACAAGAAACTCAGTCAACCCAGATGTAGTTTGTGGTTCTTACAACTAAAGACCCAGGCAGTAGGTTAAAATTATCATGCAGTCCTTTACACTAGTTGACATACACACATCACTATGTTTTTAAAATGGACCAGGTGATGGCGGAATCCCTAAATGGGATTGGTGGCAATTAGCCAAGATAACTAAACCGGAAGTGACTCAGCAAACCCAGATCTTGGCCATCTTCAGATAATCATGGACAAACTCCAAATGTCCAGTTTCCCTATGTCCTCATTCAGCACACTGAAATATATAATTTTAGTCTCAGATACAGCTAACTGTAATGTCATGCTGGTATTATGTTATAAAACAAACAAGTATACGTTACAGGTGTAAAAGACTGGACTAGAGTTTGCAAATTCTTATAAAAAGCATCTCTTTAGCCAATGGGAAACATGGCAAATGGCAATTCCACTTTAAAATTCAAGTTTTTTGGCACCAAAATGCTATACACACACACACACACATATAATTTTGTCTTTTTACAAACCTCAAAGAAAGGAGGAAGAAAGGGAGGAAAAGTATGAATCATTTTTCTAGAGCTAGACAGAAAACTCTCATGATTTTGCCTTGTCCTGTTGGGTTATCAGAGTTTTGCTGGACTAACCCAGTGGTCACGTATGGTTGTGAAAGCTGGACCATAAAGAAGGCTGAGCACCAAAGAATTGATGCTTTCAAATTGTGGTGCTGGAGAAGACTCTTGAGAGTCCCTTAGACTGCAACAAGATCAAACCAGTCAATCCTATAGGAAATCAACCCTAAATATTCATTGGAAGGATCAATGCTGAACCTAAAGCTCCATTACTTTGGCCACCTGATCTGAAGAGCCAATTCATTGAAAAAGACCTTGATGCTGGGAAAGACTGAGGGCAGGAGAAGGAAGCGACGGAGGGTGAGGTGGTTGGATGGCATCCCCAACTCAATGGACATGAGTTTGAGCAAGCTCCAGGAGATAGTGAAAGACAGGGAAGCCTGGTGTGCTGCAGTCCGTGGGGCTGCAAAGAGTCGGACACAACTGAGCAACTGAACAACAACCCCAATTTTATGCCATTGTATCCTCTACAGTGTAATATCTTGACAGATAATGAAAAATTAGGAGGATCCACTTGGGCGGTCCGGCAAAACTCAGTTTAAAGTAAATATAAGCTCTCTGGAGATATCTACCATGAGGAATGTTCTTTTAAAAGCTCATTGTTTGTTTTAATCCAATGGAAAAAAAAGATAAAAACTGAAGAATAAGATCTATAAAGAGAAAGCACAAATATTAAGACTGGCAAGGGGAAATAGGCAGTCAGGGGATGGACTGAAAGCCAAGTTCAACTTTCAGATTGTCCTGGCAAAACTGTGATTATAGTGGAGGATTAAGCCTCACCTGAGCACAATATCTTAGTTAAACTCAGTAACTCTTAATGAAAAATCTATCAGTATATTTAAACTGAACAAACTTTTTGGCCAACCCAATATATGTCCTTATAGTGTTTTCAAACATAGCTTTCTGTTTGTATGACTATATATATATATATATGAAAAATAAAGAAAAATACAAAGAAGAATATGCAATTAATAAGCAAATCCATGACCTGTAACTAATGCCTTCTGTTGTTAAGGAGGGTTTGTATTCTTTATGGAAAAGGGGGTATTTTATGATTACAACAAAAATTTCAAACTTTTTCAGCTATAACAGTCAAGTAAGGTTAATAACCCAATATCTAACTATAGAACTAAGGAAACTTTAATCGAGAAAAATTGTGACATGACCAAGACCACCTAGATTCTCATGTTCAATCAGGATAAGAAATTAGTGTCCTCCAACTCATAGCCTAGTTCTTAAAATATTCCAGGCCATAATCCTAGGCGAGAACCAAAATTTGTCCTCAGCCCTGGAAGAACTGTGATTTACAAAATACCAGCTTCTGTGCAAAATGAGACCTTGATGCTGAAAAGAATTAGTGTGCCTTAAGTTTCGTAGCTCTCTAATTAAAGAGGAGCTTTAGACTTACTCCCCAGAGGTTTTAATATTGTTACTTTAATTTATAGCTGTTCTTTAATTTTAATAGTCAAATGAAAGCTTTAATTATAATCAAGCAGTTCTTCATATGGAAAGATAGTACTGCTGGCTCATCTTCAACAGACCACGTGTTTTCAGTTATTTTCCAGGGTGGGGGAGAAGGGACCACAGTGAGTATTAAACCACCCCGATTCAAACAGTGTACATTTGCCCAAGATCTCTCTAGACAAAACTAGGACTGAGAATATAGCTAAAGACTCACACAGAACTATGCAGCCATGTCAGATCTAGAGCCTTGATTTTACTTGCTTTATACACCAAGCAGATTGCCATGAACTGTTACAGAAGACTTCACTATGTTAACAGATGCTCTGTGTACTAACGAGATACAAGGAGTATTAAATTATTAAAAACAAATCTAGGTTGAATACTTGGTACTCAGTTTAAAGATGTTATCTTCTGTCATTTACTTTCTTTCAATAAACTTTATAGTGTTTGTCACAGCTAAGAAATTAACAAGGCTGTGTTACTGTTAACTAAACAGAAGATTTTATTCCAGTTTCACCCATATTTCCATTCCTCTTTCTGCTCCAGAATTCAATCCAGGATCCCACACTGCATTTAGTAATCATCTTAGTCTCCTCAGAACTGACAGTTTTTGCATCTTCCCATATTTTTTCATGACCTTGGCAATTTTCAGTAGTCAGACAGGAATTTTATAGAATGTCCCTTGATCTGGGAGTGCGTGATGTTTGTCTCATTAGACTGGGGTTATGCATTTTTGGAAAGTGGCAAAGTTCCCTTCTCATGACAACACATCGGAAGGTACCTAATATCCATATAACATCGCTGACGATGTTACCCTTCATCACTTGGTTAAGGTGCTATCTGGCAGGTTTCTCCACCATAATATTGCTGTTTTTCCCTCCCCTGTCATACTCTAGTTTTGGAAGGAGTCACTAAATCTAGCCCAGTGTGGCTGGGAGGTGCGGAGGGGTTAATCTCTCCCTCTTGGACAGAGAGTATCTTCACACATCATTTGGAATTATTCTGTAAGGAAGATGTGTCTTTTCTCCGCTATGATGTTATCTTTTCACGCCCAAAGCATGGTGACCAGGCAAATTTTCATTTAGAGAAAACGTCTTTTGAAACTCAATAGTCCATTTGAATGCAAGTCAATTGTTGCCAGACACTGGATGCTATATTCTTTTAGGAAAATTTCACCTCGCCACCTGGGTAAAATCAGACATTTCACTGTCTAATTAACAGTGGACTTGAGGTAGGATAACAATGAAAGAGTAGGGCAAAAAGGGGTGACAAGAAAGGAGAAGAAAGGGTCAGGCCAGCTGAAGTGCCCCCCACTGGTGTAACAAGTTAGTCTCCACCATCCAGCAAGAGACTTGCCCATTCAGCAAGAGGAAATTCCTCCTAGGTCACTAGCTCTTCAAGTCAGTGAATCTAGAGACAGGTTTTTGCCTGGTTATTAGCCCGCTAATCAATAGCCATTGTGCTTTATGCATTTGATGCCAATCTACACATCTCTGACTTGTAATAAAAAGGGCTTTATATGGGCAGCAATCTAACACTAGGGATAGAGTCTAACTGAAATGATTAAGTCGTTTAAATGATTGCAATCAATTACAGGTACTACCATGGATGTACAATTTTAGCTTTGCTCACCAGGCCCTTTTCATTGACTGGGAAAACGTTTTCTGATCTACAACAGGTCAACATCTTGGTTCTATTGTCTAGATTCCTTTTTTTTTTCCCTGCCTTTCTGATTTTGTTGTTTATTTAGGTTCTATAGCAAGTCTGACTTCTTGTTGCTCTGTCGTGTCCGACTCTTTGTGACCCCATGAACAGCAGCACGCCAGGCCTCCCTGTCCATCACCAACTCCCAGAGTCCATCCAAACTCATGTCCATTGAGTCGGTGATGCCATCCAACCATCTCATCCTCTGTTGTCCCCTTCTCCTCCTGCCCTCAATCTTTCCCATAGTCAGGGCAAAATAAGTAGAGAGAGAAACAAATAAGGAGACAGGGCAAGGGAGAGGACGCAGAGGTAAGCTGCTGCCAACAGACGATGTTCACAATTGAAAATGGTGTTTCAATTAATGAACATGAGTTCTGGATCTTGATGCCAAAGTACAGGAAGTGCAGATCACATCATGAGCTGCACCATTCAGTAAACATCAGCAAAATCCAGACTGTGAGAAACTTTACAAGTCCAACACCCCAGCTGGTGCTGGTGGTGGTGGTTTAGTCACTAGTCGTGCGACCCCATGGACTGTAGCCTACAAGGCTCCTTTGTCCGTGGGATTCTCCAGGCAAGAACACTGGAGTGGGTTGCCATTTCCTTCTCCAAATACCCCAGGTACTTCAACAGAAAAGCTGTAAGGAAAAGGAAGGGTTGGTGGAAGATGTAGATGAAAAGGCACAAATTTTCAAAAATGACTAAATTTGTATTAAGTTGGAGTATAGCATCTCAGGGTGCACATACAAATGATAAAACCATAAGAAAATGAAAGCAGATTAAGAGTAAAAAATGCAGAGGAGGGGTTCAGATGGAGGTGTCGAGACTGGAAGCGAACCCAGGTGGGGCTCCTGGGGTGGGTGACCAAGTTCTATTTCTTGACCTGAGTTTCCATTATCAGAGCTGGATATCTGCCTCATAACAACACATTAAACTATAGGTTTGTGTGTTTTTTTGTAGTTTTCTTTACTTTCTGCAATTTTACAGCCAAAGTTTAAAATGTCTCTACTTAGTTGCCAATAATTAGAACCTGGGGGACTGCACATTTAAAGTTCTCTATTTCTGCCTTCTCTTGAAAAATCGGAATTGGCAACACTGGGTCCATGTTTCCTTATGGGGCTGAAAGGGCTGCCTCCTTTCTCTCAACAGAGCTTGACCTCTCTGGTTATTTATGTGACCTGCTGGGCACCTGTAAACATGTGAATTTCCAACCCCAGAGGTGGGGAAAACTAGCTATACCTTGCATCTTTTATTGGCAAAATTCCTATGTGTTGTGTGTAAATTCAATAGAAAGCAGTTCAACTCACATTTCTCAAGCAAGTACTCCACAGAGCTCAACATGAGGATCTCTTCTGTTCCTCCCCAGCCCAGGAGGCTCCAATCTCGAAAGGGAAACTGAGATTTAAGTCATCACCATATTCCAGTGAGGTGTAGATTCTAAAGTCTTCATAGAAAGTACCAGTAGGATGCAGCAGGCATTGGGGAAAGGCAGAATCAATCCAAGCTAAGGTCTAAGGAGACTCCTTGGAGGATGTGAAAGGAACCGGGCCATGGAAAATGACTGGGATGAGGATGGGGCAAATAGGGAAGAGAGAACTTGACAGAAAGAAAAAATTTGAACCCAGGGACACAGCTGGAGGCTTGTAGACCAGTGTTTGCATTAAATTCCCAGTGCTGGTGAATGATGAACATGAGTGGCAAGTCACAAGATACAGGTGTCTTTTCAAGTGTCTTGGAGGACAATGATGCCATTGACCAAGTTGGGAGGACAAGTTTTGTAGACAGGATGACTTTAAGCAATGGGGCCTGAGAGAGAGCCAGATGGAGTTCAAAGGAGTCGTAGAGTCATCAGGTTAAAGAAACTTACTAGGGGAAGCCATGGGGAAAGGAAGAGCCTATGCTCTTGACTATAAGGTCAAGGTTAGCTCTGTGCACAAACCAATATCTAAGAGACAGGTGAGGCAGAGTCAGAGAAAAAGATGAGTAAAGAGAAGCAGGAGAATTCAGGACCAGGGGAGATGCTGGAATCACCACCCAAAAAGTGATAGGTGGATGAGAGATGAAATTTTCCAGGATGACGGAGGACAGATCTTGTCTACTTTGCCATTTAGATAAAAAAAGGGAAACGCTATTTGGACATTAATGAGAGGTAGCTTTATTTTCTTTCCTAACTAAGCAGTGTCATTTATTGTCATGCTGTGGGCATGCATGCTCAGTTGCTCAGTCATGTTTGACTCTGGGACCCCATGGACCATAGCCCGCCAGGTTCCTCTGTCCATGGGATTTCCCAGGCAAGAATACTGGACTGGGTTGCTATTTTATCCTCCAGGGGATCTTTCCGACCCAAGGATTGAACCTGCAACTCCTGTACTGGCAGGTGAATTCTTTCATTAAGCCACCAAGGAAGCCCAAGTCATTAATGTTTATTTTCCCACATGGTATTCTGCACTTGCCTTGTGCCCATTTCCAATTACTGCACCAGCACCATTGTTTTCTCCTATGACCACCTGGGCCCCTCATCTCTGTCATTACAGTAAATCTACAACCAATCCCAAGCCTTTGCTTTTCCTTCCATTCCATTCCCCTTGGTCCTTGCTGATTCATAGCTCCTAGAAGCTTTTCCTTATGACTTCTTATATCATGGAATAACCTTCTGATGGATGCAAAAAAACTGCAATTATCCTCTCTCCTCGCACAAACCCATTTGTTCAGTAAAATATTTGTCACTGCCCACAGAGCTGATCACCAGTTTACCACTTCAACCACTGAGGTGTAACTGGATCTATGGGTCATGATTCCTGGTGGGTTAGATGGTGCCTCACCCCCCTCCCCAACAGTTCTACCCATGTCAAATCCCTGGAACTCGTGAATGTTGACTTATTTGGAAAAGGAGCTTTTACAGATTTAAGGATTTTGAAATGAGACCATCCTAGATTGCCCAGGTGGGCCTTAACCCCAATGACAAGTGTCCTTAGAAGAGAAGAAGACACAGAGAGAGTCATACATGATTGAAGACCAGCTTTTAGTGTGCGAACCCTAGAATAAGGCACTGCAAACCACACAGAGCCCACCAAAAATAAATAAATATAATTTTCATCATTTCAAATATATTAACCTTCTGTCATGGCACCCCACTCCAGTACTCTTGCCTGGAAAATCCCATGGACGGAGGAGCCTGGTAGGCTATAGTCCATGGGGTTGCGAAGAGTCGGACACGACTGAGCGACTTCACTTTCACTTTTCACTTTCATGCACTGGGGAAGGAAATGGCAGCTCACTCCAGTATTCTTGCCTGGAGAATCCCAGGGACAGGAGCCTGGTGGGCTGCCGTCTATGGGGTCACACAGAGTTGGACACGACTGACGTGACTTAGCAGCAGCAGCAGCAGTCCATACCAGTATAAAAATTGGAAGCAAATCAACATGAAATGAGTTTCCAGTATGGAGATGTGACTGCCCATGTTGTTGAAATATAGACTAAGAAACACCAATAAAATTCTGATGTATTACCTTCTCATGCTTGGTTAATGTCAATTAATTAATTGTTAATGACAATTGGCTTTGTTAATGGCAAGCATGGGCAGTCCGTTCTTTGCCCTATCCTCCATATAGCTTCATTTTAAACAGGAAGAATCTAGAATATGTCTCACGTGGGCAGCAGCAGCAGCAGCAGTCCATACCAGTATAAAAATTGGAAGCAAATCAACATGAAATGAGTTTCCAGTATGGAGATGTGACTGCCCATGTTGTTGAAATATAGACTAAGAAACACCAATAAAATTCTTACTTCTGAAAAGCCCCAGTTGCCGAAGGGGAGATTATAAAACTCCTTAGTGAAGCAGACAGGCCCTTAACCATCTGCTTGTCATGGATCTCCCAACCCAAAGTATTCCATGACAAACATGGAGCTCGGTGAAATTGTTGGTAAATGAACAAATCTATGGTTCACACTCTACGTGGCTTTTCATGTACACAGGTCTGCCTCTCCCACCAGGCCCAGCTCGGATTCAGATTCCTATCCCCAGCAGCTAGGAAAGAGCTGGAAGTGCTCAATATATGTTTGCAGAACAACTTTTTTTTTTTCTACCCTCCATGCAAGCCATGACTTTAGGTTGCAATAACTGGATGACATCGATATGTATATAATATTAGGTATATATAGTTTATATGAGTGGGTTTCCCTGGTGGCTCAGATGGTAAAGCATCTGTCTGCAATGCTGGAGACCCAGGTTCGATCCCTGGGTCAGGAAGATCCCTTGGAGAAAGAAATGACAACCACTCCAGTATTCTTGCCTGGAAAATCCCATGGACAGAGGAGCCTCGTAGGCTATAGTCTATGGGGTCGCAAAGAGTCAGACGCGACTGAGCAACTTTACTTTTTATAGTGTATATATTTAACCTTGTGAAATATTTTTGTTCTTAGATTAGGAAAACTCTATGACAAAGTCTCTGCATATCCAAAGGTATCAGCCACTTACAAAATTCAGTGTAGTAATGAAGAAAAGTATAATTTCCTGTGGTTTGACAATAATGGGACAAGAATAGCTTCAACTGCTTTGAATAGATTATGAACATAACTTGTCCCTTTCTATTGAGGCTCAAAGTTCTGAGGTCCTACTAAATGGAAGTGACCCAGCTGTCCGTCAGCCAGGGACTAGGCTTAAAGATCCTCATGTGGTCACCATTTTGCTACACCGTCTGAGGGATTTCAAAATTTGAATGACCGTTGTTTTTGCCCCTGTCAGTCTTGGTCAAATTGGAGAAAGAAGGTTGACAGAAGAAGGGTAAAAATTTAGCAATAAGAACTGTTTCTCTGGACATACGTAGAAAACAAACTTATGGTTTCCAAAGGAGAGCTGAGGGGAAGGGAAGGGATAAATTAGGAGCTTGGCATTAACAGATATACATAGTAGTATATATAAAATAGATAACCAATAAGAACTTACTGTATAGCACAGGGAATTATACTCAATATCTTGTAATAACCTATGAGGGAAAAGAATCTGGAAAAAAAAAGATATATATGTGTCTGTGTGTGTTTGCTATACATCTGAAAGTAACACAGCATTGTAAATCAACTATATTTCAATAAAATAAAGTTAAAAAAAGAGAGAGAGAGAGAAGTCTTCCTCTGGAACTTCAGCATCTGAATAATAAAATCGTAGAATTGATATTAAAATAACATCCAGCCAGTCCATTCCTAAATCTTGGGCATTTCTCATAAAAGATTGTCAGATGAAAGGCAAGAAGAGTTACTATGCCTAATCTTTCTATGCTGAAAAATATTTGATTGTGATGCAAAGAATCAGGTGGTTTCCATCAAATATCACTCACCCTTGAGCTTTCGGAGGAATTTCAATGGAGTCATGATACAGACATTTGGGACAAAGTCCACACCAAAGCAGAGAATAGATCTTCACACTCACTTATAAATACAAAGCCCTTGGGTTTGACATTCACTGTAAAAATGGAAAAGAATAACTTCTTAGCATTTTCTACTCAGGTTGAGATGAAAAGGATATCTTGAACTAAGGGCAGACACATATCTCCCCACTAAGGACAGAGGCTACATTTTATTTATGACAATCTCTGTGGCAAGTAAAATACCTGGCATGTACTGGGCAAGCAATAAACATCGGTGGAGTGAATGAATGAATGAATGATCCAGCGCTCTGGCTTAATAATATGGAGTTGGTTACAAGCACCGATTGAAAACCGGCTCACAACATATGGTGGCAAATTAGCATTCAAAGCTCTTTAAATATATTTGTAAAAGAAGTATTACATTTCACGAATGGAGATTCCACATTACCTGTGAATTTACTTTCATTATATTTAGGTGTGTATTAGCAATAAGTATTGAGAAGAATGTCCCTGTATAGTCTCCTTGATTAATAATGAGACATTAATATATGTAGCGTCCTTGATGGCTCAGACAGTAAGGAATCTGCCTGCAATGCAGGAGACTGGGGTACAATCCCTGGGTCAGGAATATCCCCTGGAGAAGGAAATGGCAACCCACTCCAGTATTCTTGCCTGGAGAATTCCATGGACAGAGGAGCCTGGCAGGCCCTAATCCATGGGTTTGCAGAGTTGAACACAACTTAGCGACTAACAACTTTATACACACACACACACACACACACACACGGGGCTTCCCTGGCAGGCCCTAGTCCATGGGTTCACAGAGCTGGACACAACTGAGCAACTAACAACTTAACTTCATACACACACACACACACACACACACACACATACACACACACACAGCTTCCCTTGTGGCCCAGAGGTAAAGAATCCTCCTATAAGACAAGAGACATGGAGACATGAGTCCGATCCCTGGGTCAGGACTATTCCCTGGAGAAGGAAATGGCAACCCATTCTAGTATTCTTGCCTAGAAAATTCCATGGACAGAGGAGCCTGGTGAGCTGCAGTCCATGGGGCTGCAAAGAGTTGTACATGACTTAGCTACTAAACCACCACTACCACATACATATACACATATATTGGAGTAGGAAATGGCTTCAGTATTCTTGCCTGGAGAATCCCATGGCCAGAGGAGCCTGGTGGATTATGGCCCATGAGATCACAGAGTTGGACATGACTGAGTGACTAAGCTAATATATATATATATATGTTCAGTAGCTCAGTTGTGTTCGACTCTGCAACCCCATGGATTATAGCCCTTTAGGTTCCCCCATCCATGGAATTTTCCAGGCAAGACTATATATAAATATATATATACATTTAAATTATATATATATTATTGTATATAAAATTGTATATATATTAAAATTGTTTTGAGCATGATATTCACATACTCAAAAGTTCAAAAACATGTTAAATGAGATCTCCATCAGTTAATAGAGGAAAAGGGTTTGCTGAAGCCCTAGTATTTGTCCACCACTACACAAGGAATGCTATTGGATGTAGAAGAAAAAATACACAAATGTGAACACAGACTACACGGACCCCGCTCATGAAAGAGCTGGGCTGGTACCAGCATGAGTGTGTGACTAGAGGGATTAAAAAAAAAAAAATACATGTATCCAAGATCAAAATAAGCCAGGTAAATAAAGGTCACAGACACATAGTTTCTTAGCTTACTTCATGGAGCATCTGTATCTTCAATTTGTAATTCAATCCCTTCTCCTTACATGCAAATAAAATATAGTTGAACTTCAAACTGGTGTATTTCATTCTCTTAGATTGGTGTGTAAGCCACTCTTTAAAAAGTGAGACATTGGGGTGAGGGACTGGGGAGGGTAATTTTCTTATTCTCTTGCCAGGCCAGTGAATGCTACCAGTGTAAATAAGCGTGAAGCGCTTTTCAAGCTATGAAACAATGTTTTCAATTTACATGATTGAACTAAAAAGAGCTCAAGATTTTTATTTTAATTTTTTGGCCATAATGTTGTTTGCAAAATGCAGTTTTTTCAAGCAAGCACAAAATTGGCCCCATAGATTTTTAGAAAGGATAGAAAATTCTTTTATTTTGGTGTCTTGAGGAGTTAAGACACTTCTTTAGGGAAATAAAGAAATCTTCCCGGTACATTTCAAGGAGATGGTATCTAATTCACAAGGCGGTGAGGAGGATGCAATGATTATCAGGAGTGGAAGAGGCCCTGGGGGTGGGGGGAGTTCCACGTTTGGTAAGTTTGCACACATCCCCCAGCTCCCCTATATACACAATCCTCCAAGATCAGCCCCAAGACTATGCTGTTTTCCTGAAAGAATGACGTAGCCTGAAAACTGTATCCATGGGAAGACTGAAAAGGGTGGCTGTGATGGTTGAGGAATTTGTAAGATTTAGAAATGAATAAGACTCTGTCCCAAGCCTCTGTCTGTGAGCCTCTTTTACTTCCTCTATTTTTGCTTTATTCTTCCTGCTCAATTCAAAGTTTGCAGAAGTCCCAGCCCAGACTGGACGATGCAACCTTCAACTTTTACCTAAGCTCCCTTGGCTTGTATTATTTCTGGGGGTTTGTGGGGGGAGAGGGTCTAAGACTCTCACCATCATTCTAACGGTGACCCTCAGGTCCCCTTTGTGAAAAGCACGGTCTACTCCAAGCGCAATTGTGAGGGTATAAATCCCCAAACTGATTCATAAATACCCCAACCCTCTGCAAAGATCCTCTCTTGGGAAGAGAACTCTGTTTCCCATCAAAAAACAAAACAAAAGCAGCCTCTCTCCCCTGCCCCCACCTCCATGTACAGCAGCAAAGTGTACAATGTGATAGATACATGCAGAAGCTTTTGGGTTTCGCCATCCCACACACCAAGCAGCCAAAATTCAATCCTTACCAGATTTCTCATTTTACTGTTTTTTTCCTCTGGCTACGTTTGAGCTTTGTAGTCCTGGGAGAGAAAGGTCTTCTCTCCCATCACTTGATTTCATGACTCACCCGTTTCCCCTTAAATGCTCATTTTTATTTTAAAACTGAGGAAGACTGGAGTTGTGTGCATTTCTTACCATCTGATTTCATCTTGGCATTGTTTGAAAAATGCACTCAGTAAACACCTGGGCTGGGTTTTATCTTTGTGCCTTGGACATTTTCATTTTGCCCACACCCTTCCTTACAGGCAGGAAGAGAACACGCAGGGCTGGGGCGGCGGACTCCATCTTGAGAAGGCTCCCGGACTTTGGGGCTCACTGCTCGGTTCTTGATCGATCCAGCAGGGTGAAGCCCTCCAGGTTTTGCAGCCGCCGGTTTTGCACCTATCCTTTCCCTTGTGAAGCAGATAAAGGCTTCTCGGTGATGATCTGGTTGTCTATAAACCACAGGTAAATGGTTTCCTGTGCCTTTCTCAAAATAAGTGTTGAGCAAAAGGAAACGCAATCAACCCATTTAATCATAATTAACAATGTGCCCTCCAGCCTTTCTCCTTAAAAATGGGTATTTTCCTAAGTCCGTTTTTTTTTTTTTTTTGGTGGGGGGATTGTTTATGTCTTGGACATTTGCATTGTGAATCTCAGCTTTGCTTAACTATTAAATCAACTATCATTAAATGTTTTCACTTAAAACTAGTAGCTTTTTAAAAAATATTTGCACCCTTCTTTATATAAAGGAGGAATCCATTAAAGACACCCCTTCTCCTTTAAAACCCTGCTATCTTATTTCCCTTTCTGCACCTTAAATGCCCCTCCAACAAGGACTTGGGGGTTTTTACCCATCGATTAATATAGGTATTCAAGTAATTGAGAAGTTAATCAAGGACTCAAAAAAGGTAAAGCTCTGAAGGGTGAGCCTGTTAAATCCTATCGGACTTATACAGCAAAATTTCGTCCTCGCTCAGCTACTGTCCTTTAAATTTGACGATTTTTCTTTCATTATCTAGATTGAGAATTTTAAGTCATATTTACTAATCCTAAGTGCACCTATTTTGAAGAAAATTTTAAATATTGAATTCAAATTGGAGTCAGCCGTTAGACAAAGAAGGAAGCGCGTCTTCAATCCTTTATAAAGCAGTCGTTAAATAAAATGTCGTTTTCCCATATATGGCAAGACTGGTAACAAGCTAAATACACCAAGTTTGACACCTGAAGTGGTGTGCTATGAATTATACCACCTTCAATTTCTTGATGAGATGAGAGGTTCAGTGTAGGCTTATCAAACCCTTTAAAAGTAAAGGACTGCAGATATTTTATCAGTTTCCACTCAACTCCAGATACCAGGAATTCAGTCAGCCTAAGAAAACGAACCATTTCCCAATTACCCAGTGTAGACGAGGTATTTGGAATACCTGGATGAAACCCATTTTGGTCTTTTATCCGAATTGCCAGATATTTGTCATCTATCACCCCCCAGGTCACCCACTTTGGACCCTTTTACCGAGATTTCATCTGAGTAAGCCGCTCCTTTCAGAGACCAAAGCGTCACACCAGCCAGGTTTTAAAACTTTTTATTTGCATATTAAAAAAATTGTGCATTCCAATAATTAAAATTTGAACAACAACAAAAAAAAATGGCACTCTGATTAAACTGCATTTTACAGCCCGCAGAACACCTTGGACCAGCTTTTTACTCTAGATTTCACTGTCGTCCCACCCAGCTTCCTCCTTCACCAACATGCAAGTTCTTTTCCTTCCCTGCCAGCCACATAGGCAGATGGGAGAGGCAGGCGCGGCCTACGTTGTCAGTAGTTCTCCATTCTTTGATGTGAAAAGGGGTAGCACAGTCATTTAAACTCGATCCAACCTCTTTGCATCTTACAAAGTTAAACAGCTAAAAGAAGTAAAATAAGAAGGCAATGCTTGTGGAATGTACAGTGCATACTGGCGGCGCACGCTTCATTACGACTCGCCTGCTTGCTTCTCCTGTTCAATCGCTGTGACCGGAAAGAAAAAAGATGGAGCGGGTGAAGATGCGAATTCAGTATAGCCTAACACAGGATTACAGTCCTTTCTTTTGAAAACATCTCCTTATCATACAAATTCTATCAAGTACCAATACGTATTCCATCATGAAATGCTTATACAAAACAGAACATTTTTACAGATAAAAAGGATACCTGTATTTGCATATTAATATGGAATATTAAACACTGCATTAAGTTATTAAACCCCATTGTTTGTTGGCTGCAGTTTTAAATTAACGTTTGCAAGCCACCAGAATCAAAAAGCTGTTGGCTCCTCCCGCACTCCCTGCCCCCACCCCAATTCTTCTCCCAGCCCCTCCCATCCTCTCCTACCCACCCGGCCACTCCCGCTCAGCCTTTTCGAAAGAAGGGGGGGGTGGCTTACTTTCTTTCGAAGGCAGTGGGTTTTTCTCTTGCGTTTCCGTTTTCTTCAATTTCGACTTATCGAACTTCTCAATCTCCGCCATATCGGGCTTGTCAGACATTGTTGCAGAGGGCGCTGCAGGTAGAAAGCCAAGAGGTTGAGGGTGAGCCACCCAGCCCTCGTCTTTCTGGGCTCAGAAAACGCGTTCTGCCTGTCTCCTGCCTGAAAACGCACTTTTAACTCCTTCCACTTTCATTCAGGGCTAAACATCTTCCTCTTTCTACCAAAAAAAAAAAAAAAAAAAGAGCGCTTCCCCGCTGCCTTGAGGATTTCAAAACCCAAGGGGCCAAATTGGGAAGACCGCCCACGGTTAGGAGGCGGAATCTTTCGCAAGCGTGAAATTAATCACTGCCGATTAATTGCGGCGTTTCAACATAAAAGTGAAGCCATTTCAAGTTTAAGGGGAAGAAAATCGAGTAAGACGCTTAAAATGAAGCCAAGCCTGCACAAAATGTTTCTTTTTTTCTATACTTGGCCTCTTCCTCAAAGATGCGAGCCGTGCGGCTTTCTTTTCTTCTCACAAAAGCGGCAGCTGCGGCCGGGCGCCACCGACCACCGCCCTACCCGCTTCCTCCCTTCTCGCCAACAATGCAGCCAGCCGCACACAAAGCTAGATCGATTAGGATCTGCCTTTAGGAGCAATTCGGCAGCTCGGCACGTCCCCCTGCAAGAAGGACGTTTTCGAGAATTCATAATATAGCCCCGCAGCCCTAAACCTAACAGATACAGCCCACGAAGCCACCGGAGGCGAGAGAAAAAAATGAGTCTGAAGCTCCGAGCTTGGGTGGGTGTGAGTTGGAACAAAGGATCTTTCTATTCCCGATTCATCATCGCCTAAGAGGCTATGCAGAATGCCTTTGAGAGTAGGAAAGAAAAAACTGTTCCCTTCCAAACGGCAATAACAAAAAGCCAGTTTTATATATTTAAAAAATCACCGAATTCCCGACCCCGTTACCCATCTGAACCGTCTGGCATTCCCCATGCTCCCGAGGAGCAGCCTTTTCCCAGGACCACCCCTCGTGCTGGGTTTCGGGGTTGCGGGCGGCCAGCGCGGGGCGGAAAGGGGAGCGGAAGGCAGGAGGGAGGGGGCCCCGGGGCTCACCGGAGCGAGCTGCGAGCGAGTGAAGTCTGGTCTGCGCTGTGGCTGCTGCCGAGTGCCGAGCGGGGCGCAGCGGGCGCAACTATATGCGCGCTCCTATGCAAATGAGGTGACGTCATCCGCCCGCCCGCTTAACTCCTTCGCGCCGGGTTTGGTCTCCTGAACGGCGTCCGGGGCCTGCCTGGCGTTTGTGGGGGGGCCCGCGTCCACCCATGCACCAAGGCACGACGAGGGCGGCAAAATAAAGCGCGTAAAGCGCCCCCTCCCCGCCGCACTTGCTTCGTAACGCATCCCCCTCCCCTTTATGTCGGTTCTAGCTCCGTGGATTTTTGCAGCGGCCGCGCAAAGCGGCCCTTGGGGATCCGAGCGTGATAACTAAGGGCCTGGGTGGTACCCTAGCGGGACAGGCATTCCTTTACTGTGAAACTGCCTTTGTCCGTAGCAGACATCCCCCAGCCGGGGTGCAGTGTCCCTCGCCTCGCGGCCTCGCCCACTTGCAGCGCTGCGACTCCTGTGACTCAGCTTTCAGACCAGTGGAAGCCCTACGCCCCACCCTGGCCCTCTTTGTCTCCTCGCTAGCATTCTCCTAGACTTGACTGGGAAGTAAAGCACCCTTAAGTGATTTTTTTTTTTTAAGGAAAATTTCCTCACTGAAACACGTTTTGTTTTTTTTTTCCCCAATGCTGTAATTGTGGTGGGCACCCAAACCAAATAACTGGAATATGTGCTAGTTGGTGGTGAATTTTTCGGGGGTTTATTGAGTCCGTCGCCTCCCTCTTAGAAAAATGAAAAATGAAGTCTCAAGTTCAAGCTCTGCTATTGACTTGCTGCCGGACCAGGAGGAAGTTCCTTTACTTGCCTGTTCCTTATTTCCCTAAATTATAAAAGTGATTGCTATAAGGAGGCCCGGGTACAAGGCCAAAGGCTGCGATCCCATTATGTCTAAAACCTGGAGATTAAATTGAAAAGGCTAACTCTGTATTTTGAAGGGAGTCTTTTGAGCAGGATTCCATTTTGAAGTGCGTATCTGAGTTACATCCGGAAACGGGGAGCTCGAGGTAGAGGGGAATAGTTTTCAAAATGGCACCTGACTCGGTGAACACGAGGGACCCCCGCCCCTTGCGGCTGAAACAAGTTACAAATACCGTGGGGGTGGGGCTGCCCAAGGCCCTCCTTCTCCCTCAGAAAATGTTTCTAGAAACCTCTTGCTGGCGGAGGCTTTTGTCTCACTGGGGATTAGAATCGATTGTTATATAGACCCTTAACAGCCACTTCAGGAGCACCTTCGACTTCCCCATTTCTTCGTCCACTAGACTTCCTTCTTCGTGGTGGGGGGCAGTGACCGTCTGGTTCCCCAGTTCCTGCTCTGCTCGGCGGGCAGCCGTTCTGTTCCCGAACTGGGGGCACTGAGCCTTCAGGCAGGCACAGGATGTCGCCTCTCGGGTTCCACGTCCCTCTGACCTGCCCCTAGTTGACTGGTCGGTGAGTCCACTTTATCGTGGAAACTCAGGGTGGATTTGGGCCCCTTTTCAGCGGCAGCCGCTTCGTGCCAACACCGTTTCTCTGGGGTTTGGAGAGTCCAGTTCCCCTCACCTAGCCGCTGTCAAAAATCATTTCTTTCCTCCTCAGTCTCCCGATCACAAGGGGACGGACGCCACTGAGGCTCCCCGCTTTTCCCTGAGGCCTTTTCCTCAGAGAGGGTTAGGCCTTGCAGAGGCAATGCAGTAGTAGAAGTCTGCAGAAGCCTGGAGCATTTTTCCAGTTAGGTAATGGCAGCTTTCCTACTGCCTGTCTGTTTAGATACCGATAGAAAGGAAGGGAAAGTGGGGGAGGCGACTCTCGAAAAGGAAGAGAGGCCGAGTGTTAGCCCTGATGGCCTGACTTGCCTGGGGTGCTAGAAAGAATGGAAGGGGCAGCGGGAGGCACATGGAAGGCAAATGCGAACTCAAGGAATATTCCTCAGAGTTGTGTGACCCTGGCCTGAATTTTTCTGTGTTTTCTCATCTGCGAAATGGGCTTGTTCAGTCCTTAACCTCTCAGGGTTGCTGGGAGGCCAAAATGCTTCAGACAGTGTGTGGCACTGTTGTTATTGTTTGGCTTTGTATTATTATTATTTAGGATGGAAGGTTGAGAAAAAAATGCTTAGAGTGTTTGGAATTGACTGCGCATTTTACATTAGTTCTTTGTCTTATAAAGGACCAGTTGACTGAGATTTTTGTGAGATCTTTTGCTAATTTTTCAGCCGACAGAAAAATAATTCCAGGCAGGCATTGGAATAGGGGCTTTACGTTTGTTTTCACCTTTCCTGCCCAGGGCCTTTCCATGAGGAGAGATTTACAGGTGGGGAAACTGAGGCTTAGAGATCCAGGGCTGTGAAAACTCGGCCAGTAGCCACTCTGCGGTACTTATGCTGAGAAAATTCTTCAGCCCCAGGCCCCGAGTCTGCACCTGAGACCCAGCAGGAAGTGCGTGAGGCAAGCTGTCTTCTTTCCCGCAAGGCCTGGTTATGTAGTGGTTGCTCAGTTAACAGTGAAGGACGACCTGGGACTAACTGGGTTCAGTGCAGAAGGCCCTTGCTCCTGACTCGACCCCACTCTGCCCCTGTGACTCAGGCCACTATGCTTTCTTCGCTTCAGTCCTTTCAACATTGATGTTTTAGACGTCAGGGGGTCCTTCCTGCCTCCTAGAAGCTGCCTCCGTAACTGGGTTAGCATATGCTGGGCCACCACGGGAGGTGGGAGGTCTCAAGCCCAAGGAAAGACTAGCAGTTTGGAGGGACAAAAGAACAGCAAGTAGAGTGTGCTCAATGCTCTCCAGCAAAAGCTGAGGAGACAGCCCATCCGGCCCCGGCCCTGCCTTCCTCATCTTGGGGGCCATAGACCCCGTGCAGACTGTGCAAGAGACAGCCTGCCCTGGAAGGTGGCCAGCTCCAAGCCCGTGCCCCGTGGAACCAGGAAGCGGTGTCAGGGCACGCTGTGTTTCATTTTGCTTTCCTGGGCGGGCCGGACACAGATTTGGAGCTATTTCCAAAGCTGGAGAAACAGGCCTTGAAGTCTGTTGAGTTCAGGAAGATTCATCCTATTATTTTTAAGTGATTTTGTGCACAGCACTGACCAGAGAAGAGGAAAAGGAATGGGGATGAAGCGAGGCTCCCAAGCTTTGCTTTCTGAGGCCCAGGTCCCTTGGTCCGTGCTTCGGGGCTTCCTGCCATCTGCCCCTACCTGCCTCAATCCACCTTCCCCTGTGGCCCCACAAGCTGCATCTGTTCATCCAAATCCCCTTAAAGATACAGCCCAAGCCCCCACCCCTACCCCACCGTGATGACAGGGAGGTGATATTTAGTGGTCTCACTATGTATGTTGGATCCTTGGTTAAAAGTCCTTTGTGTATAACATCTGATTTAATTCTCACCCTGCGCAGGGGCTACTAATATGCCCATTTTACTGCTGAAATAGCCGAGGCTCAGGGAATTTAAGTAACTTGCTGGAGATTATCTCCCAAAGTCTGTCTACCGTGTCTACATCCCCTGCCACGGAGGCCTATCTCTACTGGAGTCCCCAGCATGGGCAGCTCCACATTGCACTCAAGTGCCAGGGAACCAAAGGTACCCCCAGCAAGGGGCTGAAAAGGAGGGGATGCTACCAGGAGAGCAGAGGAGAGTCAGAGAACACTCTCGAGAAGGTCGGACGGGGGGCTGCTCACTTCCCTGTCCGCTTTGTTGATCTGATGGAATCTTAGAGCCGAGGGGAACTTTCCAGGGGATCTCATTCCGCCCAGTTCCCGTCTGTGGCTTGAATTCGCCTCTACAACATCCCCTCCAAGTGGTTACTTGGCCTCCTCACAGCAAGGGCAACAATAAGAAGGCAGAGAACTTTCCAGTACGTGCAGGGGACAAGGATTTTCGCCCAGGACTGCATTGAATGGGAAAAACTGACAGGAAATAAAGTGGAGAGGCAGGCAGGGGCCAGAAGTTATAATAATAACAACAACCAGAACCAGCACAACAAAACCAACGGCAGCAGTGGTCATGCCGGTAATAATAGCCAAGAGTCTTTGGAGGGCTCGCCATAAACAGGGGAGCTTCTCATGTATCTCCCCAAGTACTTGTACACATCTCTGACAGAGGCACCCGAGAGAGTCTTGGAGAAATCAGATAACTTACCCCAAACCACACAGCAAAAGCCTGAGGCAGCGTATGAACTCAGACTAGCTGGCTCAGAAACTGCCTCATTGAAACAACACTTTTCTAAAAAGCTACCCTAAGGCCTTTCGTCGTCGTTCTTTAGGCCACCTCAGGGTCGAGTTCTGTTCCATCGCAAGAAACCATCCAGGGTTTCCAGCACTAAAACGTTTAGGCATACATATCATAGTCATAGATCATATCAATTAAAAATTTGCCTGCTCCAATTTTCAAGTGATTTTGTTACAGTAACCCAATCTGCTTTTTGCCTCCTCCGACACAGCCTGACGTAGTCGCGGTAATGAGGATTCTTTATCATGAACACTGGCAGTTTCACACAGCTTTTCACTACTTTAATATTTTTCCCCGCAGTCATTCATATTATGGTGGTTAAAAAAAAAAATTAGTATGTCAAATAACATATTGAAAGGGGAGGCATTATGTACAGCCCATGGCCTTCTGTGTTATAAATGAAACTTTTTATTCCACTGTGAAGCCAAATTATCATTAGCAAGTAGGAAGTGTTCATGTATTTTAATATGCTTCTTTGAAGGACGTCAAAGCTTTTTTATAGAATATAGTTCCTACATCATCAGCAGAAGGTGGCTAATGGCTTTACGGTGAGAAAAATGAAGCTCAGATGGGCAATGGACAGGTGGCCCAAATTTGGGGGACACCTCACATGGGCCTTAATCAGGCTTCTTGGATGACTGACCATTTCTCCTCCCCTAGGCTGGATTTTTAGGCCTGTGATGTGTGCTGTTGCACAAGGCCCCACACTCACAGAGGCACTGTGCTTCGCTTAACGCTCTGCCACCGCCATCTTGAAAGTCTTAATAATTTTGAACCAAGGGCCCCGTGTTTTCATTCTGCACTGAGTCCCCAAGTTATGAAGCCAGTCCTGCCCCTCTCGTTCTCATTCCCTCTATGCTCCCAATGCCCCTGGCTTTTCCTGGGGTCCACTGACTCCTCTGTCTCTTCCTCTGCCTGGAATGCCCTCTTTCATCTTGACCACTCAGCTGCCCAGTTGTGGAAAGGTTTGAGTGTATACATGAGACGGTTCAGCCTCTCCATCCTCTGCTAAGCTTCAAAGTTGCTCTTGGAGCTGGTGGCCTGGGGTAGTCACCACCTTTTTTCAAGGAGCTATGCCTGGTGCATATGCCAGCTCTTGTCCCTTCTTTTCTGGCACATTATTTTTCCTAATGGAGGGATGCCTGCAGTGATCGGCCTACTTGCACATCAGAACTGACTGGCACATACCAAGGCCAATGAAGGAGCAAGCCTTTCCCAGCATCTCCACCCACTTCCCCAAGTCTCCCTGGAGCCTTCCCAGGGAAAGAACCTCGTGGGCATCATTTCCATCAAAGCAAGAGGAGGGGGAGGATGTCATCTTTTCACCCAAAGGCAACGCATGGAGCAAATGAAAGCACCAAGAAAGAGAGAGCTGAGTTCCAGCTTTATGCCGTGCCATTTATAGACAGGAATGAACTGAGAGGGTCAAGATGATATGGACAATTGGGATTCCTAGATACCACAATGACCAAATCTCACTTTAGGAAATAGATTTAACTAAATATTTAAAAGTTAATCATATTCTTCACAGAGGTAAACAGTTAATGTTCATACGACCCAGCAATTCTACTTCTAGGTATGTGCCCCAAAGAACTGAAAGCATGTACTCAAATACTTGTATGCCGGTTCACAGCAGCACTATTCCAATTGCCAAGTGGGAACGGCCCAAATGTCCCTCACTGGATGAATGGATAAATGAAATGTGGTCTAGCCATATGATGGAATATTATTTAGTCATAAAAAGGAATGAAGCACTGATGCATGCTGCCACATGGAAGGCCCTTGAAAACCTGCTAAGCAGCCAGATATGGAAGACCATGTATGGTATGATTCCATTCCTGTGAACCATCCAGAAGAGACAACTCCATGGAGACAGAAAGGAGATTGGAGGTTGCCAAGGAGTTGGGGACGGAGAAAAAGGGAGTGGCGACTTAACAGGTCCGAGGTTCCCTTTTAGGGTGATGAAAATGTTTGGGAACTAATTAGAGGCAGTGATTGCACCAGGCTGTGAATGTGCTAAATGCCACTGAATTGTTCACTTTTAAATGATTAATGTTATGTTATGTGAATTGTAACTCAATTTTTAAAATGGAAAAAAAAGAAGAAAAGTGAATCTAGTCCCATTTCCTCACTCCCCAGGGTCTGGTTCTGAGGAAATGGGAGGGGAGTCAGGGTGGAGTAAGCTTCAGGGGTTCTTAACTCTTTTTGTGCCAGGGGGAACTGAGGAAACCTCTAGACTCTCAGAATTATATAAATGCAGAAAACAAAAAACCTGAGGCCACAAATGAAAGCAGTTCCATTTCCATAGAGTTACCGCAAGAGTTGTAAGCATTGTGAGGTAGTGATATACACGCTTCTTTCTGCATTAAATAACACAATTTAGGAGGAGGTCACACACCCAGCATAATTCAAACTGGAGATGAGTGTGTAGATAATCTGCGAAATGTGGACACGTATAAAAATACCTGTAATTTCTGTTGTTGCCTCAGTCACAGGAGCTGCTGATAACAGGGGTTCCTTGCTGTTACGGACGGAATGTTTGAATGGAGGCGGGTGTCTATAAGCCAGGAAGCAGGCTTTCACCAGACACTGAATTTGCCAGCACCTTGATTGTGGACTCCCCAGCCTCCCAAACTGTGAGAAAGAAATGTCTTTTGTTGGACTTCCCAGGTGGTCCAGTGGCTAAGACTCCACACTTGCAGTACAGGGGGCCTGAGTTCAATCCTTGGTCAGGGAACTAGATCCCACGTACCACAGCTAAGACCCGCTGCAGCCAAATAAACAAACATTAAAAAAATAATAAATGTCTGTTGTTGAAGCTGACTTAAGAGATGTGCCTCACGTAGCCTTGAAGGACATGCTAACACTCGGTTAGAGGTTGATGCAAATAAAGATGTGATTTTTGTCTAAGTTCATGGATTCTCTCCAGAGATCACTTGAATGTCTGTGGACCCCAGTCTATCTAAAAGAGATGTCTTATATGGGAGAATGGCATTGAAACATGTAAATTATCATATGTGAAATGAATCGCTAGTCCAGATTCGATGCATGAGACAGGGTGCTCAGGGCTGGTGCACTGGGATGACCCAGAGGGATGGGATGGGGAGGGGAGTGGGAGGGGGGTTCAGGATGGGGAACATATGTACACCTATGGAGGATTCAAGTCAATGTATGGCAAAACCAATACAATATTGTAAAGTAAAATAATAAATTAATTAATTAAAAAATAAAAATAAAATAAATAAAATAAAAGAGCTGTCTCTTGAACTAGAGAAAGTCCCCAGCATGGTTTCTGAGACAGAAAGGAAGAGACAGCTACCAATACATCTGGGCTTCCCTGGTGGCTCAGACGGTTAAGAATCCGCCTACAATGCAGGAGACCCGGCTTCCATTCCTGAGTCCAGAAGATCCCCTGGAGAAGGGCATGGCTACCCACTCCGGTGTTCTTGCCTGGAAAATCCCATGGACTGAGGATCCTGGCAGGCTACAGTCCATGGGGTCACAAAGAGTCAGACACAACTGAAGAGACAGCACGCATGCACACACACATATCGGATAAACCACTGAAGAACTCTGCTGTGGAAATTTAATCTACTCCTTCCCCCTGCATGCTGTTTGCATGGCCTAAATTCCACAGTCGAGAACAGATTACCTAAAAAGGTTTAGGTACTGGCTCAGAGGAACCAGCATATTGGACAACAGTTGGGAAAAAAATTAAACTAACACGATGGGCTAACAGCTTACAGGTGTCACCTTACATTCTGGGCTACGGTAATTCTTTTGTAATACAACTCACATTTATCTGATGTTTCTACACTTTATCAATGCATTTTCTCATTCTGGCGTCATTTTATCCTTCAAGCACCCTTATGCAGATAAAGGAATGAGGTGCTGGAATCAATCTTTCCCAGAGGATGAAACTCAGAACAGAGAGGTTTCGTGACCTGCCCAAGGATATTCAGCTGGTTAGCTGAGCCAAGACCATAAACTAACTCCTGACTTGAAATGGTAGGCCCCAGTCCTCTAAGCATGGTTTTAGGTGTCTAGAGCTCAGATGATGCATACTTCAGGAGAAAGATTTGAGATCTAGGATGACAAGGAGCCGAATTCAGTCACTTGTGAAACACAGTCATCTATGGACAGTATTATTAATATAACTAACTGTAGGATGGGGCTTCCCTTGTGGCTCAGCTGGTAAAGAATCCACCTGCAATGTGGGAGACCTGGGTTCGATCCCTGGGTTGGGAAGATCCCCTGGAGAAGGGAAAGGCTACTCACTCCAGTATTCTGGCCTGGAGAATTCCACGGATTGTATAGTCCATGGGGAATTCCTCATTCATGAAAGTGGCTCACCCAACATACTTCTACACACGCTCTCCCCCCACTCTTATTTTACTACTTATGGTCCTTGGCACAAAGAGTAAGTGTACATTTGGACTTCAGTCTCTTTTTCTGTCTACATCCACACAGGGACATAATTTTAGTTTGGGCCAGGAGGAGGTATTTTAATGTCTGAGTTTTCTATTTTGTACTCTATGGCTATGTTTGCAGAAATGCCTTACTTTTTTAGCTAAAATACTTGATCTGGTTTTGCATATGAAAGAATGTAGCTGGCCTTGGTCCCTGGTTCCTGGGAGGGAAACTTTTGGCATTTCCCAAGTGTTTGGGGTGTCCTTATTATTCCTGATGGGCCCCTTTGGACCAGTCCCACTTGTTTATGATAACCAGCTGACTTACAGAAAAGTTGTAAAAACACAATGAAGAAAAAATGAAGAATTCCTGTTTACTCATAATCCAGATTCATCAATTGGTAATATTTTGCTTTATCATTCTCTGACTCACTCTTTATCTGTCATCTATCTCCTAAACCCTTTGCAAATATGACACTTTTTACCCCCAAATAATTGGTGTGCATTTACTAAGAACAAGGACCTTCTCCAGCATAGCCACTGGACAGTTATCAATACTAGGAAATTTCACATTGCTCCAACGCTGTTATCTTAGCTACAGACCTAATTCACATTTTGCCAATTAGCCTGAGATGGTCCTTGTAACTTTTTTTTTTTCCTGATCCAGGTTGCAATCCAGGAGCATGTATCACATTTAGTTGTGATGTCCCACTAGCGTATTTTAATTTAGAACTTCCTCAGTCTCTCTTGGTGTTCCATGACATGAATATTTTTGAAGACGACAAGCCAGTTGTTTTGTGGAATTTCCCTTGAATTAGGTTTGCCTGATGTTTCCTCGTGATTAGATTGGGGCTTTGCCTTTTTGGCAGGAATACTACACAAGGGATGCTGTGACCTTCTCAGGGTCTCCCATCAGGAGGCACGTGGTACTGGTTTGTTCCATTGTTGGGGATGTTAATGTTGATCACTCGACTAGTGTTCTCTGCCAGATTCCTCCATGGAGAAGCCATTATGCTATGAGACTATGAGACGTGCTTTTGATTGTATCTTTGTTCCTTATGTGGTGTGGCTCTTTTAGCGGTCCTCGAAAAGAACTCTTAGCCCAGTAACACCACAGACTGGGTGGATTACAAACAATAGAAATTTACTTCCTACAGTTCTGCAGGCTGGATGTTGAGATCAGAGTGCCAGCATCGTTGGGTGAAGGCCCTCTTCAGGGCCACAGAGTTCTCATTGTAGCCTCAAGTGGCAAAAGGGTTAGGGAGCTGTGTGTGTGTGTGGCGGGGGGGTCGTCTGTTATAAGGGCACTAATAACATTCAAGAAGGCCCCACCTCTTGATACCATCGCATTGAGGGATAGGGTTTCAACACAAGAATTTTGGAGAGGACATGTTCAGACCATACCAGTCACTCATGGTGGGATTAACTGTAACCTCCAAGCAGGTGAATTACTCTCCCCACCACACACAAACCCAGTTGAGATTCTATATGACATTGAAAGATCTGGAGAAAGCATGTCAGCACCATCCCTGCTTACAGGTAACTTGGCTGTTACTTGAGCAGTACCGCAGTATTCAGAGTGTACGCCATTTTCAAAGGAGAAAATTTAAAAAGATAAAACATGGCAAATATATTTTCACGAAGTAGACTCATGAGGGTCTTTTCTTATTAGATGCTAGGGAATGGGGTAATGGGGGCTGCTTGTTGAACCTCATAGGATATAATTTGATCTCAAAGGGCAGACCAGAAAGTTGAAGGATTCCCTTCCATCAGTGCCCTACACTGTGTTTAGAGTCTCAGAGGGTCTTCGACTAGCCTGGCATTGAATAGGTATTTGAGAATCATGTTTAGTTGAGGGGAGTCTGCTGTCCAGCTGCCCTGCTGGGGGACATGGACTGAGCCTTTGGGGGGACTCGTGGCTGAGAGTAACAATACAAGGCTCATCCCCAGAGGACTGTCCCATGTGTTCCAACATTCCCCTAATGGCCTGGCTGGCTAGGCAGAGTAAACACCCAAAACATCCACCTTACAGTGGAAGAAACAGACTCAGAGATGTAACATGCCCAAGGATGCTTGAAGAAGGAAACCAACCATTTAATGTGACAGTTTCAGTTTTCTTTTTCAGTGTCTGATTTGCATTTTCCTCCCTCAAACAGGGGCAGCAAGTAAAGAGAAGGTGAGGCCTCGGACACTGCAAAAGTTGTTCTGACTAGGTACAGTTGCCATCAGTTTTGTATTTTGGGGCGTGTTTTGTTGTCTGCTTTGCTTTGATGGGAACACACTAACATTTGTAGTTCTAAATACCCTCTGTTGGATCCTCTTAATAACCCCAAGAGCTTGGTCTTAGGATGCTCATTTCACAGATGGAAAAACCGAGGCTGCAGAGTTTGGCAAATGGCTCATCTGGTTCCAGAGTCTGGTCTTGAAACTCCTTTCACTGAGCCAGAATTGATGTGAGAAGACCCCTGCCCCCTAGGAAGCTTTCAGATGCAAATCAAATAAGGAACCCTTGTTTGTCCCTTTCAGACTGGCAAAGTGAGAAGGTGGTCACCAACCTGAGGTTGGTCAGAATGCAAGGAAAGGAGAGTGGGAAGCAGTTCTCCCAGGCCCTGGTGGGAAGTATAAATTCAACTTTTCAGAGGTACCAATGGCTTTCCCAGCATTTCTAACGTGATCTAGCGATTCCACTGTTAGAATTGTTTTCAATGGCTGTATTTGGACACACGCAAAGAGAGATATCTACATCCATATACATATATATTAATAACCTTTTCCCCATAGCACTGTTACTAAGAGGAAAACCTACAATCAACCTGTCTATTAATTAGGAGAGCACTTAAATATAGAATAGAATACCCAAACAATGGAAAATGATGTGGCTGTTAGAAAAAGATTGGGGCAGGCTTATTCACAATGCCCTGGAAGAATGTCCAAAATATACTTACGTGGATAAAAAAGAACCTCAGAAATAGTGTACGATCTCCTCTGTGCAATAAAAAAGTGAAGTGTATTGAGACAATTGCCAAAAGGGAGTTTTAAGAACTGTGAATAGAGGTTACCTCTGGGGAAGGAAAATAGACAATCCTCTATTATTTACATTTTTCTCAGAAGCAAGTACTATACCTTTCTATTTTAAAATATTTTAAATATCATTTTATGCTTTCATCTTTTATAGATTTTAAAAATATTCTTTATGGGAATGGTGGGGGACGCTATGTATTAATGTGTGTGGGAGCAGGGGGTATATGGGAAATCTCCATGCCTTTCACCCAGTTTTGCTGTGAACCTAAAACTGCTCTCAGAAATAAAGCCTACTGAAAAATATAAAGAGCTATATATTTGTATCCTTTCCTGCCCCCCAAAACTTCATAAAACCAACACAAATGGGAGCTGAGTATGCATTTGAAAAAAAAAAAATCAAATGTGACCTTGAACTTGGGGTTTCTTTAGTAAGAAAACACCTTTGAAAGGAAGTGAAACAGGCTGTCAGGATGGTGTAGGGGCATTTCCTGCTTAGCTACACTTGAAGGAACTTGAGTTCTTAAAGGGGCAGGAGGACAGTTTTCTCTAGACCATGGCTCTTAAAATCCAAAGTCAAACTGGCTATAGACAGGTCCCCAGTGGACCTCCATTCTAGAAGGCAACTCAAGTACAGTGGAGTTAGCTAGCCCTGCGCAGGCGCGGTTCAGAGCCATCCTTCTGGACAGCAGTTCTGTATTGGCGGTTTCCTTGTAAGGTGTGGGCACCACATTTCGGTTCGGTGGACTGAACTGTATTTTCAGGACATTCCGCCCCTGGACTCATGTAATGGCGTATGTGCGTGTCTGTTATCCACGTGTTGGATTTCTCTAAGTGGAGGCCCCGGGGGCCAGGCTGGCCCACGATAAAAGCTTATGCGGGTATAGAGCCTTCGTGTTTAGCTGCTGCTGCTATTTTTACATCTGCTCACTCATTCCTGTCCTCCTGACGGCCCAGCAAGGGTGTGACAGGGCAGCCGGCATTCCACTTAGAAGGGAAGGAATGGGACAGATGCTCAGCGACTTGCCCAAGGTCTCTGGGTGTGTAGCGAGCCCACAAGCAGATCCCAAGCCTAGCAGGTTGGCCTCCAGCCCAGCGCCCCCACAGGGGAGGAGCCGTGGTTTCCTGGGGTTTCATCATCCGGCCAGCCGTTTATGTGCAAGTAACTTTCCACTGACTTCTCCTGTGCCTGCCTCGAGGGTTAAGTGCCAATGAAGCGTGGCCGTGGGAGTTCTAACCAGGGCGGGGCCCACGTGGGTAGTGGATGAGGGGATAGCCTGGGAAAACAGGTGAGCCCAGTGTAGGTGGCATCGAGCCTTCCCTCTCTGCCTCTCACCCATGCCCACGATCCCCAGTGACTCCCACTTGGCGACCTTATGGGCTTCAGGGCCTGGGAGTTGAAAAAGGGTGGCACAGAGGAGGAGGTAGGGGGTGGGAGACAGAACGCAGCATCTTCACAGCTCGTTCCTTCTGACATCTGCCAACTGTGGATGCTCACCTCCGTGGAAGCCCAGCAGAGAAGCTGCACGCACCCGCCCTACAATCGCCGTGATCACTGCCAATACTGACATGATTCTGACGCCCTGGTGAAGACCGCATCTTGTGTAGCCTTGAAGGAAACCCATCTTCTCCTTTTCCCCACTGTTTCTCACCACACCCCAGCATGGATGCTTGATTTAGCATGTTAAAAAGGAAAGGTGTTCCAAGACTGGACTTTCAGATAAATAACAGCTAGCTTTTGGAGTCTAGGTTATCTCATGCGGTCGAGACATTTATATTTAAAGGTGATTCATCATGTATTTGAAAGTCCAGTTTAACGGGGCATCGGAGAGTTGATCTGGCAATCAGTACCCTGAGAGGGGACACTTAGACCTGTCCAAAGAGCTGTCTGTCCACCCAGATCCACCCAAACACAGGCAGGCAGACCGACAGACACACACACAAAGAGCCCTCAGTAAGTCTCAGGCCTCTCAGCTCTCCGCTAGGGCCTCCCGCCAGCCCTGCCCCACCGGGTCCTCTGAAAGAGGAGGGAGGGGGAGGGGAAGGGAGGAGGGGGAGAGAACTTTGGCATCAGGGGCTGCAGCCCAGAGGAGGCTGCAGACAGCCCAGCAGATGGGAGCCACCAACAGCACAAACAGGCCTGCGAGGCTTGGAGCTGGTCCACCAATCACGCCCGCGATCAGACCCAGAGCTCCTCTGTGTCAAGACAAACGAGCCGAAAGACTTCCCTGTGCTGCCTAAGGCCCGGCGGGATCTGTGCATTGAGCCGAGGCTCCTCCTCCTGCAGAGGCTGGCCCCGGCCCGGGCTTCTGGTGGCCGCACAAAGGCAGGATTGAGAACCAGCAGCCAGGGAGCGCCAGCTCCTGGGGACACAGAAAGTTTCTGTCCTCTCGCCCCTCGGCGTCTTCCAGCTCTCGTAGGGAGAGGCCGCCAGGCAGCTACAGCGGGGCGCCTGCCCTTGTGGACTTCTCTTTCTAATCGACTCGATGGACGGTGAATTTACATCAAGTAACACACATTCGTTTTAAGTTACCGTCTGTGGATGTGGACCACCGTGTACACCAGTGTCTCCATCATCCCAGTTGCTCGAGATACAAAGTATTTCCGTGGCCCTAGAAAGTTCCTTGCCTCTCGGCCATTTGAGAGACTTGGCTTTAAATGGCGCCCTCCTGGGTGAAGCTTTCTTTGACTTCCTGAAGCAGAAGGCAGTTTCCCCACACCCCCTGCCCTCGGGAAAATCTTCTGTTGTGACGATCGCTCCCCTTGTTGCCATCTGTCTGCTTGCTCCCTGTCAGGCCTGTTTCCTTGGGGCAGGCCTAGGTTTTATTTCTGTTTGTATCTCTGGGAGGCAGACACCTATCAGCCCAGAGGGAATAAAGCTTGCTGAATGCTCCCGGGGCAGAGTCGAACCCTGCAAGTAGGAAGATGATGAATCCAGAGAGTTCCTCTTCCAAGGCAGGTAAAGATCCGGTCACCTTCCCCTCTCCCCTGTGGCCTGGCTCAACGCAGATTTCTGATCTTTCATCAGTCTCTGTTTATCAGGAGCCTGTATCAGTAAACAAAAGAAGTTGAGAGCATCAAGCCCTAAGCCCCTGCAGCCGCCCCGAGCTGTGCAACTGAGGGGATTCAGGCTGGAGACAAGCAGGATACTGGCCCTGAGGTGCACGTCAAAGGAATGATTTCAGCGAGCCCAGACTCTTGTATCTTCCCCTACATAGGAAAGCACCAAATTCATTAACTGGAGATGTCTGGTTTTCTTTACCAGTAATCTTTTGACATGCTGACTCCTTGGCATTTTTGCATAAACTCCTATATTTCCTGGCTCCTCCCTTACCTCTTGAGAGCACTTCTGCAGAGTGATGTGAGAGGCTGTGATCTGGGCCTAAGTCCTCAGTTTGTCTGCCGAATAAAACATAATTCTCAATTTTTAGGTTGTGCTTTCCCTCTTTTTTTTTTTTCAGTCGACAACCCCATGTAGGAGGACCAGCCCATGAGTCCTTCTTTCCAGGACAAGCAAAAGGCTTAATCCACCCTCGTGATCATAGTGTCAGCTGATGGTAACTTCATTCCCGCTGACAACAGAGAAGTAATAATAAAGATGATATAACTTATATAGATGCTTCTGATCTTCAGTGTCATTCAGGATCATTGTAGAAAATCTGGAGAATATGATAACTGACATTTATGGCCTGCTTATCAAGCATGCCAGGGACCAATTCAAGCAATGCTCATTTCATCTTTAGAACAAGGTAATGTGGTAGGCATGAGGTAAGAACTAGCATTGTTAACCCCCCCACACACATCCTTTATAGAAAGGAACCACCTAACTTGTCCAAATCCCATGGCTAAGAAGTGGGAGCTGGGATCTGAATCCAGGCATTCGGGCTTGAGGTGGGCCACTACCCAGGCCCCTCCCAAATGTAAGAGAAGACTCTGGGAGAGATTCGGAAGAACACTCCTTTTTTCTTTCTTTTTCTGATTTTGTTTTAACTGCATAGTTTCTTTCCTCTGAAACTGACAATTATTGTCATATGATATAATTACATGCAAGGAACACAATCAAAGAACTGATAATACCTCTGGAAAGTGGAATATTCAGGGGGAAAAATCCAAATTGAGAAATAAGTGAATGTATAGCCAGTGACAGCTGTTCTTTTTAGGAAGTGAAATCAATTTTTGTCTTCTCAAAGAATTTCTTCTTCCTGAAGAAATGTATCCTGTTTGCTGCGGGCTCAAAGGCTAAGTGTATGTAGGTGATGACACCCCAAGACAGGCCTGAGGTCCCCAAAATGAGAGGCCAGGTCATCAGGCCTCAGCAGCTTTTCCTTTTCCCCCCATATGCAGATGGTAACCCAAACTCATCATTTTGACTTGCCTGGGCTTGGGAAGATCCCCTGGAGGAGTGCATGGCAAACCATTCCAGTATTCTTCCCGGGAAATCCCATGGACAGAGGAGCTGGGCGGGCTACAATCTATAGGGTCACAGAGAGTCAGCCACGACCGAAATGACTTTTCACGTGTGTGTGTGTGCGCGTGCGCACACACACACAGACACACAGAAGTTGTCCATTTCTCCCCATTTCCCTGCCTCTGCTGCCCCTCATCATTGTGCTCCTAGGGTGTCATCAGAACAGCTTCCTCTAGGCCATGCTCATGCCCAGGCTTGCCCTGTTCCACACAGCCCCTCAGGAGAGTTCTCTGACCTGTGTCTACATCACCTTCCAGCATGTTTCAAACGTATGCTATTTAGCAGCATGCTTCTGCTTCCTGCAAGTCCCCAGAGCTGCAGTCACAAGGGTTCCTCATCCCTCATGCATATGCCTCCCCATTGCCTCCACTTACAGACCACTGCATACACCGTTCCTGCTGCTAGGAATGCACGAGTTTGGGGAGGGGGAGGGAGGCTCAAGAGGGAGGGGACATAGATATGATTCTGACAGATTCCCCTTGATGTGCGGCAGAGAGCACCACAGCATTCGAAAGCAATTAGCCTGCAATTAAAAAAAATGCATAAGTCTCACTTCCAACCTCACAACGACCTGAGGAGATGGCCATCATAGCACAGATGTGAAGAGAGAAGGCTCTGGAATCAGACTCCCCAGGGTCACAGAGGAAAGGGGCTGGGGTCTCAGAAGAGCGCTCTGCTTGCTTCAAATGTTCTGCTGACCCCATCTTGAAATTCTTAGCCAATCTGAAGAAGGGCCCTGGGCTCACAAGTTATGTAACTGTCCTGCCTCTGGCACTGACAAGCCATGTAACCATAAAATAAAAATGACGGTGAAGGGCATAGAACGGGGGGCGACATGGGGAGTGAGCAGTAAATGAGACACTTTTTTTTTTTTTTGAGACACTTCTTTTATCTCCGTCTCACATAGGAGGAAACAAAGCCTCAGTGAGTTAAACAGCGGCCTGTGGATGTCACGTGACAGCAAGTGACGCAATTCACTTTCACTTCTCTGTGAATGTGAACTTTCCTACGTAGCCCTGACTTTTTCTCAGCACGTGATCACGGCTGCTCTCAGTGCATTAACTGTGTGGCAGTAGCCAAGACCTGCTCAGACCTCTTTTACTCCTTTTTCTAAAGCCTTGAAAGTAAGCCAAGCGCAGAGCTGGCATTTCTCACATTTGACAAATGAGGGCAGAGTAAATAAGTGATTAGCCTAAAGGCTCAAATCCAATTATCAGCTTTGCTGAGACAAAGATGGCGACATCAGAGTCCGGGGCCCCTAGAGCTCATTCATCACGCTGTCTGGAACCAGAACCTTCCTTCCTCTCTGCAGATTGTCCAACAGGACACACACTGGTCTGGGGGAAAGGCTACTTTTGGGGCCGATGGGTAGGTAGTCTCAATCTTTTTCCTGCAGCTCCCAGACTGCACTGAAGGAAGTGGGGGGTGGGGATGAGGTAGCTCCAGACACTACCAAGAGATGCTTTTAACTGTCCTGCAGCTGTGACAGCCCAGCCCCATGATTCTTGGTGATGATGAGGTGCAGTAATATTGCTAATATCAGAGTCTAGCATTCATTCACACATTCATTCATTCTGAATCAAGTTACCATGCTCTGGTCTTGGGGAAAGTACCATGCTGGCAAAAAGTGATGCAAAAGTGAGGAGCAAACTATCTTGCTGTTAGGAATTAGGGAGAAGACGGACAGGGAGGCCAAGAATTATAACCATATAATAAACCAGACGGTCCCAAGCTCCGGGTCACAGACCAGTACCACCTGTCAGATGAGCGGCGGCATTGGATTAGATGCAAAGTGCACAATAAATCTAATGTGCCTGAATCATCCCGAAATCATCCCAGCCCCTCTCTGGTGGCAAACTGTCTTCCAGGAAACCGGTCCCTGCAAAAAGGTTGCGGACCTACATTAAACGCTAAAAGCCAGGTATTATGGAGAACTCAGGGGTAAAAGCAAAGGCCTAGAAAGGGCGAGAGAGGGGGAAAAAAAAGCCTCTTCCAGAAGGTGGAAGCCAGTCCACTATATTCCCTTCCAACAGCAAATGACACGACTTCGGTGGCTTAAACACCACAAATGTATTCTTACGGCTCTGGACATCAGAAGTGCCTCATAGGTCTCACGGGACCACAATCAAGGCACTGGAGGGCTATGTTTCTGTCTGGAGACGCTAGAGAAAAATCTGCTTTCTTACCTTTTGCAGCTTCTACAAGCCATCCACACTCTGGCTTGCAGCTCCTTCCTCCATCTTCAAAAACAGCAAGGTGGGACTTCTCTGGTGGCCCAGTGGTTAGGAATCCACTGGCCAATGCAGACGCCACCAGTTCCATCCCTGATCTGGGAAGATCCCACATGCTGCAGGAGCAACTAACCCACAGCTAGGTCCCGGCGCCCACGTGCCGCAACTCCTGAAGCCCGGAGCCTAGAGCCCGTGCTCCGCAACAAGAGAAGCCAATGAAACTAAAAGCCACTACACCTGCAACAAAGAACAGCATTTCCGAGCCCCACCCCCTCACACCCCCCAATAGCTGCAACTAGAGAAAAGCCTGCGCAGCAATGAAGACCCAGAACAACCAGAAATAAATACGTTAATTAAAAAGAAAAAAAAAAGGAAAAAAACGCCAGCAACGCAGCCTCTCTCTGGCCCTTCCCCTCTAGCTACATTCCCTCTGGTTCTACCTCCTTCTTCCACTTGTAAGGACGCTTGTGATTACATTGGCTTCACCTGGATAATTCAGGAGTCCCTATTTTCAGGTCAGCTGACTAGCAATCTTCATTCCAGGAGCAAGGTCAATTTCCTTCTGGCACAGGACCTTCACAGTCACAGGTTCCAGGCAGGGGGATGCAAACAGCTTTGCGGGCCATTATTCTGCCTGCTGCACCCATTTCATAGATTACTTACAGTGTGGCCTTGAGCAGTTTGTTCTAGACTCTCTGAGCCTATAAACAACATCTGCAAAACGTAGAAATAACACCCACCCTGCGCATCTCACAATGTTGCCCTGAGAATTTAATGAGAGAGTGTATGTGAAAGTGCCAGAAAAAATACTAAAGCCCTACATCGCTATATAGGGTGGCTCAGTAGTAAAGAGTTCACTTGTCAATGCAGGAGACACAGGAGACCCGGGTTTGATCCCTGGGTTGGGAAGATCCCCTGGAGGAGGAAATGGGGACCCACTCCAGTATTCTTGCCTGGGAAATCCCCTGGACAGAGGAGCCTGGCGGGCTACAGTCCATGGGGGCGCAAAGAGTAACTGAGGACATGGCAGCATATGTGTTTGTGTGGTCAGGGATGGGGCAGTGGGATGACAAGGACATAAGCTCTTGTGAGTATCTGTGACAGTCTAGGAAGGCACCACAAGATGGTTTCTCCTAGGTGGTACACATCTCTTCCCAATTCCACATTCAGTGACGTCCCACTGGTATCTGGAAATCAGCCATGGTGGGAGCATTTACATCATGGAAATAGGCAAATATTACCAATCAGGGTGCTTCCCATATCCCTCCCAGCCCCCACCCATGTTTAAATATTCCCAGCACCTCACAGCTTCATCCCGTTTCTTTAAGAAACCATCTGACATGGTTATCATTACCTTGGAGGAGGGGTCCCCAACCTTTCTGGCCCCAGGGACCAGTTTTGTGCAAGACAACTTTTCGACAGACAGGGGTAGAGGGATGGTTTGGGGCTGATTCAAGCGCATAACATTTATTACACACTGTATTTCTATTATTATTACATCAGCTCTTCCTCAGATCATCAGGCATTAGATCCCGGAAGTTCAGAGCCCCTGCTTTAGAATACAGAAGAGCAAGGTGAAGCCTGAAGCCAGTGATAAACCTGTGTAAGATCACACTCCTGGTGAGAGGGAGGTGAGGCCAGCTTGTCACATACTCCAAGGATCCAGTCCCTCCAGCACACCCTGTGACCATGTAACAGCCCCCCAGTTCTGCCTACCCTTGAGAGGGCAGTTAGTCTAACTATCCAAGAGTCATGGGACCTTACCGCATGCTTAAAAATGTAACCATCAACATAAGGTGCTAGACGACCATTTTTTTGGCTGTGAAAGGGATGTGTTCCGGGGCTCACCCAGATCACAGCCTCCAGTGGCGGCCCCTGTGTACTAACCTTTAAACAGATTTGACCTAAATTGTGCCTGGAGCCCTCAGCTCCACAGTTTCGGCAACATATGGAAACGGTGACATCACCTTCCAATGCAAAGTTTCAAAGAGATGTGGCACCAACAAGCTGCCAGGTCACTCAAAAGTCCAAGTGCCACATGGCTTCCTCTTAGACAACCTGGAAGTATTTGAAGGTCAGCCAATACGAATACAATACCTTCTTTCACAGATGGATAAAGTAAATAGCAGGCTGGTATTTGGGGGGAGCAATTAATGGAGGCAATTGGAGAGAGAAAAAAAAACTGACTTTGCTTTATGTTCCATTTAAACAGGTTCCCATGTCTCTGACCCTGCGCTAAGTGTTCCTTCCTAAGGTTGGGCTTCTATTTCAAAGGAGCTCAAGGCATGAGGAATCTAGTTAGTGGATTTCATTAACACAGGAGCAAAGGCTCACATCTAACAATGGTTCTGTCTTGGCACAATACCAGGATCACCTGGGGATCTTTGAAAGCTCCAGCTAGCCATATTACATCCAGAGCAGTTCATCAGAAGCTTTGGGCTGGGACCCTAGAGCCATAGTGCCCACAGAAACCCCCAGCTGATGCCGACATGCAGCCCAGGGGAGACTCCCTGCTGCTGAGTTTATTTTTCTCACTCCCACCTTCCATTCAATTTCTGGGGTTTCCTGTTGTTCATAAAGTGTCTGTTTGAGAAAACTTAGTATCCAGTTACAGCTGGAGGCCCTGGCAGGGAAGGAGGTGAAAGGCCTCAGCACTTTCTAGATGTTTCAGGGAAGAAAGCGGCCCCACACCTAGAAAACCAGTTCTCCCAGCCTCGTCTGACATCACCAGGAGCCAATGAAAAACTTGCCCTTGAGTTGACTGGTTCCTGTCTAAACTGATTAAAGCGAGAAATGACTGGACAGACCACGTAGGGTTATGCCCCCCTGACGCCCCCAACTGCTCTTTTTAGGAGAGCCTATTCTCTGATGTGCACTGATCCAGCCGTCTATCAGCTTGCTTTGTCTCGACACATTTGTTCTGAGGCTGTGGGTGGAGGAGGATCTGATTCCCCAGGCAGGTGAGAAGCCAGGTCTCAGAGTAAACAATAAGAATTCCACGCCCCAAGATCCTTGTGAAAGAGAAGATTTTTGGTGGATCGTGGCTGCCACCTGTCGGCAGTAATTGGTAATTGACTCCTGTGGAAGCATCACACCCCTTGGTGGAGGTCAATCCCAGCTGCAGCCGTCTCACCCGGTTGCTCGGTATTCACCAGCAGTGTTGCAGGCAGAAAGAACTTTTCCTTAAACATATCAGATAGGGTAATGCAGATAGGGAGGCACACGCGTCAAAGCACATGAGCTTTGGATCATGTTCACTTGCAACTTAAATGAGCCTTCTTTTTGTAATCGTTCAGGTTCTATGATCAGAAAATCATGATCATGTGTTCAAATGAGGGCTGGACTTGATGATTTTGACCACTGGAAGCTGGGAAGGTGTGAAAAACCCATCCTGAGGAATTGGAGGAGCAGGGAGACCAGAAGAAACCAAACTGTCACAGCTTGGGTGGTTCAGTTGGTAGGTGTTTTGCTGAAACATTGAGCAAAAAAACCCTCTCAACTTTGCTCAAACGAGCATCATTAGGAACACATTCATTTAGGATACTGCCAACAGGAAACAAACCATGGAAATCTCTGGAAAGGCTAATGTGTGCATTATTTATGTAATAAACATATTTATCAGATCACTTTCTAGAATTTCGTTCTGCCTGTCTTAAATGACTGCTCTAAGATACCCTGTGCTTAGCACTTGGGGGAATACAGGTGTGAGGCAGGGCTTCTCAACCTTGGCACTGCCAGTATTTTGGACAATTCTTTGTCGGGGGAGGGGTTTCCTCTGCGTCGTAGGATGTTTAGCAGCAACCCTGATCTCTGCTCACTACATGCCACTGGCACCCTCTCCCACAGTTTATATGCTACACCTGTCAAAGAAAAAACATACTAAATTCCTAGAGTCCAAGTCTCTACCCATTGGCTACAGATTATAAAAAGCTGCCCACTTTTGTCCTTAAACTGGGGAGGAAAAAAAGAGAGAAGGTTTGTTCCATGTTTATACCACGTTTATACCACAGCCTGAGCCTCTTAATGAAAGTGAAAGAGGACAGTGAAAAAGTTGGCTTAAAACTCAACATTCGGAAAACTAAGATCATGGCATCCGGTCCCATCACATCATGGGAAATAGATGGGGAAACAGTGGAAACAGTGGCTGACTTTATTTTTTGGGGCTCCAAAATCACTGCGGATGGTGATTGCAGTCATGAAATTAAAAGACACTTGCTCCTTGGAAGGAAAGTTATGACCAACCTAGACAGCGTATTAAAAAGCAGAGACATTACTTTGCCAACAAAGGTCCATCTAGTCAAGGCTATGGTTTTTCCAGTGGTCATGTATGGATGTGAGAGTTGGACTATAAACAAAGCTGAGCGCCGAAGAATTGATGCTTTTGAACTGTGGTGTTGGAGAAGACTCTTGAGAGTCCCTTGGACTGCAAGGAGATCCAACCAGTCCATCCTAAAGGAGATCAGTGCTGGGTGTTCATTGGAAGGACTGATGTTGAAGCTGAAACTCCAATACTTTGGCCACCTGATGTGAAGGAGCTGACTCATTGGGAAAGACCCTGATGCTGGGAGGGATTGGGGGCAGGAGGAGAAGGAGACGACAGGGAATGAGATGGTTAGATGGCATCACCAACACAATGGACGTGGGTTTGGGTGGACTCTGGGAGTTGGTGATGGGCAGGGAGGCCTGGCGTGCTGCGATTCATGGGGTCACAAAGATTCAGACACGACTGAGCGACTGAACTGAACTGAATACTCACACCTGTATCCTCCTGAGTGCCAATCACAGAGCATCTTAGAGCAGTTGTTTAATAATGTAGAGTGGAATTCTGGAAAATTCTGGCAAGTGAACTGATAAATGTTCTCCCTTTGCCACCTTCTTCATCTGCGCTGCACTTGCTCTGAACCACAGCCCTGCCTTCAGAGAAGGAGGCAAATGATTTCTGTCCGGGCACGGAGCCTCATGGACTCAGCATCACAGCATCCAAGATGGTTGGCGCTGTCTAGGACCCAAAGGACAACTGGCATGCTTGCCACTGGGAGTGGGGAAGGGGGAAATGGAGGGTTAAGGAGCTCCCCCCATAGGTGCTGCGGTGTGACATATGACAGTGGGCCCTCCTGCTCATATCTATCTGAACTTTCATTCATGCATCCATTCATTCACTCACTCACTTGAGAAGTATTTCCCGAGAATCTCTGTGTGTCAGGCATGGTAATAAATGTTGGGGACACAATGATGGACCGAAAGGAACCTTCTCTCATCTCTAGAGGCCACAGTCTAATGGAAGACCCATGCGTTAAAAGCACTCTATCCATTTCCCTGTTGTCTTCACAATAAAACTTCTGATCAATGCTAAGATGATAGTGTAGATGAGATTTGGAGGTTAGGGAACAGCCTCTCTAAGTGAACCTCTCCCTGTAGGATAAGCAGGAGTTAGGAAACTGAAGCCTGGAGGAGGAGGAGCCTCAAGGCAGTAGCATGTGTGGAGGTACCGAGGCAAGAGGGTTAGGTGTGTTCTCAGCAATGAACCAAAGGCGAGTGACAGGGATGCATAGAGAGGAGGCTGGAGGGGCAGGCCAATGGGAGGTTACAGAGACTCTTGTGTGTCTTGTTTAGGATTAAGATTTTAAATTTAATTCAGTAGTTGCACCTTTTACACGAATCACTGTCTGTTGGAACTGAACTGGAGGGATCAGAGTAGATACCAGCAAACCAATAAGAGATGCTCGTAGCTTGGATAAGGCATGGTGATGATGGAGACAAAAGATGGAGGATGGATAGGAGAGAAATTTAAGAGGTCAAGACTGCTAGATGGGGACTTCCCTGGTGGTCCAGTGGTTAAGACTCTGCTCCCAACGCAGGGGCCCTGGGTTCGATCCCTGGTCAGGGGACTAGATCCCACATGCCATATCTAAGACCTGGGACAGCCAAGGGGGAAAAAAACTGCTAGACAAATGGTTGGGTATGGGAGCAATGGAGTAGTCGACAGTGAGCCTCAGGTGTCTGGTTTAGGGAACTGCCTCTGAGCTTCTCCTACAAATCTAGATATCGCTCTTGATCAGCTCTGAGTTTCTGGTATCATCATTACTGAGATAGAGAGTTATACTTAAAATAGGCCAGGTATAATGTCAAAGGAGAGGAAGATTGGGAAGACAGAGGGGCCTTCTTTTCTCTCCTAGAAATTCAACTCACTAGAAATGAAAAGGCTCAAAAAAAATAAAGAGCTTCCCCATGGCAATATTCTGCTATCATACCTCTCATCTCTTTGCACACTGAAGGGACATTTATAAAGACCATTTTCTCTTTTGAGTCATTGGCAGAGGATGTCCCGTGATGGCCCCTTCTGGTTCAAAACCCAGTTATCCCTCACCTTGTTCCTCTAAGACTACACCGTGATTGCTGAGTGAGACGTGGATTGACCAATTCTCCCATTCAAGGGCATAAAGAGAACACAACTGCGCGACCTTCTTTTGTACTCACGGGAAATAATGGATACCATTATGGCTTTAAGTTCAAGGATAATGAGGGTGGAAACCTGGCCATATCACTATTATAGCTTTATTAATAGCTGAGAGGGGAATTGCCTTTATTCTTCCAATATTCAAAAATGACTTTCCCTTTCACAAGGGCATTTTCAACTTTCACAGAGTTCTGAGTCATTTCTAAAGAAGCAAAGCCGCAGTTTTTGTTAGGAGTTGAACTGTGTCCTTCCCAAATTTTATGTTGAAGTCGTAACTCCCAGTACCTCAGAGTATGACCTCATTTGGAGGGACTTCCCCGGTGGTCCAGGGCTTAAGACTCCATGTTCCCAATGCAGGGGGCTGGGGTTTGATCCTTGGTCAGGGAACTAGATCCCACATGCCGCAACTAAGATTCAACGCAGTCAAATAAATAATAAACATAAATATTAAAAAAAACATTACTTCTTTCCAAAAAAAAAGAAGAATATGACCTCATTTGGAAATAGAGCTGCTGCAGATGTTATTGGTTAAAACACAGCCATGTTGGAGGAGGGGTGGACCCTGACTCCAATAGGACTAACGTCCATATAAGAGCAGAGAGACAGGGAGGGAAGGTAGCCATGTAACCATGGAGGCAGAGACCAGAGTGATGCATCGACAGGCCAAGGAACTCCGAGGATTGCCAGCAACATTAGGAGCTAGAAAAGGCAAAGAAGGACCCTCAGCTACAAGTTTCAGAGGAACCACGGCCCCGTAGACACCCAGACTTCAGACTTCTAGCCCTCAGAACTATGAGAAAATAAATTTTGATTGCTTTAAGCCACCCAGTTTGTGGTACTTTGTTGGGTGACGCTAGGAAATTAATACAGTTGTAATATTAGAAAATCACATAGAGATCCTGTAGTTCATTCTAGAAATGAGGAATCGTGCTCAGAAAGATGGAGTGGGAACTTCCCTGGGGGTCCAATGGTTAAGACTCGGGGTGCTCCCAATGCAGGGGGCCTGGGTTCGACCAGGGGGTCAGGGAACCAGATCCCACATGTCACAACTAAGACCAGTACAGCCAAAGAAATTTTTTTAAAAAGGGAAAAAAAAAAAAAAAAAACATAGAGTGATTTGCTATGATCAGACCTGGGCATTCTAATTCCTGTGGTTCAGAGTTCTTTTTTCTTTTTTTCTTTTTTTTCCATTTATTTTTATTAGTTGGAGGCTAATTACTTTACAATATTGTAGTGGTTTTTGCCATACATTGACATGAATCAGCCATGGATTTACATGTATTCCCCATCCCGATCCCCCCCCTCCCACCTCCCTCTCCACCCGATCCCCTCTGGGTCTTCCCAGTGCACCAGCATGAGCACTTGTCTCATGCATCCAACCTGGGCTGGTGATCTGTTTCACCCTTGATAATATACATGTTTCTCACAAGCAAGGAAATCGAAACTGTAATCAGAAATCTTCCAGCAAACAAAAGCCCAGGACCAGATGGCTTCACAGCTGAATTCTACCAAAAATTTAGAGAAGAGCTAACACCTATCTTACTCAAACTCTTCCAGAAAATTGCAGATGAAGGTAAACTTCCAAACTCATTCTATGAGGCCACCATCACCCTAATTCCAAAACCAGACAAAGATGCCACAAAAAAAGAAAACTACAGGCCAATATCACTGATGAACATAGATGCAAAAATCCTTAACAAAATTCTAGCAAACAGAATCCAACAACATGTTAAAAAAAATCATACACCATGACCAAGTGGGCTTTATCCCAGGAATGCAAGGATTCTTTAATATCCGCAAATCAATCAATGTAATACACCACATTAACAAATTGAAAGATAAAAACCATATGATTATCTCAATAGATGCAGAGTTCTTTACAGAGGCCAACCACCAGAGGTCAGTGCCAAACAGGAATTTGGCAAATCTTGACCAGCTTCCCCAAAAAAGAGGAAGACCGAACTGAGCTGATAGAGACGACTTCAGGAGTAGAAAAGAAACGCCAGGAGCTTCAGACATGGTGAGGTCATACTGGAAAAGCCACCGAAAAAAATGGCAAAGAAGAGAAATAAGGCTGTCAGTAGATCCACAGAGTTGTGCAGTCATCACTATCATGAATTTGAGAATGTGGCCTCACTCCAACAAGACATCCTGTGACAATATGCAGTCACTGCCCATCTTCTCTCGTGTCTCTATGGATTTGCCTATTTTGGACATTTCCTATAAATGGCATCAGACAACATGTGGTTTCTTGTGACTAGCGTCTTTCACTGAGCATCTGGTTTCCAAGGCACATCCATGTTGTCCTGTGTGACAGTACTCCATTCCTTTCTAAGGCTGAATAATACTCCAGTGTATGGCGATAGCCCATTTTATGTATCCATTCAACAGCTGATAGATTTGGGGCATTTCAGAACCCACCTTAGGACTCAATACATATTAGTTGTTCAAAAAGCATCTATCTATTAAGTAGAAATTGTGAATTGAAGAAGATAGTTGAGATAAAGGGATTTTATTTTCTTATGCTCTAATAATTTCCATTTTCAGGTCAATTTCATAAGGTACCTCTTCAAGATTCATACTATAATGGACAGAAGATCCTATGGACAGATGCAGAGGAACAAAGGGCTAGCAGAGGTGGTAGGGAGTGACATCACTGTTTCACTTAGGAGAACTACATAAACGGTACCGATACATAGGTGTTCTGATTTTACATCTTCTGGATAGGAAGTAAGTGAAGTGAAATCACTCAGTTGTGTCCAACTCTTTGTGACTCCATGGACTGTAGCCTACCAGGTTCCTCCATCCATAGGATTTTCCAGGAAAGAGTACTGGAGTGGGTTGCCATTTCCTTCTCCAGGGGATCTTCCTGACCCAGGGATTGAACCCAGGTCTCTTGCATTGCAGGCAGACGCTTTACCATCTGAGCTACCAGGGAAGTCCAATCCTCAGGGAATAGGAAGTAAAAATAGAATTAATTTCTGTGTTAACAATTGTACACACTTCATGAAAATTTTTCCACCTTTGATTTCTATTAAAGGTTTTTTTTTTTTCCCGTAAGGATTCTCCAAAAACCTGGTGTTGGTGGTAATATTATCTTTTAATCCCCCTAGGTTTTACTTATTTTTAAAATTGAACTATAGTTGATTTACAATGTCATGTTAATTTCTGTACACAGCAGTGACAGTTATATACATATATACAGTCTTCTTCATATTCTTTTCCATTATGGTTTATGCCAGGACACTGAATTTAGTTCCTTGTGCTCTACGGAAGGACTTTGTTGTCCATCTATTCTAGATGTAATCGTTTGCATCTGCTAACCTGAAACTCCCAGTCCATCTCCCCCCACCCTCCTTGGCGACCACAAGTCTGTTCTCGATGTCGATGAGTCTGGTTCTGCTCCACAGATGGATCCCTCTGGGTCATATTTCAGATTCCACATATAAGTGATATCTCTTTCTGACCTACTTCACTTAGTACAATAATCTCTAGGTCCATCCATGTTGTTGCAAGTGGCATTATTTCATTCTTTCTTTATGGCTGAGTCCACTGTGTTTATGTATTGCCTCTTCTTTATCCATTCATCTGTCAATGGACATTCAGGTAATTCATATTATAGATTTACTTCCATGTGTATTTATTATATGCTCATGATGTGAAATGAAGCATTTTAATGATTAACTTCATGATTTACAGCAATGGTGATTGACAGATAACTCCAAATGCTTCTAATTTAGCTGCACACTTAAAAAATGGTTAAGAAGCAAAGAAACAAACAAAAAACTTAACTACCATCCATCTTAGCCTTTAGATGGTATCTAAACCTTAGTGAAATATTATAGCCAGTATTTATAAAAAGTAATTATAAAAGAAGGACTAATGCAACCATAACATAATATAACCACATAGCCATGGATATATGATAAATCTAAACAGCAACTTAACATCAGAACTATTACAGTTGCAAAAGTGTCGCTCCTGGTATTCACCATTTATGACCAAGATGGCAGGCTGAGCGAGCTTACCACGACTGCCCACCTTGGTCACAGACTACTTTCCCAGGACTGAGGTGATCACTCCCGTGGAGCCGGCAGGGCCGCTGATTTACTTCTAACAAGCAGAACAAGCCAGAGTGAGGGGTTATCCCTTCCCCGATTGGATTACAAAGACGGCGACTCGCATTGTGTCAGCAACCTGTCTCTCTTGCTGGCTTTGCTGAAGCGAGCTGCCACGGGGAAGGGTCCATCCATGTGGCCGGGAACTGAGGGTAGCCTTGGGCCAGCAGCCCAGGGAGAACTCCGTCCTGAAAACCGCCACACAAGTGTGGGCTCTGAAGTGGATGCTAACCGTAGCTGATGCCTGTGGCCCTGGCTGACAGAGAGATTACCGCCTTTGAGGAGCCCTGAGCCAGAAGTCAAGCCCAGACTCCTGGTCCACAGAGACGATGACACAACGAAGTGTGTGATTCTAAGCCAGTAAGTTTGGAGTGCTCTGTCAGACAGCAAGTGACAGCTAAGAGCAAACGGAGCATTGCTGTGCATTTTGACCATGCCTGTGACCCCTGGCTTAACATCAGTTAGTACTGCTTAATGGAATTGACATACAAGTTGTTATACCGTGAATCGTTGGCCGTTAGGACGACATTTTTCAGACTCTGCCAAAACAAGCCTTCTGCCTTGGGGTTGTCAGGCCACTGGAGGATGGAACTCTTGCAGATCCTCTGCCGCAGCCTCAAATACTGCGAATGCTGCAACACTGGCTCCAGCAGAATAAAGACAATCACGTCCATGTTCTCCTCCATTAGCCTCTGCAAGGCCAAGTAGAATGCCGTTTTAAAATTCCAGTTTTTGGCATATTTTTTGGTTAGAACAAATATTGTTTTCTTGCTTTGGTTGATGCTCTGCATGAGGTTGTCGATGATGGCTAGACCCGGGTCCCAATCCCTTTCCTCTAAACACAGGAGCACGTTCTTATCCTCACTCTCTTCCAGGTGGAAGCGCAGTTCATTGATCACCCAGTCTGTGACAGAAGCATCTTTGGTGTCATAAGAAATGTAAGCATCGTAGAAAGTCTGGGATGTGGACAGAGATCTGTAGCCTTTGACCTTAGCTAAGCACACATGATAGATAAACCAAGCATCCCAGTAAAACCAGTGGTGGGCCAGGGCAGCCAGCATCACTGAGATGGTGACAGAAAAGGTTAAGAAACAGAATATGGCTGCAATGGTATCTGAAACACAAGTGGTGAGGTCTAGACTCACAATGCTCTTGCCTTCTTGATCCCCAGGACTGGCACAAATGACATCTGTCAGTCTGGGAATCCTGACGTTCAGATTTGCGTCCATCCATTCTCGAAAATCTCCTAAGTCACAGGTACAGTCAAAAGGGTTACCCCCTAGCTCCAAAACGGTTAACTTGGTGGCGGTCTTCGTTTCAAACGTGGATCTGTTGAGCATCTTGAGCTGGTTGGAGCTCAAATCGAGGTGTACCAGGCTGCTGGCTCCAGAAAGAAAATCGGACGGCAGGTGGGAAATCCTGTTTCGACTCAGTAGCAGCGTCTCAAGAGAAGATGCAAATGTAGATAAGCTATTGGTTAAAAAGAACAGCTGGTTTCCACTTAAGTCAAGCAACCTGAGGTGAGGGAAGTATTCCAGTAATGACCAGTTAAAGAAATTTAACATGTTATCATTTATATATAGGTCAGTGAGAGTCCTGGGCAAGTTAAGGAAGGCCTGACTGGAGATATGCCGAAGGTTATTACGGGCTAAATGAAGCCGGGTTAGATTGGTGAGATTTTGAAAAATTTGCCAGTACCTGACATCTTGAGCATTCCACAGAAGGTCAAGGCGGTTTCCACTGAAGACTAATTCTCCCAGGGATGCACTTTTCAGTTGTGTTTCTGTTAAAGTAAAAATGTCATTGTTGCTCAAGTTTAAAACTCTCAGGTTAGTTAAATGTTCAATAAATCCTAGACGGTGCGTTACCCCTGCTATTCGGAAATAATGTGCATTGTAGCTGAGATCGAGAACTTCTAACAACGGCAATTCACTGAAAGCAGCATCATCATCAAAGTCTAGTCTATTGTTTGTCAAATCCAAATACTTGATACTAGACAGACCTGAAAATTCTGTGCCATTTAACACTTGGCCATTGCCATTTGAAGACAGATTTAAACAGGAAATGTTTCCAAAATCTTTAAACTGGTTTACCCCAATAAAGAAAATACTGTTCAAGCTTAAATCTAAGGCATTGCCAAGACGTGAACATTCTGTCTTTATTAAAGGATTGGTGTTATGATAAAAATTCGAATGTGGGTCAAATTGAATATCAGCTGAGCGTCGCTTCAGGATATGACTTTGGAAAGAGGTCCCATTTGCATCACGTTGCTCGGTGTCACTGACCAAGGGCGATATTCTGTTTTCTGACAAGTAAATGATTTTCAGGTTGGGGAACCACTGGAAAATGCTAAAATCAATCTGCTTAATAAAGTTAACACCCAAGTTTATAGTCGTTAAATTTGAGAGGTTCCGCAGGGGCATGAAATCATCCCTTTTAAGTTCCTGGAACACATAACCTCTTAAGTGCAACATCTGGAGAGATATGAGCTTTGAGAAATTTTTGGAAATGTTAATGTACCGAGGATATTTTTTCAGTTCGTAGTTGTAAGACAAATCAAGTATTTCTAAGGAGGGCAATTTTGTCAAAAATTCCCCCGAGGCTATTTCGTCCATTAAATAGTTGAATTCAAGATCCAGCACCTTCAGATTGTGCATGTTGTCAAACCAGCTGGCAGGAACCTTCCGGAGCGAAGTGCTAGAGAGGTTTAGGTAGCGAAGTTGGGTCAGGGTTTGAAAAGCAAGAGGGTGTATCTGAATTGAAGCACCTCCTTGGCAAGGTACGCAGGGAAATGGAGCATTAAAACATCTCGGGCAGTTTCCGCTTAAATCTAGTACTCTTAAATTGCTCAGTTCCTTGAAGTCTTCTTCACTGACATTTCCGATATGGGTATTGCTAAGGTAGAGTTCTGTTAGCGAGCTTGGCAGGCTGGGTGGCACGCTGTGAAGGGGATTAAAAGATAACGACAGCACCTTCAACTTGGTAAGGTTTTGGAATGCTCCATTTTCTATGCTAAATTTTTTATCACAAGCAAAATAACAGTTCCAGCCCAAATAGAGACTTTCCAGGTTCCCCAGTCCAGAAGTGTTCTTTTTCGTTAACGTAATTATGTTGTTTTGAATTAGACTAAGTTCTTTCAAAGATTCTGGCAAACCAGCCGGTATTTCTTGCAACTGGTTGTCTTCCAGCAGTAACTCCCTTAGGTGTTTGAGGTTGAGAAATGCCCCGTCTGTAATAGTCATAGCTTTCTTTACAGCAGGATTTCCACTCTGGGACTTGGCATTATGGTTCAGGTTGATTTTAGTCAGATTTTGCAGCCCCTGAAATGATTCATTTGTTATGCATGTGATGAAATTATCAGACAGATCTACTTCTGTCACATCTTTGTCCACTGTTTGGGGTACTTCCTGTAATCGACGACTGTTACATTCTGCAATGAAAGAGCCATTTTTGTTTTTCACATCACAAGGATAGCTTCGAGGATAACTGGCTTCAGTGAAGAACTCACAGGAATCAGAGATTAGCAGCAAAAGGCAGGTCAGAAGCAAAAAGTGAAGGGTCATGTTTTCCTAAGGAAAATCAAAGTGGAGTCACAATGTTAGACTGGCAATATTTTCTAGGCATTTCAGGATGAAATTCACAGTGCTTTGATCATACTTTGAATGAGTTTTGAAGTAGGAGTTCTCTGAACAGTTAACAAAATTGCAGTAAGTTAAGTTCAGAATGATTTTTAGTTTTTCACCCTGTTCAGCTTCTTGATGTCCCAAGAAGCAAAAGATGAAGCTATCTGAGATGTGATGACAAGAAAACCTGAAAAGCTTTGGCAGAAGCACACATCAAGATGCCCCACCATCACAGTGGGCCTGATGTTGGTTCCTGGCTATGGTTCATGCCAGACCTATAGCACAGCAAGCTATATGTCTGTTGCTTCAGTCTATTAATATAACTCGAGGAAACTCTGGCCAGCCCCAAGGAGAGTCCAGATCCAGCTTCTTCTAGGCCATCCTTCAAGATTTCCAAGCCAGAGTCTATCTTATCTACACAACCATATATTTTATTGATATTTCCCACAATCTGTCTATACCTCTATGATGGTATATATCAAATTCTCTCATGTCCCAGCATGACAGGAAAGTGGACACTTTCTGTTTATAATAATAGCAAAGTGTCACATGTTATGCTAAACATGAACATTTTCTCACCCATGTTTATTTCCCAATAATACAATGCAATAGGTTCCATTATTATCCATAGGTTGTAAGTCAGACTCAAACTCAGAGACTTAACTAACTTTCAGAAGGATAATACACTGCAGAGGTGAGATGAGTCCATCAGATTTCAACATGGTGCTTTTTTAACCACTAACCATCATGCTACACAATCTCATTTTGAAATCTTTATGTAGAATACCTCTTCAAATGTAGACAACACTCAAAAAGTTTTTTGTAGGGAGGCTTCCACTTATATATCCCTTATCATACAAACACTGGTATTAATAGCCATTCTTTCGCTTTTGTAAATTTTTGTGGACAAGACATGACGTTTAATGTTCTTTTACATACTCTGTACTGTTCAGTCGAGTGTCTCACTTTCTGTGACTCTTCCTTAACGGGGGGCTGAAAATATTATTTTGGTAATTATACAAAGCAATAAAGATTAATGTGATTGGTATGATCAAGGGTTATAGTAAAAAAAAAAAAAAAAAAACTCTCAAAATCGTATTTCACTGAGTGTGGAGACCAATCTTTACTAAACTGTATTTTTCACTAAAATCCAACTCATCTCCTTAGCGCGAGTTACACCAAGTACGTGCTTTCTTTTTAAATTCTCCTAAAATTTAGGGTTAGTGAACTAACAGTCACTACTATACCCTTCCTACAATATAAAACACTTTCATATGGATGTTGACAATTCTGAGGATCAATAATTATTGCCCATTCATAAGAGCCAAGGAAAAGCCAGCTCCTTATGAGATCAAAGTTAAAGTGGAACAGAACTTGCAGGCATTTTCAGTTACCTGTAGTTATTTCCAAATACAGCACCATCAAGGTGCCACTGTTTAATGTTTAGCTTTTACTGAAAGAAAGCCTGGCTTTACATGGGGTAAGCAGAATTTTAAGGTGATCCCTATGACCTTTGCCCCTGGTATTACTCCTGTAATTACATTATATGACAAAAAGATTATCTAGATGGGCCTAATATAATCATACGTGCATGCCAAAGCGGCTTCAGTTATGTCCGACTCTATGCGACCCCGTGGACTGCAGCCTGCCAGGCTCCTCTGTCCAAGGGATTCTGCAGGCAAGTATACTGGGGTGGGTTGCCATTTCCTTCTCCAGGAGATCTTCCTGGTCCAGGGATCAAACCCATGTCTCTTTATGTCTCCTGCATTGGCAGGTGGGTTTGTTACAACCAGCACCACTACGCCTTTAAAAGCAGAGCGTTTTCCCTGGCTAGTGGCCGAGGGAAGCATCAGAGGGATCGGAAGCCAGAGCAGAAATGGACACATCACTGCAGACTTGAAGCTGGAGTGGGTGGGTCTCTAGCAAAGAATGCAGGCATCCTGTGAAAGCTGAGAGTGGCTCCCTGTTGACAACAAGGAAATGGGGGCCCTGATCTGACAACCCAAAGAACTGAAATTGAGGGACAGCCCAAATGAACTTGGAAATAACTCCTAAGCCAGAATCTAGCGATAAGAGTCCAGCTGGCCAACACCTTGACTTGAGTCTCATGAGACCTAGAGCAGAGAATCCACTTAAGCCCACCCAGTCTCCAATGCCCAGAAATTTAAGCTAATAAATGAGCATTGTTTGAAGGGTTCAAACATGGGGGTTATTTGTTATGCGGCAATGGAAAACTAATACATCTAAAAAACGTGTGTGATAAGATGCTTCATGGCTTCAAAATATGCAGCTTTTGCAGAGTCCACCCCAGGTCTCCAAGTTCAACATCTCCGTTGGGAGAAACACATATGCCAAGAGGGTAATGAACCTTAGGGAAGCAAGGAACTTGGGTAGGTGACCCAGACAACACTGTGTTTGCTTGCCACCTAAGCAGATCTCAGCCTATGTGGTTTTCAAGTGCGAACATCGCTAGATTTGGAAGTCATTTCCTGACTCTTCCTTGTCCTTTTCTAGCTAGTAGCCTGGGGCGGTGGGCAGTGCTAGTGTTAAAGAGCCCGCCTCCCAATGCAGGAGACATAAGAGACACGGGTGTGATCCCTGGGTCAGGAAGATCTCCTGGAGCAAGGAATGGCAACCCACTCCAGTATTCTTCCCTGCAGAATTCCATGGACAGAGGAGCCTGGCGGGCTGCAGTCCATGGGGTCGCACAGAGTTGGACACGACTGAGACAATTTAGGAGGCATGCACGCACAGAGTATTAGTTAACTCACAGACATAAATGAAACACAACCACGTTACAAGAACTCAGGGGTGACACAAAGAAGTGAGACTAGAAGAGCCTTAAAACAGGAGGATTCCACCTCTTCATGGAGGCTGGGAAAGGTTTCCCTGAGGAAGTGAAACTTGAGCTGGGATTTTCAGGTTGATTTGGCATGAAGAAGACAGAAAGATGTCAAAAGAATGTCTCAGCATATGCAAAGGCCCTGCGAGCATTCCTTTGAGTTTCCCACGCGGTGCCACCACAGGAGCCCTGGACAGCAAACAAGAAGGGTGTGGTGTGGGCCGGAGACAAAGGCCAGCAGGTTTCAAATCCTCAAAGCCCACTGACACCTGTGGGGAACTGCTTGCAACAGCAGGACTCAGAATAAGAAGGAGGACCAAGAGGACTGGAAGGGCACGTGAGAGCCGACGTGGGCAGAGAGCCTCAGCACCTCCATGTCACTACCATCAGCAGACATTTCTCAGGCCTCATCTGAATGAGCATGTGACTGTAAGGGCCTGAAAGAAAGTCACGGATGTAAGCATCCATGAGTGTGGATTTTGATCTTGATCTGAGGAGCAATGCAAGCCTCTGAAGGCTCTAAGCAGGGTGGTGCCATGCTCATCATTCTACAGTAGTCTCTGGCAAGAGAGCACAGACCTTCAGGAGAGTGTATTTTTCACTGATTCTACTGTGTAGGTGAGGCTGCGGGGAATCAAGTATTCCTATATTTTACTTGGAGGGGTCTAAATTAGGGCCACCTCTAAGCTGGAGAGAAATTTGTAATATCTATTAAAATCAGAGAGACATACTTAGAACTTAACAATTGCAATTCTAGAAGTAGACCACAAGAGAGACCTTCACATACACAAATGCCTATCTACAAGGGTATTCCATGCAGGGCTGTCAGCAATAGCAAAAGATTAGAAATAATCTAGAGGCCTATGAGTCATGCTCTGGTTAAATAAAGCAGGATGTCATAGTCATACAATGGAATACTATACAGCCATTAAAAGTAAAAGGTAGCTCTACATTCATTTATTCATTCAAAAATATTTACTAAGCATATACTTTATCGGGGGGAATGTAGCAATGAGCAAAACTGATGAAAATATCTGCCCATTTGGAGCAGTATGTTAGATGGTGGAAAGTACTAGGGAGAAAATGAAGGGAAAGGGGATGGTCATGTAGACTGTCCCTCAGCTGGGATGTGTCTGATGTCTTTGTCAGATTTAGACTGGGGTAACGGGTTTGGGGGAGGGCAATCTCCGAGGTCAAAGGCCACTCGAGTCACAGCTCAGCAATGGCACATACATGACTTTCACTGTTGGTGCGGAGCTTGATCACCTGGCTGAGGTAGTGCCTGTCAGCTTCCTGTTATAGATTAATAAATGATACAAAAAATATTTTTACAAATCTCATGGGGAACAGGTGGCCAGGCAAGCTGGTTGCAGACTCTTCCCTTCATGCAGTACACAGAGTACTGTTAGTAGGTGAGACATTTCTATGTGGGTACTTGGGTGGGTTGGGGTGGGGGTGTCCCCAGGACAGGACGGTGCCGTGCAGCCTCTTTAGTCTCAAGTTCACGCCTCAACGTCTGATTCCAAACTCAATTATCACACAACCCTAAGCAGTTGAGGAGAAAAGCCTCTAGGTGGCGCTGGAGACCACAAGAAGAGCCCTTTGACACTTGGTGAATACTGAAGCTTCACTGCTTTGGCCACCTGATGCAAAGAGCCAACTCACTGGACAAGACCCTGATGCTGGGAAAGATTGAAGGCAAGAGAAGAAGGGGACGACAGAGGAGGAGATGCTTGGATGGCGACTCAATGGACATAAGTTTGAGCAAACCCAGGAGATGGTGAAGGACAGGGAAGCCTGGTGTGCTGCAGTCCATGGGGTCACAAAGACTCGGACACAGCTGAGTGACTGAACAGCACCACCATGGCCTCCCAGAGCATCTGAGGCAACGTAGGGGCTAGGCCATGGAAATGAGCAGAATATTGCAGAGAGGATTTCTAAGTGAAGAGCTTGAGGTTCCTAACTCCAGCCTCCTAAAAGAGTGTCCTGAGGTAAAAACAGGATTTGACAAATTCCAAATAACTTCAATTTGAAGAGAAGTACATGGATGGGAAGAGTGGGAGGTGGGAAGTAGGCAACTAGCAAAGATTTTAAAGAGAAAGCCTGATAGTTCAAGCCTCTCCACCTACCTCGGAGAGGCAAAACGGACTGCAAATGCTCACCATCCATAGAGCGAACCCTAGCTCACAACATCCACTGGCCCCTGAGGTGAGAGGGCAGAGCCTAAAGCCCTGGGCAGCAAAAGCCCCACCTCCATAGCCAAGTTCTTCATCTTAGTCACACCCATGCCTCTGGCTTCCAAAAGTCTTGGCTCCAAAAGGAACTCAAAGGGAACCAGATCCCAGAGAACTAAGAAGGGTATGCAAGAGAATTTATTCCCTTAGTGAATAAATGAATAATACATAATGAAAAAAACCATTTCGCCTGGCAGAAGAAAAAATGATAACTCTGCAAATAAAATAGAGAAATGGCAACTATGTGGAAGAAGAAAAAAAAAAGAGAGAAATAGCAACTCTGAAAATAGAAGGGAAAGGGTCAATTATGCAAATAGGATAGAAAGTTAAACTATGCAAATAAAACTGGGAGAGAGAGAGAGACAGAGAGAGACACTTCTGTTGTTTGAGGCTAACAGCTGAAGGTACCCATTAAAGTGAGAGCAAAGGGCTAGGATTCTACAAGGTGAGAAAGGGCATTAAGAGGAAAGCACAGCAGACATGGACTGTGTATGAACTTGAGGAAGACAGAAAGCAGATGGATGAGTGGTAGGTGGCACAGAAGAGCGGAGAAGGGCTAAAGCTGACCAGAGCGATGTCAATTCATAGCAGGAAAGTGAAAGTGAAGTTGCTCAGTTGTGTCCGACTCTTTGCGACCTCATGGACTGCAGCCTCCCAGGCTCCTCCATCCATGGGATTTTCTAGGCAAGAGTACTGGAGTGGAGTACCATTTCCTTCTCCAGGGGATCTTCCCAACTCAGGGGTTGAACCCGGGTCTCCCGCATTGCAGGCGGATGCTTTACCAGTTGGTGAAGAATTCATAGCAGACAAGCCCACAGAAGACTCGGGAGCTGCAGACAGCAGTCACAGTGGAGTCACCAGTGGAGTGCCAGGTGGGGCTGCACAAAAGATGAGCTGGAAGTCTGCATGAGAAGTTAGACCCCTCCTGAGTCCCTCCGTGATACTTACTACCTTGAAAAGTTGAATCCAGAGCCTTGGGTTCAGGAATTCAGGCGCCAAGTGAAGGCAGGGCTGAACTGTCACAAAGCAAATAGGAAGGTTAGAGCACCGTGTGTCTCTGGAGCGCAGATCCCCGTTCTCTTCCCTCCTCTGGCCCTGGGGCCCCTGACATCCACCTGGTTCATAAATGCTCCACTCCACCCCCCAAGCAGGAGACTGGGGCACCTCATTGGGAAAATGGAAAGGCACAGTAACAGGGCCACAGTAGCAAAAATTAAGAGGACGCCCAAAAACGTAGTCATCAAGGTGAAAATAGTTTACCAAAAAATGAAAGTTCCTGATGGACCATGTATCAGTATGAAATAATGAGAGAATGGGACTCTGCACGTGCCATGCAGTAAGTCCCTTGCCTTCCCCCGATCCTGGCTCTGGTTCCAAGAAAACTCACTTTACCAAAATAGGCCCCCAGCCTGTGGGCCAGAGTTCCTCACTATGACTTTTAAAAATAGAATGCTAAAATATTATGCATCCTGACTGCCAAGCTGTTGGGGACCCTACCTGACCCAAAGCTAGGGCCTCACTCCCCTCACCTTAGCCCTGACCCTGAGCCACCAAAGAGACCTGTGACCACAGTGGGGCACCCAGCCCAAAAGTTTGCTCCCATCCTAGGCTGGGACCCATCATTTGGAAGGCCTGTCCTTGCAACTGAAACATCTCATCAGCTGTTTGGGGCTCCATGCTTGAGTACGAAGTAACAGTCAGCACCAGTCAGCTGGTATTTACCCAGCTCAAAGAGAGATGCACACAGGCAAATAAATAAATAAATAAAAGGAAAATCACAGACATAGGAATTGGGAGAATCAGGTCTTCTGGTCACCAGGACAGTGGCTGATGGTTTACATTCTGAACACAGGTCCTGTCTTGTACGGGTGCTCAATAATCTCTCTGCAGTTCTGAAATCCTTAAAAATCTGAGCACCAGAAGATTTGGGGTTTTTTCCCTAACTTATTTGACAGCAAAAGCTGATCTGAACTGAGCTAAGGCTACTAAAATTTTTACTTATCTACTTATGGGAGCTCTCTGGTTTCAGAGCAGAAATTACCCACGTGCATGATCGTCAGGGCTGCTGTGGACCCATCTAAAGTGTTTTATAATAAATCCTCTATGTACTATGATGGCATCACCAACTCAATGGACATGAGTTTGAGCAAGCTCCAGGAGACAGTGAAGGACAGGGAAGCCTGGCGTGCTACAGTCCATGGGGTTGCAAAGAGTCAGACACGACTTAGCAACTGAACAACAAAACTATCTTCTCTCGCTACAGTGCAAATTCTGAACTTTGACACAATTATAGCCTACAGGTTTCAGGCAATGGATTGTAATTCAATAATTAAATCTCCTTCACTGGAAACCTATTAGCAATTCCTGAACTGTGCTTGGCACATGTCAGATCAGAAAAGAGAACGTGGTTGTCGACAGCACCGAGTTACGACTTTGTGGGCCTGAGATGCTTTGGCCTTTACCAACCTCTTCCTCCATAAAAAAAAAAAAATTAGTAAAAAATTATATGTTATGACCACATTGGCATAAAGACAAATATAACCCAGACTGGAATATATTCACTCTTCTGCAGATTTTAAAAACAACTAAAGTCTTTGCTTAAAGTGTCATGGCCCCAAGGTCTTGTGTCTTTTCTGACCAAACAAAGACTGGCCCTGGTTGTCAATGGTGGTATCCTGGGGCTCAGACCAGGTCCCAGGAAAGTAGTCAAGATAAATAGGAAATATTTGCTGAAAAGTAAGGTAAGTATTAGGTTGGGAGAGGCTGAAGGGAAGGCCTAGGGTTGAGTGGAAGTGGCAGAATAGAGGATCAGAAAAGGACAGTGTTGCAGGTTGAATTGTGTCACCCCAAAATGATATGTTGACGTTTTAGCTTCTCCATGTGAATGTGACTATGTTTGGAAATAGAGTCTCTGTAGTTGGAATCAAGCTAAGGTGAGGTCATACTTAGACTTGTTCAGTTGCTAAGCTGTATCTGATCCTTTTGCGACCTTATAAACTGTAGCCCGCCAGGCTCCTCCACCCATGGGATTTCCCAGGCAAGCATACTGGAGTGGGTTACCATTTCCTTCTCCAGGGGATCTTCCCCACCCAGGGAAGCCCCATACTAGACTCAAATGAGCCCTCATCCAATGACTGCTATTCTGATAAGAAGAGGGAAATTTGGGTACAGACGAGGGAAGAGAGCCATGTGGAGATGGAGACAGAGACCAGAGTGATGTGTCCACAAGCCAAGAAACATCAAGGATTGCCAGCCACCACCAGAAGCTGGGGAGAAAGGCACAGCCCAGATTTTCCCTCACAGCCTCCAAGGAAGCAACCTTATTGATAACACCTGGGTTTCAGACTTTTCGTCTCCGCAATTGGTAGAGGATATATTTCTGTTGTTTTGAGTCACTCAGTCGGTGGTAGCCCCAGGAAACAGAGAGGAAGAGCAGAGAGCAGGGGAGTAAGAGCTGACCAGCGGACCTCATGGCTGAGCCAAGTTCGAGCTGCTAGATACAGCTCTTTGACCACGGCAGTGAGCTCTCTGCACAGCACACCCTGCCGGCAATGGTCCCGTCTACACGGTCTCCATCTTTCACTGCGTGTTGCTTTGGAATACCCAATGGGAAAAAAAATCAAGAACCTATTTCTTTAAAGAAAGCATATGAATCACACACAACAAAAGAAATTTGCTTCACATCCCACCCCATGCTGAATAAAGCATTGCTTGCTATTGAAGCAGTCATTTCACAACTGTTTTCCTGGTTTCCACGGCAAATCAGTTCTCTGGTTGGGTCCATGGTGTACGATAATCCAGTCCTCTTTTTCCCTCATAGCTCAGTCAGTAAAGAATCTGCCTGCAGTGCAGGAGACCCAGGTTCAATTCCTGGGTGGGGAAGATTCCCCTGGGGAAGGAAATGGCAGCCCACTCCAGTGTTCTTGCCTGGAGAATCCCATGGATGGAGGAGCCTGGGAGGCTACAGTCCATGTGGTCGCAAGAGTCAGACACGACTTAGTGACTAAACCACCACCACCACCCCATCCTAGGCTGCAAGCAGGTATGTCATGAAAATGCCCCCTCCCACCTCTCTCTCCTGGTGAGCTCCTGGTGACTCAGATGGTGAAGAGTCTGGCTGCAATGCAGGAGACCCAGGTTCGATCCCTGGGTGGGGAAGATCCCCTGGAAAAGGAAATGGCAACCCACTCCAGTATTCTTGCCTGGAGAATGCTATGGACAGAGGAGCCTGGCAGGCTAGTCCATAGGGTCACAAAGAGTAGGACATGACTGAGCGACTTCACCTCTCTCTCTGAAAGCCTCCTTTGCTAAGATGTGATCTGCCTCACAGCATCTCCCCAGCTGCCCTGCTTTCTCAGAATGGATCCTGCTGATGCCCCCTGACACAAAATTGTCAAAGGAACCTATGGATTGTAAAAGATGGTGTATCTGCCCAACTGAATCACTGAGCTGTTTGGCCATGATGCAGGATTCCACTGGAACTAAATGCTTGCCAAACTGGGAACATTTTCTAACTTTGCATGGGTTCTAATGTCTTTGTAGTTGACTATGTTGACCACTGATATATTATGAAAGTAAATAGATTAAGAAGTGGCAGAGAGAATTTGTCACCTGAGAGGAAATTTACAGTAAATACTAGCTACTTGACTTGATCCATTCCACATTTGATGGATTCACTAACACCTTTGGAAGACCAAAGAAACTACTACCACATTAAATGCATGTATCAACAAAGAGGTGGACCCTGATTTCATACACATAAAAATATGAAAAATTATGCTATTTGAAATCCAGCAAATATGGTAGCACACATTTGTTGAGTGCTTTATCATGAAGCAAACAATGGGAGCGCAAATCATGTATTTTCTTGCCTGATCTTCATAAAAATCAGTGAGGTGGGTGCTGTCATAAGCCCTCATTTTACAGATATGGAGCCTGAGACTCAGAGGCTCATTTACCCAAGGTCAATCAGATGGTAGGTGGCAGGGCGGAAACTGAGTCTAGAGGTACCCATGTAGGTAACAAGTTGGTACCAAGCGATGATCTGGTTTCAGTTATCAGCAGAAACACCACAGCCATACATGGAATCTTCTGGACTTAAATGGCTGGGGGTATTACCCACCTTGCCTTTCCACTGATACCACAGAGCACTTACAGGTGCTCTGTAATTCCATAGAACAACTGGAAATCCACCGATTCTAGACATATTAGCCAACGAGTGGCTGTTAACTATCATCTGAAAAGTCAACCCAGTCTGTACTAGGTAACATTGACCCAGAACCATGGGTTATGCATTTACATGTACTGTCTCTATAGCCTTGAAGAGTTATAAATTGGGAGTAATAATTTAAAAAACAACAAATCCCTCAGCACTGTTCAATAGGTCAGCTGAACTCAAATGATATTTCACTGGAATGAAATCCCCCTCGATAGACCCCAGAGGTGATGCTGAGATGCACTTACAAATAATATCCAGCTGAGTTTCCAAGCTGACCCTGGGTCATGACACCCTCCCATGTCAGACAGATCCTAATCCTCTGTCAGTCTGCGTTTCCACAGGACTGACTTCTCTCTCATCAACACCTGTGCACTTTTTAGGATTATTACATGAAAGAACGAGAAGCAGACAGAAGAGTGGGCAACATCAAGTGTCCCCACCCCAATCCACAGCCTCAGCTTTGTGGATAAGGTATACGTGGAACTTTTATTTTGCTTTCTGGAATCAAGCTGAGAGGCTAATGAATAAGCTTCAGGTCTTCCTGGAGGTTTTGTCAGTCCACTCCCAAAAGTCTGTGCTCCTTGTGGAAAAGACCAAATGGGATGTTCAGATGCTTCCCTAAGGTGGTGGTCCTTGACTCTGGCTGCACGCAAAGACACCTGGGAAGTTGAAAAGCTACCAATGCCCAGGCCCACTCCAGAAATGCTGATTCTATTAGTCTATGGTTCAGCCTGGACAGGGGGAGTTTTTAAAGTTCACTCTGTGGTTCTGACACATAGTCAAGCCTAAGAACCTCTACTCTTGAGACCGGGAGTCAGCGAGGTCCTTGCCTTCCACGCACCACCAATGACAGGGACGCAGGGCATTTTTCCAAGTTGAGTTTGATTTTATTCTAGTATAATTTTCTTATAATGCAATTATATTGGCTATCACAACAGTTTACAAATATCAAGTCGAAATGGGATAAGTTTAAGTGCAATTCCCTATATATCATTGGCCCTGCTGGCCTAATTCCTTCTGAGCCCTTGCAGTCATTCTGCAAAGCATCAGAGAATTTCAGGGCAGACTTAATTTACTTTCAAGATCTATAATGGGCAGTCACTGGATATAAAAAAAAAAAATGAACTTCAAGAACTTACATATGTTAAATAGTGGTAAAAAATATCTCCAAGAACTTTGATAGGCACTAAATGATCATGGAAAAAATATACTAAAGTAAACATTGGATGAGATTCTCTGGAAATCAGTTTTTGCAATGGTGCTTAAATCACATTCAATTTTCGAGCAAATACACGATTTTTAAAAAATAGTTAAGTTTTTCAACCTGACAGTTCTTGACAGTAACAAAAACTTACCATGTTCTAGGTCTAAACACTACAGAAGATAATTATAGCAACAGTAACATCTTCACTTAAACACTCTGAACAAGAAAACGTAGAAATACTAAATGCACCTGAAGCTCCTGGTAGGAGATGAAGTTCGGGTTTTGCCTAGGCACCAGCAAGCAACCTGAGTGAACAAAGAGAGCTTGTCCTTTTCTGTAGAAATAGCAAAGAACAAACACCTCCCCTCCAGCCTTTTGGCTCTAGATGAGAATACTATTTCTGGCAGGACCGGATCAATTCCTAACTTGGGATTTGCTTCTTTTCCTCTTGAAAATGCTAAGACCATTGCGTTGGATTTCTGACATTTCCTGCACACCGGACCACTCCACCTACACTTAGAGCTGCTCCAAGACTTCGCCTTTTTATGCTCATCTGCCCATTCACCACTTCTTTGGTCACAGTATCTGCCACCAAACCCTGTTTCATAGCCAGAAACCCTCTATTTTGTTGGCAAGCTTTGTTAAAAGAATAGAAGGGGCTTACCGCGCCTCTGGTGCTGTCCTAACTGCTCATTCTAGAACCTGCAGTGCTGCCGAGGGGCACCCTCTGTGTTGTCGGGTGTATGCACACAAAGAAACTAACCAACTTCCTAAAACTGGCCTCTTTACCAGCAGCAGAACCTCGCCTACGGTTTGCAGAAGCTTATATGGGAAGAAGGGAACTCGTGATTTCTTAACTGTTGCCAAATCATTTATTGACTAGGCTGTACAATTTCAAAACTGAAGTGGAGGGGGTGGAAAAAAGGCATTTATAAAATGATTTAAATATAACCCAAGCCAGATTGACCTGGCACGTTTTTGTGAGTTTGGGTTCATTTGTTTGTCCGGGTGGGTGGGTGGGTGGGTGGTGGCTGCAAGGATCCTCAGCAAAATGTTAAGAGCAGTGAGCTCTGGTGAGCAGGATGAGGGGGAAAGGAGGGAGAAATGGGTAAATTTCTCCTTAAATAAATTTTTGGGTGTTTTTCCCAACTTTACCACAAATGTATATTTGATTTACTGTTGCACAAACTCGTTTTGCTCATGGAATTCATGGATGTAGTTAAATAACATTTGCATGGCTTCATCTTTGTTCTGCCCATCTCTGGGACAGCCCTTGGTGAGGTGGGCATGGGTCCCCCCCCCATCTTCCTCCTGAGTGTCCCTGCACCCCAGCCAGTCCCCGGCATGTAGCATAAGCTCAGTACACCTTTGGTGAATGACTGAAGGGATGAGGCAGGAAAATTTTACTTCGTGATCTGCTGATAAGTGGATTGCTTCTTAAGCGCTCAGAGAGAAGGCTCTAGAAGGTTTACCAAGAGCAGGAGTCAGCAAACGCCAGCATGTGGGCCAAACCTGGGCAGGGAGTAGAGAATGATTTTCACGGATGAACCTTTGCCATTGATCGGTCGAGAAAGAACACTATCTGTAAACTCCCACAAGGCAAAAGGATTCCAGAGAATTCCATTATTAATAGACTTATTAAAAACCCTGCATTTGATTAATATTTATAAAATTCTTATCTCTTTTCTTAAAGAATCTACATAATGCCTTCAATTGGCCTATTGTCCTACAAAGCCTAACATATTTACTTTACAGAAAATATCTGCTGACCCCTGGCCGAAAGAATAGTCTCGAAAGGGATATAATGTGGTTCACATTTCCCTGACTCTCCTTGAACTGGAGGAAGCCACTTGGGGGGCAGAGTGGGTAGGGGGTTACATTATCACACACACACATACACACACACTTTACCGTTATTATTTTCCTCAAGCCCATGGTCTGCTTCTCGTGCATGACCTCCAGATGACAACCTCATTACAAAAGCATGCCTTTCAGAACATGCAGGCTTGGCGGCAACTTCTGAACTGCCCTCCACCGGTCTTTCAGGTGATTCATGGCCTGACACATGGCGTGAGAAAGATATCATAGATATTCCTATGATATCAGAGAACATGGCCTGTGGCTTCACGGACTCACCAAAAACCTGGGTTATAATCAACATGAAGGCCTCATCTGGCCACACCCAGTCCTCTTGCGTGTGTGTGTGAGTGTGTGTGCCCAGTCACGTCCGGTTCTTTGCAATCCCATGGACTGTAAGCCCACCAAGTTCCTCTACCCATGGGATTTCTCAGGCAAGAATACTGAAGTGGGTTGTCATTTCCTCCTCCGGGGGATCTTCCTCAGGGATCGAACCCATGTCTCCTGCATTGGCAGGCGCGTTCTTCACCACTGAGCCACCAGGGAAGCCCCACCCAGTCTCTTAGTTTCCGTTAAAACATTTGCTTAGAAATAAAGTTTAAGAAAGTAAGCCAGCGTGACTGCCAGTAGCAGAGCAGTGGAGCGTGCTCAGCCTTTCGAGAAAAGCCAGACACATGTGGCCTGGCCCCAGGCTCCAGAAATCACCCACCAGGCAGCTGGGATCACACAAAGCGTGGCGCACACTCGTGTTATACTTGCCAAGAGTCCAGTGCCTGTGCCAGGCATTTCAGAAAAATGAGCTACTTATTCAAATCAAATGAGCCATCACAGGTTTTTCCACACAGCCAGTAACCAAAAAAGATGAAAATGAAAATGGAATTGACACCAAGTCAAAACAGTCACCATGAGCCAGAAGTTGATTCCACGTGCAAAGTGACCTTGAGGATCCAGCCCTCTGCCCGAGCCCAGAAACCGGCTTTCAGGGACCAGGTCTGCTCTCCCTGCCCTGGGAGAGCCCAAAGCTTCGGGCAGCTCTTCCCTTGTTCTTCCCCTCACCAGGCATGCAGACTCGGATCTTTATTTGGCAATGGAGGCGATCAAGGGCTCCCACCAGGCAAACCCACCAGGCAGCCTGCATATTCCAGATGCACAAACCCCTCTCCAGGGCACATGAGCCTCTCTAAGCCTCAGTGTTCTCATCTCTCAAATAGGGAGAGGAATAACAGTATCCTTCTTGAACGGGGGCTGTGAGGATTAAATCCTGCTTACAGAACCCTCAGAACAGCCCCTAGCACAGAGTAAGCACTCCACAAGTGGAGTGGATTATTACTTCTCTCACTGTCATGGACTTCACTTGCCTCTGAGCTGCTGCCTGAAGTAGGCCCGGAGGACCACTCCAGGTCTGGCCATGACCCTTCTCTCTGGCGTCCACGAGCATCAGCATGCTCACAGGGCCGTGAACGGCTTCTCCCCATCAAGGATGCAGTCAAGTCCCTCGTGTGGACCTACCCCACGGAGTCCTGGACCCAAGGCCTAGGACACCACCAAGTACTGGGAATGAGTTGTCTGAGAAAAAAAAAATCAATGTGAAATATATATATATATATATATATATATATATATATATATATATATATATATATATGCTTAAATGGAAGGCGTTTTCTAAAAGAAATAGTTCTCAAGCAAAGGATTCAGATGAAGAAATACACAAGAGGATTCCTCTACAATGATCAGATGTGACGTGAGCCCTCCCTGGTTTTAAACTGCGGTGCAGAGCTCCTGAGGGGACAGCAAGCTGCCCTTCCTGACCGGAGGCGACACAGGTGGCACAGGCCGCAGGAAGCAGGTATTGTCAGTCTCCTGGACCTCCTCCTCTGACTCCCCAAATCCTGAGCCCCATACCCCACTCTTCCCGAGCGCTCTCAGTCTCAGCATTCACCCTGATTTATACTGTGCCCCCTATGCACATGCCCACCACAGAAGTTCTTCTCCAGCCGGGCTACCATTTCTCATTTTAAACTAAAGCTTAAAACTAGTCTAGATAACTCCTCAGTGCCAATTAGAAAATGACAGCATAAGAAGCCACCTGCCAATGTAGGGGTTACGGGTTCGATCCCTGGTCCAGGAAGATTCCACATGTCGTGGAGCAACTAAGCCCGTGTGCCACAGTTACCAAAGTTTGCTGAGAGCATGCTTCCTGTGGGCTGATGTAGCCCACATCAGGGTGCAGACCTGGATAAGAGGAGGGAGGGCTGGATTCCAGGCTTGCTTGGCCATATCGCCAACTACCCTTGAGCAGTGGACAACCTAGGCAAGTATACATGGCGGCCCAGCTAAACACAACTCATTGCATCATGCTGAATGGGACCATCTCCTTTCAACAGCACATCTGACTCACCAAGAATGAGGACAAGGGAAGGTCTCTGCTGTTCTCAGCAAATTCCCTTCTTGAGTCAGGCACAGGTTGCATGCAGCCCAATCACCTGACAATCTCAGTCTTTCCATCAGTTGAAACCTCTTCCTGTCTTTCCTAAAGTCAGTGTCCCCTATATAATTGGCCAAGACATCAGAAAAACCCATAGCATTCTACAGCTGGAAGGGCCCCTCATTTCATGGATGAGGAAACTAAAGCCAAAGGTCAACAGTGCAACAGTGCTGGAGAGAACTCTCGTGGCTCCACTTCTGCTCCAGTGTTCTTTCAACTTCTGCCTTTGTTAACCTCCTAAGAAAGGATATGTTTCATAGCCACAGCTGACTTAGGCAGGGCTTACTGTGGGCCCGGAATTTTTCCTTGATTAATTTCTTTACCTTGCCCAGAAACCCCGTGATGGAGGGACTGTGACAATTTCCAATTTTCTTATGAAGAAACTGAAGCACAAAGAGGTTAAGAAAAGTCATCTTCTGGACTTCCCTAGTGGTCCAGTGCATAAGAATCCACCTACCAATGTAAAGGGTTACGGGTTCGATCCCTGCTCCAGGAAGATTCCACATGTCATGGAGTGACTAAGCCCATGCGTCACAGTTATTGAAGCCGGTGTTCTAGAGCACGTACTCCCCAACAAGAGAAGCCACTGCAGTAGGAAGCCCCTGCTTGTCACAACTAGAGAAAACCCACATGAAGTGATGAAGACCCAGCACAGTGAGGAAAAAAAAAGTCATGTTCCTCTGGCTCCAGAATTGTGCTCTTACCCACTATCTAATATTCTAACCATGCACAGGATCCCAGAGACTTATAAAAGCCACCTAATTCGGCAAAGAGAAGATTGTTGGTGACACTGAACAAAGTAGCTTCCAATGTGGTAGAATCAAAGGCTGGGTTCTAAAGGGCTAAACAAGTAGTGAGGGATGACAACAAACATGATCACCTTCCAGCACCAACCCCAGCACGCCAGAGAAACTTTCCAGAAGGAGTCCACCGATGATCCTCATCATGGTGGAGTTGGAACCCCTGAGCTGAGAAGCAAATTTCTCTGCAATCTTGATCCAGTCTTTCTCAATGTTTTCTCTCCGTAGCCTTGGACCCCAGTCCTCCTCCTCAGTTGACATGACTGCCCCTCACTGCTTGAGAAGGCCCCACACCCTGCCCTTCTTCCTGCTTCATGGCGAGGTTGGCACTGGCCCGCACCTCCCCCAGCTCTGTGAACCACGGGAGTTGCATTTTGGGGTGGGCGCCTCCTAGCCAGAGGCGTTTGGGACCCAGCTGTCAGCAGCCTGCTCATCTCAGCCAGCACCCACGTGACCAGGCCCGCCCGGCAGATGTGTGCCCTGTCTTCAGTTCCCAGGCCCCTCCCTGCCTCTGGTGGCATTTAATCTCCTCCGTCCCAGGCACCCACCTGAGGCTCCAGCCATGTACATTTCACACTGTTAAATTCACATTGTTAAAATCTCCACTTTTAGAGACAGAAGCATTCTTGCAAAGCTCCAGTAATTCGCCCCAATGAACCGAAAGCTCTGTAGAACTTGTCACGTTCTGTCTTGCACTGTATTTTGGTAGGTCCATTTTACCTCCTCTATGAGACAGTAAATCTTCTGAACCCAAGGGCTGGGTTTTTGGGTTTTTGGGTTTTGGCTGTGCTGTGTGGTTTGTGGGATCTTGGTTCCCCAACCAGTGAGTGAACCCATGCCCTCAGCAGTGAAAGCGTGAAGTCCTAACCACTGGACCACCAGGGAAGTTCCAGGTTTTGTTTCTTAATGGCTATGCTGCATACACTGTATGGACATAACATTTTATTTAATGAATCTCCCATTGATTGACTCTTGGGTGTCCTAATCATTTTTCTTCCCTAAGCTGTAAGTATTGATGACTTACAATACTGTGTTAGCTTCAGGTGGTTTATTTAAAATAGCCAAGACAAGAAGCTAACCCAAGTGTCCATCAACAGATGACTGGCTTAAGAAGATGTGGTGTGTATACACACACACACACATATCTGTTCCATTGTATGCATTTGTGTATGTATATATGCACACAATGGAATATTACTCTGCCATAAAAAAGAGTGAAGTGTTGCCCTGATTTTTTAACATTACAAACAATGCCACAATAAACACCTTTGGAGGGAAGGTCATTTTAGAAGAACTATGGTCAAGTGAGGAGAAGTACCAGCAGGATGGACGAGAGGGATGATAAAGCACATCTGATACAGCAAGTGGGCCAAAGGGTGGACCAGCAGCAGAGGTGGGCGGAGCTGTAACTTAGGAAGGGCCACCTAAGGGGGGCCACCTAAGGAGGGGGCCACGACTCCTTGCAAACAGGATGGGCTCTTTGGGGAAAGGATCTCGGTTTTGTGAGTTGGTGTGGAGGACAGTCACGTAAAACATATTTCAATGTTGGGGGGAGGAGATTTGAAGAAGTGCATGTCAGAGGCCTCCAATTTCTCTGTGATGGATATAGGAGGTGAGGTTGGTTACCAGGAGCGAGCGCAGCTGGTAGAGGGGCACATGTCAGTGCTAGAGGCTGAGAACATGTGAGAAGACACGGGGACAGCCACTTAATTCACACAGATGAGGGCACACTGAACCCATGAGAACATGCTCTTAGGTTTGAGGCCCCGGGCTGGGTGTGGAGAGGAAGACTCCAGGTCACCAATGGATTTCTCACAATCCTCAGAACTTCTTCCTCCCTTTCTTCACCCCAACTTGTCTTCTTTCCTCTTGCCTTCTAATTCTCTTTTTCCAATCTTCACCTCTCTCAACGTGGTGCTTCTAGGGTTGTAGAAACCCATTTTGGTTTCTTCCTTTCTGGGTCTGCACTTCACACTCCTCCCCCCGCCCCAACCCCCTCCCGCAACCCAGCCCCACAAAGGACTTCAGTACTCCTCCAGGGTCAGAAATTACTTCTGGAAGATCCAGCCCATGGCAAAGGAGCTAATAACCATCCTGCCACCAGGTGTCACTCCCCACCCAGTATTTTGGACTTCGGACTAGGCAGAAGGGTCCTTTTTGTGTGATGTGTATGGGATAAAATTAGTATAAAATTTTATACTGCTGCAAAGGTTAATAAAATCTACACAGGTATAAAAGGCTTATTCCTCATGTGGGGGCCATTTCAGTTAAGGCAACTCGAGTTTCCAAATAAAAACAATGTTTATGCACAATTTGCCCTATGGGTCTCAAAGGTTTAAGAAAAACAAACACCATGAAGCAATAAGCTTTTGCCCCTCCATCTGGGAACAGACAGAGACTTTTCACTAAACAATGAGCTAGAGAAGGGTCAATCTCATAAATGAAGAAACTGTATGTGGACTTCCCTGCTGGTCCACTGGCTAAGACTCCGCACTCCCAATGAAGGGGGCTGGGTTTGATTCCCCGGTCAAAGGAACTAGATTCTACATGCTGCAGCCAAGAGTTAACAAGCTGCAGCTAAAAGATCCTGCATGCTACAACGAAGAACTAAGATCCATTACAGCCAAATGAATACACTAAAAAAAGAAAGAAAGAAAGAAAGAAACCGAATGAAATAAAGCTCAGACACTCCAGGAGATAGTGAAGGATGGGGAAGCCTGGCGTGCTGCAGTCCATGGGATCGTAAAGAATCGGACACAACTGAGCGACTGAACAACAACACTACTCAATCCACTTACTGAGTTAGATTTTGAGAAAACAAGACAAAACCAGATTACAAAAGAAAGACAGCCAGGTAGAAAATGTTCCAGCAGTACAGTGGATAGCTAATGTACCCGGTGTGAATGTCAGTCTACCAACTGGGATGTACAGAAAGACAGCTTCATTTTCTATGATTTAATTTTATTTCTGTCACTGAGCTTTCATCCTACCTGAGGTCTCTCGAAGGTCAACTCAGACCTTCAGGGGACCGGAGGATCCTTGCCTTCCAGGAATTGTACACAGCTCCTGGGTCTAATGTAGTAACACCCGGGGGTGGGGGATGCATGAGAGGATGCATAATCCATCTCTTAAGCATTTTCCACAGAGTTGGCAGGTCCTCTCTTTTCTCGGAATCAACAGGACTTCTCAGCCCTCCAATTCCCTTCCCTCTTGGCTTCTCTCTCCAAAAAAAAAAAAAATGTTGAGGGACTTCCCTGGTGGCCCAGGGTTTAAGATTCCAGGCTCCCAAGGCAGGCGGCACAGGCTCAAACTCGATACCACCAGCTGAGACTAAAGGTCCCAAACACCACAACTAAGACCCAGTGCTGCCCAATAAATAAATAACAAAATCCAAATAATGTACTCACCCCACACAAGTCCCCCAAGGCAGTGGGCAGAGAGCTTAAGGCCAACTTGAATCGGAATGAAGGAAAAGGGAAGAAGACAGATGTTGTTCTCAAAGATGACTCTGCCTCCCAGTGCCATCTTAGCATCCAGGGCAGGGTTTTGCAAAGGTTTCTATCTACAGCACGTGCATAGGATCAGCTGTTTCTTATTTAAAATGCAAATGTCAGGACTCAAAAAACTCAGGAGCTCCGGGGCCAATGAAGTTTGAGAACCACTCAATAGAGCAGGGGTTCTCCACATGTGATTCTTAGCCTAGCAGCTTTGGAGCCCCCAGCCCAACTTGTTAGAGATGCAAGTTCTCAGGCTCCAACTCGAGACCTACTGAATCAGAAACTGAAGTGGGACCCAGCCACCTGAAGTTTAACAAGCCCCCTCAGGTGACTCTGCACATGCTCAGGTCTCAGAACTAACTGCAATAGAGCAAAGGTTCTAAAGCAATGGTTCGCACGGTTGCCTGCAAATTGGAGTCACCTGCAAGCTTTTAAATCTAAATGCTTAGGCTCTATCCCAGACTATTAAATCAGCATCTTCATGGGTGGAGATTTTTAAAGAACCTCACGTAATTTCGGGGCTTCCCTTGTGGCTCAGCTGGTAAAGAATCTGCCTGAAATGTGAGAGACCTGGGTTCGATCCCTGGGTTGGGAAGATCCCCTAGAGAAGGAAACGGCTACTCACTCCAGTATTCTGGCCTAGAAAATTCCATGAACTGTATAGTCCATGGGGTCGCAAACAGTCGGACATGACTGAGCAGCTTTCACGTAATTTCAAGGGCAGCCAAGGTTAACAACCATTTGTAGGAAGTGGGGAAACTGAGGCATCAGCAGGACTGTCTCACAATAAATAAACCCTCCCTGCTGGGATAGCCTGGTATTGTCCCCAGCCTGAGCCTCTCTGCAGTTGTAATCCTTACTATGGATGGGATAGGGTCCCCTTACCTCTGTGTGTTTGCATGGATTAAAGACTGAAATGTAGGACCTAAGACCATAAAACTCGAGGAAAACAGGAAACACCTCCTTAACACTGCTCTTGGCAATGTCTTTTTAGATATGACACCAGAAGCACAAACCACAGAAGCAAGAATCAGCAAGTGGGACAACATCAAATTAAAAAGCTTCTGCACAGCAAAGAAACACATCAACAAAATGAAAAGGCCATCTGTAAAGTGGGAGAAAGTGCAAACCATATATCTGATTAGGGGTTCATATTCAAAATACATAACGAACTCATATAACTCAATGGCAAAAAGCAAGCAATCGATTTTAAAATGGACAGAAGATCTGAACAGACATTTCTCCAAAGAAAACATACAAATTGCTAACAGGCACATGAAAAGGTGCTGGGCATCACTAGTCATCAGGGAAATACACACCAAAACCAAAATGAGATATCCCCTCACACCAGTTAGAATGGCTATCATCAAAAAAAAAAAAAAAAAACAAAACAAGAAATAACAAATACTGGCAAGGATGCAGAGAAAAAGGAATCCTTGTGCACTGTTAATGGGAATGTAAATTGGGGTGACCACTATGGAAAACACTATGGGGGTACCTCAAAAAATTATACCATATGATCCAGTAATTCCACTTTTGGGTATTTATCTGAATAAAATGAAAACACTAATTTGAAAAGATGTCTGTACCCCCGTGTTCAGTGCAGCCTTATTTTAGCCAAGATACAGAAACAGGCTATCCCAGCAGGGAGGGTAAGTGTCCACTGATGGATGGATGGAGAAAGAAATGTGATATATATATATATAATTCAGCTATAAAAATAAAGGAAATTCTACCATTTGGAACAACATGGATGAATGTGAAGGACATTATGCTAAGTGAAATAAGTCAAAGAGAGAAAAACAAATTCTGTCTGAAGTCTTTATAAGTAGAATCTAAAATAGTCAACATATGGCAAAACCAATACAATGTTGTAAAGTAAAATTAGTTAATTAATTAATTAAAACAAAGAATCGGTCAGTTATCTATTTTATATATAGTAGTGCTGTACATTTGAAACTAGCACAACACTGTAAATCAACTCTATTTCAGTGACAAAAATATTTCAAGTGTAAGGAGAAGAGGAAACTCCCTCCAGAGTATCATTCTGAATCAATAAGAATCGGTCTGTTCCTTTTCAACAAAGAAATTAAATAGTTCACTTTTGGGGGGAAGGTCTTTTTTAAATTTATTTTTTAATTGAAGGATAACTGCTTTATAGAATTTTGCTGTTTTCTGTCAAACACCAACAAGAATAAGCCACTTTTTCACCATGAAAATCAGCAAATACCCATCAGCCCTTCAGCATATAGAGCTGCAATGTCCAACAAAAATGAGTCACATATATAATTTAAATTTTCTAGCTGCCACAATTAAAATGTAAAAAGAAGCAGATAAAATTCAGTAAAATAACATATATAACCCAATATGGGCATCCCTGGTGGCACAGTAATAAAGAATTCACCTGCAGTGCAGGAGATGTGGGTTTGATCCCCAGATTGGGAAGTTCCCCTGGAGAAGGAAATGGCAACCCGCTCTAATATTTTTGCCTGGAAATCCCATGGACAGAGGAGTAGTGGGCTACAGTCCACCAGGTCACAAAGACTTGGACACGACTTAGTGACTAACACAACCACAGCCTAACCCAGTATGTCAAAAATATTATGTAAAAATGTATATATGCGGTTACTAGAGATATTTTATATTTTAAAAAAAGAGAAAGAGTCTGCCTACCAATGCGGGGGATGTGGATTTGATCCCTGGTCTAGGAACTAAGATCCCACATGCTGCAGGGCAACTAAACCCATGTGCCATAACTACTGAAGCTCATATGCCTAGGAGCCGGTGCTCCATATCACGAGAAACCACTGTGAAGAGAAGCTCACACCACAACTAGAGAAAGTCCGTGTGCAGCAACAAAGAGCCAGCACATCCACAAAATAAGTAAATAAGTTATAAAAAGAAAATAGTCAATTAATTTTTGACTATTAAAATTTTTGACTAAAAAACAATTTTTTAATTTTAAATTTTAATATAAAAATTAAATAGTCAAACTCATAGACTCAGGGAGCAGAATGGTGGTTACCAGGGGCTAGAATAAGGTGGCTGGGGCAAATGGGGAGATGTTGGTCAAAGGGTACAAACTTCCAGTTACAAGATGAATAAGCTGAGGATCAAATGCACGGCAAGATTATTACATTAATAGTACTATATTTTACACTGGAAATTTGCTAAGAGAGTAGATGTTAAATGTTCTTACCACACCCGCCCCCACAAAATGGTAATTATGTTGGGTGGTGGATATGTGGTAATCATTTCACTATATATGTGTATATTAAACCATCACATTGTAGACCTTCAATATATACAATTTTTATTTTCCAATTATGTCTCAATAAAATCAGGGAGAAAAAGAAAAAGGAAGGGAAAAAAAGAAAAGAAAACCACCAGTCTAGAGTAACATACGTCAACTGCACATCCACTGATAGTAATGCAGTTAGTAAAAACATTAAGATTCTGTTTACACCAAACTATACTAAATATCCTTTGTTTAAGAAAGTCAATTAGGTGCAAAACGCATGTTCATTTGTTACTGGGTACTAATTGCCTGCATAAAGTAACAACTGTACTTGAGACTTAAAATCATGAAATTTTGAAGCCACCAACTATCTTGAAAATAGTGCAACCAGAGCTCTGATTTATGAGTTTGGAAATTGCACATGTTCCTGTTTAAACATGTGCCATGTTCAACCATATGTGGTTCCTTTAAATCTATTTATAGACAGTAAGTATATTTAAAGCAGTCACGTGTAGCAAACGGGTTGTAGATAAAATTGCACAATGTCTTTTTCTTCTCTTTGACTATCAGACTGGAGACTTGCTTGTTAGTCAACTTTACTGTGCAGGAATCACCCGGGGACCTGATTCAGGAGGTCTGGGTTGGGACCTGAGACTCTGTATTTCTAACAAATCCCAGAGGGTCACTGCCATCTCTCTCTCTCTCTCTCAATTAAATGGGCACTCCGCAGTCTTCATCTTCCACTTCATGTCAGCATCGTGTGACATTGTCCTCATCACTCTCGATTCCTTGATTTCTTGGACACTGCTCTCCTGATTTTTCTTCTCTGTCTCCTCTTTCTCACTGTCCTTTTCAGGCTCATCTTCTGCCAGCTGTGAACAATTAGAAGTCTTCAAAGTTCAATTCCCATCATCTTTCCCTTTATTCCAAACATTGCCCTTAGGTCAGTGGTTCTCCACTGAGGTGTATTTTGTCCCCCAAAGGACATTTGGCAGGGATGGATGGTTTTCACAGCTTGAGGGGAGGGGAGGTGCTCGTGGTATCTAGTGGGTAGAGGCTGGGGATGCTGCTAAACACCCTACAATGCACCGGACAGCTCTCCCCTCAAAAGCATCCCCCCACACAGTTCATCCCAGCAAAGGACTTTTTGTCAGTAATGGTGAGGTTAATAAGCTCTACCCTAGGGCAGTGCATCTCACACTGTAATGAGCCTGGCAACCGCCTGGGTCTGTTGTTGAAATTCAGATTTCTGATTTAGCACGTACAAAGCAGGCTTTTCTAAGAAACTTCCATGAGGTGCCAATGTGGCTGGTCCAGGGACCACAGTTTGAATAGAAAGGCCCTAAACTATATCATTTCTGTGCAAGGCATCCATCACTGTCATCACCACAGGAGACCTGAACGACATATCTCCAGTTCACAGCTCTCTTTCTTGAGCGCCATAGACGATGGTCAACTACTGACTCAGCATCTCCAATGTGGGTATTGGAAACCTCTCCAAATCAATATTCCTAAGCCACACTTGTGATCTCCTACCTCCAAATACTGTCCTCTTCCAATGCTGTCTTGTTCAGTTAACTCATTTTCACATCTCAACTCTGGTGGTCTTCCATAGGCTGCCTGCTCTTCCAGTTTCCCAATCTGACTCAGTTCTCTGACCTGTAATGTGAGAATTATATAATCTTCTAGAACATTCTTCCTTTTCTCCAAAGTACTTGAATCTTCCCCAATATGATTATCTGAGTAATGAGTTTCTGAATAAGCTCTGAGGAAATGAAATATTTCTATTTTTGCTCATCAGCGTCTCCTGGGGCCCTAGAATGTATGCCTGGTCCATAATAATATTTATTGACTACCTGAATAAAATGAGTAAATGAATGAGTGAGTGAGTGAATGTAATTGACAGCTTATAAATACATCAATGTAATGCAGAATACAAATTCTAAATAACTTATTCTGCACTATCTCATAAATGCTTAAAAGGAAATTATGGCACCCAATCAATAATACACGACTGAGCGACTGAACTGAACTGAATCAATAATAAGGAGTCTTAGAAATGATAACTTTTTTTTTTTTTTAGAAATGCTATCTTTAGTGCCCTTGAAGGTAAGGACTCTGTCTGTCTCCTGAAAGGATGAGAAAACTTTAAGTTTTGGTGTTAGACTGTAAAAAGAAGAGTCGTCTTCATTTCATGAGTCCAAGCATGGCCTGATGTTGTAGAGGCTAATTTATTAATATAGTACATTTAATTGAGATTTTATTCATTTCTTATTGATTCAGAATGGTACTCTGGAGGGAGTTTCCTCCTACTTACACTAAAAATTTTTTTTATTGAAATATAGTTGATTTACAATGTTGTGCTAGTTTCAGGTGTTTAGTTCAGTTCAGTTGCTCAGTCATGTCTGACTTTTTATGACCCCATGGACTGCAGCACGCCAGGCTTGCCTGTCCATCACCAACTCCCAGAGCCTGCTCAAACTCATGTCCATCGAGCTGGTGATGCCATCCAACCATCTCATCCTCTGTTGTCCCCTTCTCCTCCCACCTTCAGTCTTTCCCAGCACAGGGTTTTTTTTTCCAATGAGTCAGTTCTTTGCATCAGGTGGCCAAAGTATTGGAGTTTCAGCTTCAGCTCAGTCCTTCCAATGAACATTCAGGATTGATTTCCTTTAGGATGGACTGGTTTGATCTCCTTGCAGTCCAAGGGACTCTCAAGAGTCTTCTCCAACACCACAGTTCAAAAGCATCAATTCTTCGGCGCTCAGCTTTCTTTATAGTCCAACTCTCACATCCACACATGACTACTGCAAAACCATAGCTTTGATTAGACAGACCTTTGTTGACAAAGTAATGTCTCTGCTTTTTAATATGCTGTCTAGGTTGGTCATAGCTTTTCTTCCATGGAGCAAGTATCTTTTACCTTCATGGCTGCAATCACCATCTGCAGTGATTTTGGAGCCCAAGAAAATAAAGTCTGTCACTGTTTCCCTTGTTTCCCCATCTATTTGCCACGAAGTGATGGGACCAGATGCCATGATCTTCGTTTTTTGAATGCTGAGTTTTAAGCCAGCTTTTTCACTTTCCTCTTTCACTTTCACCAAGAGTCTCTTTAGTTCCTCTTCACTTTCTGCCATAAGGGTGGTGTCATCTGCGTATCTGAGGTTATTGATATTTCTCCTGGCAATCTTGATTCCAGCTTGTGCTTCATTCTGCCCAGCATTTTGCATGATGTACTCTGCAGATAAGCTAAATAAGCAGGGTGACAATATACAGCCTTGACATACTCTTTTCCCGATTTGTAACCAGTCTGTTGTTCCATGTCTGGTTCTAACTGTTGCTTCTTGACCTGCATACAGATTTCTCAGGAGGCAGGTAAGGTGGTCTTGTATTCCCATCTCTTTAAGAATTTTCCACAGTTTGTTGTGATCCACACAAAGACTTTGGCATAATCAATAAAGCAGAAGTACATGTTTTTCTGGAATTCTCTTGCTTTTTCCATGATCCAACAGATGCTGGCAATTTGATCTCTGGTTCCTCTACCTTTTCTAAATCCAGCTTGAACATCTGGAAGTTCACGGTTCATGTACTGTTGAAGTCTGGCTTAGAGAATTTTGACCATTACTTTGCTAGTGTGTGAAATGAGTACAGTTGTGTGGTAGTTTGAACATTCTTTGACATTGCCCTTCTTAGGGGTTGAAATGAAAACTGACCTTTTCCAGTCCTGTGGCCATTGCTGAGTTGTCCAAATTTGCTGGCAAATTGAGTGCAGCACTTTCACAGCATCATCTTTTAGGATTTGAAATAGCTCCACTGGAACTCCATCACGTCCACTAGCTTTGTTCATAGTGATGCTTCCTAAGGCCCACTTGACTTCACATTCCAGGATGTCTGGCTCTAGGTGAGTGATCACACCATCATGGTTATCTGGTCATGAAGATCTTTTTTGTATAGTTCTTCTGTATATTCTTACCACCTCTTCTTAATATCTTCTGCTTCTAATAGGTCCATACCATTTCTGTCCTTTATTGTGCCCATCTTTGCATGAAATGTTCCCTTGGTATCTCTCATTTTCTTAAAGAGATCTCTAGTCTTTTTCATTCTCTTTCTTTGCATTGATCGCTGAGGAAGGCTTTCTTATCTCTCCTTGCTATTCTTGGGAGCTCTACAGTTTCAGGTGCATAGCACCAGTATATATAAAATAGATAACCAACAAGATCTTCTCCTTAGACAGTGACATCAAATCCTGAAGTGGGGTGTGTGGTCTGCTATGGGCCGATTGATGATAGTTGGAAAATGGTAACTGCTCCTGTCCATCCCAGTCCCCTGGCTCTTGTTCTATCAGGACAGCCTGCCAATGGAAGGGCACACCACCCCCCCACCCCTGCTTCTACCACCCTGAGGTAAGCCCTATATAACAGGGCACCTTCGCTCTGGATTGAAGGTTCTTCTTTTCTGCCTGTAGCTGGGTGGGCCAACTCCATGGAGTCGGGGGGTTGGAGAGGTGTCAGATGACAAGTCTATGCGATGGGCATCAAATTTAGCAAATGCTGTGTCTTAACCCCACCTGACGCTAGAATGTATAGCTCAGCAGGAGAGAAGTGTAAGGAAGTCGGCCCCCCCAGACCCCAACAATTCTGCAAACTTCACGTTCTAAATGGAATCCTAAATGTCCAAGGAAGCCTCACCAAGGCAGGACTTGATGCACATTTGGTATCCAGCACCTCTTAGGGAGAGATCAACCCTGCCCATCACATTCTCAGAAGAGAGCACTTTATACTTTTGTCTGTAAACCTTGATACAGTCTCTCTCCATAGGGCTTTTTAAAAGAAGTTTTTGGAAAAGAGCTGATATCAGGAAAATTGTAAACTCACGCGTGACAATGGAAAAAACCCATTATATCCAGAGTCAGTGAAAATATCAGGAGAGGGTGGGGGAGGGGTAAGAACGGGAAGAACTGCATCCTGATTCTTGCCAGTAAAGAAGCACACAGGCTCCTATGCAGATGAACATGGAGCTCCTCCAGACTTGTGGATTTTCTTCATCTTCTTGTAGGATCACAGGAAAAAGCAGAACTGGTGACATGTGGGAAATTGGATCAACGAAAAGGGACTTTCCTCTGATAAGTTTTGAGCAGGAAGTGGTCAGCGTTCTCATGGTATGAAGATTATGGAAAATGAAAACTTATATTTACAAAACAGGCCTAAAGAAATGAACTCTGGGTATCTGAGACATTTCTGGAAAGTCTGATGGACTTCAATTCAAAGAAAGCAAGAGACCAAACAGTGAGTGAGAATATGTAATGCCTGGAAGCACTAACAAATGAAATATCACCCTTCAAATAAAAAAATTTAATTATATGAATATAATACATGAAATACATAAACTTACACAGCAGAAAAGGCCAGAAGAAGAAAATTTCCAGACACTGTACACTAAGAGCAAAAGACTAAAAATATTAGTGAATATGAGGAATGAATTAGTGAATAAGAGGAATGTTCTATATATATAATAGCAAGTGAGCATGCCATCATCTTTGACTTGTTTAATGCTGCCTGTGGGAAGTGGTCATGAAACCCCCAAGCACCGTGCCCACCCAGAGACAGTTTTCATCAACTCACAGTTAAGTAGGATGGAAAAGACCACTAATCCTCAAACTATTAAATTACAGCAGGCTTTAAAGATGCCATTCATGGGCTGAGGGGGATGAGGAGGTGGTGGAGAAGAATAGGTAGATTAGTCAGAAATAGGAGACAGAGAGAGAGAGTGCTTAGTGAGTGAGACTGGAGTCAAGAGAGTGACTAAAGGGTGTCACTACTACACAAACCACAGTTCAACATGGCGGCCATGTTACATGAAAAGAGGAAATGTGTCATAGAGAAAAGAAAGCCACTCACCCGGTTAACTCAGGTTTTTCATTTACACCTGCACGTGCAAATGGCAATGGATGGCCAGCCCCATCTTGAGACAACAAGCCAAAGCAATGGAAATAAGTGGTTGAAACAAAGATTTAATAGTCTATGGTCCTCAATATTTTTATGTAGCCCTTTCATCAATAAAAAACATTGAACATACAGCCTTACATATTTCTGTATTAACACGCTGGGCATATGATAAAATAGCCACAGACACACTTTCTAAAAGATGATTATATCCATTATATTCTCTGTCCACCCCCCACGTTGGGACCTAGCCAAAGGTCGCAGTAGCAGACCAGCAACACACATGACATTCCACTAGGTGGCGCTCTGCACCGCATATGTACAACTACAGTCAGCATGGAACTCAGTCAGACACTAGGAAAACGACAGTCAAGACATCCTTGAAACCATGAACACAAGCAGCAACTCTACTGGTCAGGATCCACAGGACTTCGAATCACTTCGCCACCTGTCTCTGTCACTACTCAAATCTGTTCGGTGTGCCTGCCCAAACTGTCTTCACATTTTAGCCCTGAACGGAACTGCCAATCCTATATGGTCAGACTATGTCCCTCCTGAAAACAAGCGCCAAGAGGGAAGCAATTTGAGTTGAAGGGCAGTGGGTTAAGAGCGCCGAGGTTTGGACGCAGGAGAAAGAGAAATCGAGCATACCTGGGAGCTCGGGCTTTCCTTGCTGAAAGGATCCCCGTGTTGACCGTCCCTGGTATCCCAAAGGAAGGTGTGGTGCTTCCTGCACGGGCTCCGCAAACCAGCTGCTTCAGAAGCGCTTAGGGAGTTTCCAAAATGTCCTGGGTACGAGATCAGGATCTCTGGTGTGAAGGACTGGAACCACATGATATGTAAGCTCCTTGGGTGACTCTGAGCCCCTGTAAAATTGGGAGAACCAACTGGTCTGAGTGGACAGAGCTGGGTCAGTTTGGGGTGGGGCCATTTCCAGCCTCACAGACCTTGGCAGTTGACTTAACACATCTGATCGCACCTTCATCTCTGAGTTAATCCGTCCTCTTTAAGATGGAGCCCCTAATACCACCTTCAGGGAGCTGCTGTGAAGGTTTAATGGAATAAATGAAGCACTGAACTTGGCGTTCGCTGCTTTATAAATGTGACTCCTTCCCCTCCGCTTCCCTCTCCAGACCCCACTAGATAACACTGGCCAGATACCAGTGACTTCATCTTATGCCCTTCTTCCCAAGATCCTTCTCGTTCTCTCCTCGCCTGTCATTCCCTTGGAGGCCTGCCCTCAAGAGGAAGAGCAAATTGGTGATGATTTTAGTTCATTCTTCCCATTCAGCTTTCATTGAAGGGCAACTAAATGGTGGGAAATGAGGACCCAGGGGAGAGAGATGAGCACTATAAATGATTGTTATTTAATGCATTTCTTGTTGTTTAGTTGCTAAGTCATGTCTGACTCTTCTGCAACCCCAGAGACTGTAGCCCACCAGGCTCCTCTGTCCATAGGATTTCCCAGGCAAGTATACTCCAGTGGGTTGCCATTTCCTCCTCCAGGGGATCTTCCGGGATCAGGGATTGAACTCATGTCTCCTGCTTGGGAGGTGGACTCTTTAGGGGACTGAGCCACTGAACCACCTGGGAAGTCCACTTAATGCATACCACCTGATTACAAGGTCCTGCTTGGTGGGCCACCATTTGGGCCTGGCCCAGGAGTGTTACCCACTGTTTCCAGTTGACTTCAGGACAGCAGGCTGGTTCTAACTGTCAAAAGAGTCCACCCCCCTCACTCCCTGCCAGTTTTCTTAGCAGCACAGTCACCCTGGACAAAGAGTCTCAGACATGGGTTCATGGAGATGTTCCTACCAAGTTCTACGGCTCATGCAATTCACTACTGCAAAAGCTTGTGGGATGTCTGACCTGCTGCATTTCCTTGGCCGGTGACCAGTGAAGCAGTCATGTGTATCATACAAGACAAAGATGGTGTCCTAGTTGTCTGTCTGGCCTTTGCTTCAGGGCTACCACCAACCAGGATACTGAGAACCGTCTTCTTGTGTTAGAAGCATCTGCCCATCTCACCGTGACCGCTGGTGGGCTCTAGGGATGTCTGAAAATTGCCACAAGGCCACAGGGACTTCCTCTTACCCTCCAGAAACAGTCGAACTAACAGACTGTTTCTGGAGGGTGCTTGTGAGACACTGGGACTCAAACCTCCTCAGCCAATTTGTCTGGGCTCTTCCAAAACAGTTAATATAAATCACCAAGAGGGAGGTGGGATGTTTATACAAAGAAATACAACCACTGAAATGTCATGGCAAACATGCTAGAAGCTACAAATACTTACAACCCAAGAGCCGGGTAATCTTGAAGGCAGAGCACCAGATCTTATCCAGTTTCTTAGCCCACAGGCTTGAAAATTGAGATTAGTTGAAAGAATATGAATTTGAATGTGACAGAGAGTCTGACCCGTGTCAGCCAGGGAAAGTTTCACCATGTCAATTCAGAAGCTCAGGCTCACTGAAGCATGTGGGGATTGACTCTGCGTGTGTAGGAAAGAGACCAGTGTTACACCAGGACTACACACCAAACCAGTGCTTCCCAACAGAAGAAGCCACCTGCAACGACGGCTCCTTCTCTTCATTCTTGTGCAGGACACGAGACTTGCCATGGGCCCTAAAGCCGAAAAGGAAACTGAGAGGGAGGGGGAGACAAAAGAAGAGACAGAAAACCCTCAAACAGGGTGCAAGTGCCCTGCTGTCATTTCACTGTCACCAGCGTGGATGGGCCCCGTGTCACCAGGCCCTCCACCACGCAAGCTCCTCACAGGTTTGGGGCTTTTTCACTCTGTGATCCTCCCTCTTCACCATGTTGGTCGGTTGGTGCGTCTCACGTTTGCCTTCATTTAACTCAGTGACATGGATTCATTTTCAGGCCTCGGGTTCTCCAGAGAACATCTCCTTTGGAGTTGCCCTCAGTCACGTTCTTTGGTCGTTTTCCTCCCACACTGATATTCATACTTCCGGAGATACAAGGAATTCCCAGTGCTTCTCAGGCTCAAGGGTTCAGACTTCCAGCAGAGGGGACTCGTGTCCCACTACCAATTGCTCCTGAGGCCTGGCATCCCACCGCCCAGCTGGTCAATCTGCCCCCTAGCTAGGGTTCTCTGCCTGCTTGAGTGTGTGCAGAAGAGGTGGAGGACAAATCAAACCTTGTCCCCACTCCCCACTGTAAAACAGGGCCATAACTACCTTACAGGAGATGCAAGCTGGAGACCCTTGGTGAGGACCACAAGAGGTCAACAAAAAGCATGTTTCATGGGGGGGGGGGGGCGGTAGGGACAGCCTCCTGAAAAAGAGGCGTGCGCATCCTTGCTGTCCCCGCCAGTTTCCTTGGGAACAAGACAACAAGACGCGCAGACTGTTACATCACTGCGGCCCCTCTCATGTACTCTGTACTCCCTGACTACATGTAAGAGATCAGCTGGACCTAAGACTGTTTGGACAGAGCTGAAGTAGACGTGAGGATGGGCCAAGAGACCTTAAGAGACCCTGACTCAGCCGTGGGGTTGCAGTCAGACTCAGCCTTTCTCCGCTCTACAGGCTGCAGGTGTGTGCTTTGCCTTTTCCGCAGCCATAACACCTGCCCAAAGCCTCTCTTGGCTCGGATCCTACAAATGCCCAAGTCGTGCTAAGGTACAGTCTCTATCCGAGGAGGAAGAACAGGTTCAGGGCTGGAAGAGGCTGGGAACCCCTTCATGGTAGCATGGGATTCATGGACAATCCAGAGTCTCTTCCACACTCAGAGCTTGGCAGGGGACCTAGCACTCATGTTCTCCTGGTGGCCTGAGTTGGTGGCTTTCGATCTGAGTCATCTATGAACGGCTCTAATGGTACAGGACTCCACAGAGGACCCTCAGGAGATTAAAAGAGTGACTTGTCAAGATACAAAGGGATTAAAATGAAAACCATCTGTTAATGTGCTTTGGGTCATTTCCTACAACAAACCACTGTGCACAACCTTATGTTGAAATACACTGTGGTTCCTGAGTTGTGTTGTTTTCAGTTTCCCTTCCTCTTGATTCATTTCAGAAGATGCTTAAGTCATCTTTAAGTGCTTCATGGTTTATAAATCACCAAAATAACTTAAACCTTGTATAGTTATGTGTTTTAATAGAAGAAATTTATGATGCCAACAGCCAATTTCTATGACATTATCTTTGTTTTCACGTAGGCACCTGTGAAGTACAATCAAGTTTACCGAGGCTGTCAGATCGTTGACTCTGGTGATTCCAGAGATTAATTTGGGAGTTTGTGACCTTTATTGATTACATGTCCTTTGGAAATAATACATATAGCCATCTCAGAGTAAAACCTTTGGCTTTTCCATATATGAAGAAAACACAGTTATCTCCCAGATAATAGTCTGGGATTTGAAGCGATCTTCCAAAGGGCACAGACACCTCTGTAGATAACGTCTTTCATGAAATAAAAACAAACAGATCACATTTCAGACTTTGAACTCATGCAAATTTATACACACTTAGAAAGTATGTGTGTCTTCAGAACATCTTGGTCCTTTCTGGTGTTTGTTTTTTTTTTTGAGTACTGAAGCCAAAGCTCAAGACTGAAGCTTTCTCAGTGTTAATGGTGATAAACCTCTATTCCTCCCCCAGCCTCCAAATTTAAAGGAATCCACGTGGCTGTCATCCCTGCTTGCTAACTCTAAATAAATATATGCTCTTGGGGTTCTCCTTTAGAGTTTACCATCAAAGCTGTCTGACATTGATGGATCAAGTTTTCAGATAATTACAAGTATACAGTATTAGTTAATAAAGCAGTCTGAAAGATCACTGGATGAGGCAACTTTTCTTTGGAAACAGTACTTTGCCATGCAGATAAAAATATCTGTCTTAGCTCAGCTGCTGTAACAAAACATCACAAACTGTGTGGCTTAAAGAACAAACATTTATTTCTCACAAGTCTGAAGCGTGGAAGCCAGTCTGAAGGAGATCAGAGTGCCAACATGATCTGGTTTTGCTGAGGGTCCTCTTGTGTGTTACAGACTGCCAGCCTCTCTCTCTACCCTCACACGGTGGGAACACAGCAAGTGAGTCCCCTGACTGCTTCTTCTACGGCAGTAATCCCATCAGGAGGGCTCCAGTCTCATGACCTAACCACTTCTTAAAAACCCCACCTCCCAACACCATCACACTGGAGGATTAGGATTTCAATGTACAAACCTGGGGGGAAGAGAAACATTTAGTCCAGAGCCATATTTAAACAGGTGAATTATCGTCAAAAGTAAAGAGCATGACTTTGCATACAGAGCGCTTTATTCTTCTCCCATTTGTAAGCAGACTATGTCCATCGATGACAAAGATGTTTCTGTTTCCCCAAAGGACCCAATAACAGGCCCAGGAGAGAAAGAGCAAGGAGCATTGAGCCACAACCACCTGCCGGATGCCACACTTGGTCTGCACAGAACAGGGCACTAGATGGTTGAGTCAACTGGCTGAGGAATGAACTGTGTCTTTATTTTTACCACTAATTAACTGGTACATTTTAATGCCATATAAGCAGACTCTGGGCCTTCTTGTAACCCTATTTCTATACATACCAGTGCCTCTTAAGGGGAGAAGTGCAGTTCTTGGTGACTGTGTGTATATGTAATAATCACAATTACAGGAGAATCAAAGTCCCCCATCCTCTACCTGCCACCCTTCTCCCAACAGTATTTTATGCAAGGGCAGAAGACAGAGACTCAAGTGCAAATGGAGACAGAGAGAGCTGAGAAAGATGACTTGACACTTATATAAATCCCATTTTTCTGCTTCCTGTGTCATGTATTGGTGACTCCTCTCCAATACGGGCAATCCCAGGGCTTGGAGAATCTTAAAACGCTCTTCTGGCAAGACATGGATGAGCCGATGGAGGCAGCCGCGCTTCTCCTTGGTAGCAGTCATATTCGGCAAAGAAGGGCTAGGCTGTCTCTTTGAATACCTGACTGTAGGTCACGTGATTGTCTGTGGCCAGGGTGTTTTTCAGACACTGCCAGAAGTACGGGTGAGCCTGTGGGTTTGTTGGCCACTCAAGGACAGAACTGCCACAGAGCCTCTTCCGGAGTTGGAGAAACTTGGACTTCTGAAGGGGCTTCTCAAGGAATATCAAGATGATTACATCCACTTTTTCATCCATGAGCCTCTGATGGGATAAGTAAAATGCAATCTTAAAATTCTCAGTCTTTGCATACTTGTCTGTCATCACAAACACCGTCTTTTTGCTAAGCTGTATGCTCTGGGAAAGATTTTCCAGAACAGGCTGCCCTGGTAACCAGTCCCTTTCCTCGAGACATAAATTAAAACACTTCTCTCTCGGGTCTTCCAGTTTGGCCACCAGCTCTTCCAAAACCCACTCTGTCACTGCTGGGTCTTTAGTGTCATATACAATGAAAGCATCATAGCAAGAATTGGGTGATATCAGACGTCGATACCCTTTTATTTTGGCTTTACAGAAATGATAACTATACCACACATCCCAGAAATAGAGATGGTTTGCTGTTGTGATCATCATCAGAAAGAGAACTGCTGATATGGAAAGTGAGAACAGGATGAAGTTAGTCAGATCTAACTCACAGGTATATAGATCCAGAGAGACTACACTCTGGCCCTTGTGCGCTCCTGGTCCCATGCAAATCACATCCGTGGCCAAGTAAGGAATAGTCACCTCAGTATGGTTAACCCACCAGACAAACCACACAGCATCACAGTTGCACAGAAATCGATTGTGATGCAAAAACAAAATGTCCAGATTGTTGAGGACATTTTCTGGAAAACTTGTCTTTTGGATAATCTGAATTTTATTTGAGCTGAGGTCCAGATGTCGCAACTGGAAAGCACCTTGGAGAAAATACTTTGTCAGGCGCCTGATTTGATTATTCTTAAGTATGAGTTTCTTGAGGCTGCGGGAACAGTTGGATAATCTCTCAGGGACAGTCTTCAGCTGGTTGAAGCTGAGGTCCAAAGTTTCTAGATTCTTTAGACTCTGCAGTCTTCCCCAACTGAAAGACTTGAGCCCATTTTTGGCTAAGGAGAGAGTCTTTAGATTGGGAGGCATACTATCAAAAACTCCCACAGGTAAGAAACTCAGAGAATTTTCAGAGATGTCTAGCTCTTCTAAGTTTAGCAGATTCTTAAAGAATTTTAAGTATCTGTTATCACCATCTCTCCATAAAATATCCAAATGGTTGCCTCTGAACTCCAGGATTTGAAGAGATTCACTCTCCATGGTCCTGCTGGTGGAGGTAGCAATGTCATTATAGTTCATCATCAGTTTCTTCAGAACCTTGAGGTTCTTGGTAAAATTTAGCATGTGAGTAATTCCTTCTGACTGAAAATAATGGCTGTTACTACTTATATCTAGGACTTCCAGGTTGCGCAGTTCCTCAAATGCTGTTGAGTAGAGTAAATCAAGCCGATTGTTAGAGAAGTCCAAATATTTCAACTCCACTAAAGGCTGAAATTCACTCCCATTAAGTGTCTGGCTAATGCTATTTCCTGATAAGTTTAAGCATTTGAGGAAAGAAAGATGCTGGAAATCAGAAGACTTGATAAAAAATATATTATTTCTACTAAGGTCCAAGGTCTGCCCATACATATAACAATCTTCATTAAGAGGTAAGAAAGAAGGTGGCTCTTTGCTTTTGGACCGGCAACTCCTTGCATACTCATCATATCTGAAATAATGCAATGCTTCAAGGACCTGGGGCCCATGGCCTTCTACAGAAGTTCTCATGTTAGAGCAGAAACCACCTTCAGTTGAATCTCCCGAAGGTGATATTTTATTCACTGAAAGATCTATGAATTTCAATGTTTTAAATTGTTTAAATATGCTGAGGTCAGCAATTTTTATAAAGTTAGTGCCAAGATCAAGAACTTCAAGATTGGGAAGATTACATAATGGGGAGAGGTTTAAACTCTTCAGCTCTTTAAAGACATAGCCTTTGATTCGCAAAACTTTCAAGTTTTTCAGTGAAGAAAATGCATCTGATAGATTTATAACTGCATGGTAGACCTGAAGATCGTAATTGAAAGACAGATCTAAGTTGACAAGATTATGAAGAAGATTTAAAAATTTGGCATCCCCAATTTCTTTGGCCAAGAAGTTTTGGGAAAGATCTAGTTCTTTAAGTTTGTTAATGTTTTTAAACCATCTTTGGGGCACATGCTGAAGAGAGTTACTGTGTAGACGTAAAACTTGCAATTCTGTCAATGCATCAAAAGCATTTAGATCAATCTGTAGGGGAGAATTATTTTCACAGGGTGTGCAAGGAAATGGAACATTATAGCAACGAGGGCAATTTCCACTCAGGTCAAGAACTTGTAGTTGACTGAGGTTATTAAAATCATCTTCTTGGATTTTTGTAATGATGTTATTGTAAAGATAGAGTTCTGTCAAACTAGAGGGCAAAACAGTGGGGACAGCTGATATATTGTTATCTTTTAGGGAGAGCAATTTTAAATTTCTCATATTTAGGAAAGCATCTTTTTCGATGGTAAATGAAACATTACAAGGGTTACGATAGTAACAGTTCTGGCCCAGGTAGAGTATTTCTAGGTTGGCCAGTTCTGTTAGATTCTCCTTCATGATCAAAAAGATGTTGTTGGCCTCCAGGCTCAGCAGCTGTAAGCTGGGAGGAAGATCCTGAGGTATTTCTAGAAGCTGGTTTCCATCCAAGTAAAGAGATTTTAAATACGTGAGTTTGCTAAAGCTGTTGGGTTTAATCTGTAGCCTTTTGGTGCACACGTTGTCTTTTGGTCCCAGTCGAACAGGTACGCAGTTGCATCTGAAATCGATCTCCACCAGATGGTCCAGCCGGTGGAAGGAGGCTGGAGAGATGCCTGCTATGTGGTTAATGGTGAGGGTGAGGTTGGTGGCATTGGCGGGAATACCTCCAGGAATTTCTGTCAAATGCTTGTCTGTGCAGTCCACAATCACATGGGCATTTGGGGCATCCAGAGTGACATCACAGGGCAGAGTTTTAGGAAACCATCTATCCCCAAGGAGTCCAGAAATTAGGATCATGTTAAAAAGGATAGGAAACTGTCTCTTCAATGTCCACATTGGAAACACCTGAAAGTATAAGAAAGAAGAAATCACCTGTTTAAAATACACCAAGAATCAGAATTTAAAAGTCCCATTTGCTGCCTCTCTTTTGCTCCATTTGAAAAATAAACAGTTCCGGTTTATTGTTCTCAACTGTCTAAAGAGCATCCCTGCCCCCACCCCATGACTGTAGTTGTCAATTACTGAGGTTCATAAAAACTTACATATTTCGCTTTTAGCGTCTTAGCTTTTCAGTTATATTGCTTTTCAGATGGGGGAAGCAGCATTTTCCTGTTCCCTGTTACTTAGGATGTTACAATGGAAGAGCCATCAACATGCTGCCAAAGTCTGAAATGCAGCTACATCTGGTGAGAAAACCTTTAGTGCCATTAATGTTTGCTTGTTAAGCCCACTCTGGTACACGTTACAAGAGTCCTTTACCACATCTGAGCCTCTTAATATGCTAAGTAGAGAAACAGAAGTGATCCACTATGCCCATTTTACAGATTGAGACACAGCTCAGAGATATTAACTGATCTGTTTATGGTCACCCAACTCCTGACATTTTGGCACTGCTATCTATAAGCCCACTTTCTTCTCGGACTATTTGTGGAAATCATCTCCAAGATGACTTGGGGATGAACATTTTCCCTACACATTGGGTTGAAATTACACATGTTTATATTACACAGATTTGGGAAGGGGGTAATATAGTAGGGTACTGCCTGGGTGATCCCCAATTGATCAAACAGGATACTCATGGGGATGAAAGGGGAGGGCTTTAATAATTTATGCCAAGACTACAGGCATAGACTCTCTCAGACCAACTGGGACATGTGGGAACCTACTCTTACTGGTAATTCTTGGGCATCTATGTTTAGTATGAGAAACACTTGGACCCCGGGCAAAAAAGACCTTAAGAGGGAATATGGGACACACGGAAGAGTTTTACTAACCACCCTATTAACTCGAGCTTGCCTGGCATAGAGGGTGGTTTAACCATAGACTCTCTCTCAAGTTTCAGAATTTCTATCAATATTTTCCTCCAGAACACTGGTTTTCATTTCACCTGTGTTCATCCATGGGATGATCTAGCCTGGGTCTCTACAACAGTTTTCCAGCTCAACTAATGCTTTCATCCCCCCAACTGACTGAATCAACCAGTCATGCCCATATCCAATAAATCCACTGCCTACTTCCCTTAATTCCTTTAATAGGGGATAAATAAGCAAAATTTTCCCTCAGCATTTCCTCTACTGCAAGATGGTTAAAGAAGGAGTTCAAAGAGCTTCTTCACACATCTTTACACGCCTAAAGCTTGTTAATTTATTATCATTTTATTAAGTCTTTTCCTCCCATTTCTAAATGTTTTCTTGCACCCGTCCACTTTTCTCCTTGTCTACTCCCACCCTCTACTCCACTTCGCCATGAGGTTTCACCCGGACTATCATCACACTGGACTCAAGCCTGGTCTCCTTGACTCCCAACCTCCTCTACAATTCATCCATCAAGAGCATCAGAGCAGTCTTTATAAACATGAATCAGATCAACTACAATGATCACTCATTACGTTTTGAATGGAGTCCAAAGTCTTTGCCATTGTTTATATCATGCATGTTCTGACTCTAGCCTACCACACTGACCTTGAACCACTTTTCCCCTTCTTTGACCACATGGCAGATATCCGGCCTGTTTTCTGTTCTGCATTTGAGCCAGTCTTGGCACTTGCTGTTCCCACTTCCTGAAATGATCTTTCTCCTCTTCCTACAGCCAGGTCATTCTCATCCCCTGGGTGTCTGCTTAAATGACACATCCCCAGAGAGCCCGTCTCTGTGCAACTTTTCTAAATACCCTCCCATGTAATAACAGTGATAAAGACAGGAGCAGTAATTAACTTAGATAGCATTTAGCATTTGCTGGGCAAAGTTTTCAGTGCTTTACATATATTAACTCACTCATTTCATCTTCATATTAACCACATTAGGGCAGCATTACAGGTCTTTGATCCCTTATCCACAACCTTTGCAACTAGATGTGTTTCGGAACTCAGAATTTTTCAGATTTTACAAGGTAATGTGAGGCATGTACCTCATATTACATAACACTCGAACTGGAATCTGGGGTAGCATCTCATAATCAAACACATAAAAATGTCTGCAAGCAAAGCACAGGACTATCCACTCTAAGTGGGATTTAAAAAAGAACAAAAACAACAAACACTAGATCATCTGGTTCTGGTCTAAGATTCACCTCCAAATGAGTTCAGATTAAGTTGTGCTTGCCATCAACTGAGTTAGGACAAAGCTTTCAGTTTAGGGATCCTGGAATTGTAGACCTCTATTATTGTCCCCATTTTACATATGAGTCAACTGTGGCTCAGAGAGGTATATGTACTCTGTATTAGACTACTGGGCTTTATTTCTTTCATAGTCTTTAGCACAATCAGAAATAATCCTGTGGATCATTTATGCACTTCTGGTTTATGTGCTTATTTGTTTTATATCTATTTTGCATGAAAATGTTAGCTTCAAGAGAGCAGGGTTTTGTGTGCCCTCATGTAAAACAATGTCTCGCACTTAATGCTGATTATGTTTGCAAAATACATGAATGAAAGAATAAATGCATACATGAATGAATATTGAAATAGAGCAAAATAGTTAAAAGAAATTCTCCTTGGAGTAGGTTAGGTGTATAACATAATGATTTAATATATGTATATATTGCAAAATGATCACCACAGTAAGTTTAGTTACCACACATAGTTTCAATTTTTTTTTCCTTCTGATGAGAACTTTTAAGATCTACTGTCTTAGCAACTTTCAAATACGCAATACAGTATTATAAACTCTAGTCATCATACTTACATGGCATTCCCAGAATGCCAACTGCAGTTTTACTCTAAGAGGAAATTGCTTGACAATATTCCTAATGACGATTATGTGGTGATGACTCCTAACTGTTCTAGGCAATCTTATGACAGAAATGCCCTAGGGCTGAAGTTAGCCTGGGGGGGATGGGAAGCTAACTTTATTCTTACTAAATTCATTTATTTTAATTGGAGGATAATTACTTTACAATATTGTGATGGTTTTTGTCATACATCAACATGAATCTGCCACAGGTATATATGTGTCCCCCTCCAACTTGAATCCCCCTCCGACCCCACCCTATCCCTCTGGGTTGTCCCAGAGAACCAGCTTTGGGTGCCCTGGAAAGCTAACTTTAGTTTTAGTTCTGCAAGCAGGGATGGAAGGAAATACAGCGTCGCTAAGTGAGGTTTTCACTGCCTGCAGCCTGAACGCTAAAGATGATTAAGACTTCCTTAATTTGGGGCCTTCTGGGGTTGAAAAAGCCAACTGCCTTACCCCAAACAACAACAGATGTCATGGATACAGCTTTAAGAGGAAGTAAGTGTATGCTTACACACATTATTCTAGCACTTTCCATTAAACATTTTCTAGCAGACAGTTAAAGCCAGTCCAGGGCCCCCAAAATCTGATTAGGAGTGCTGCCTTCCCTTGACTCAGACAGCCTCTGGGAAGTTGATTAAGTTGAGAGACAAAAACACTGACAGAATACAGAATCTTCAGACTTAAGTGGTCTAAAGCTGCTCTGGCCAATGTGATGGCCACTGGTCACGTGTAGCTGTTTCAATTTAAATTGAAGTGCAAATTAAAAAATTAAATTAAAAATCAAATTAAAAAAAATCAAATTAAAATGAAGTGCAATTTTCAATTTCAGTCTCTCAGTCACACTAACCATATTTCAAGTGCTCAAAGTCACATCAGGTTCGTGGTTACTGTATTCAAGCATACAGATACGAAACATTTTCAATCACTGTACAAAGTTCTAGTAGACAGAGTGGGTCTAGACTAGGGTTTGGCAAACTTCTTCTCCAAAGGGCCAGACAGTCAACATTTTAGATTCAGTTCAGTTCAGTTCAGCCGCTCAGTCATTTCCGACTCTTTGCGACCCCATGAACTGCAGCACGCGAGGCCTCCCTGTCCATCACCAACTCCCAGAGTCTACCCAAACCCATGTCCATTGAGTCATGCCATCCAACCATCTCATCCTCTGTCGTCCCCTTCTCCTCCTGCCCTCAATCTTTCCCAGCATAATTGAGGCTATTATGTGGGTACTTAAATAACCACTTAGAACATAATCAATCAAGGTGGTAAAAAATCATTCTCAGCTCACAAAAACAGGTAACAGGACAGATTTGGTCCATGGGTTGTAGTTTTCAGGGCCCTGGTCTGGGCAAAACCTTCCACTTGCACATGGAATTACCTCGAAACAAATTCAGTTCAAGTCTGCCAAATATGAGAAGAAATCATATCACCTGTAAATGTCAAAGTTGCTTCATGGGCCACTAATTTCAACCAACAGCATTTAGCCAATTATTTCATCCTCATCCCAAGAAATAGGCTCACTGACAATGAGGACACTGAGATGTAGATTCTATAGAACTTGCCTGCCGGGAGATCTAGGTAACTTAGATGCATCGCTGGCCCTCAGCAATTCTCCTGGCTTACCCTCCCAGAAGTCTAGGTATCAATTCACCCATCTCTCCCTCTAGGGGGTAAAACACTCTAGGGGCTGTGGCCTTATCTGTCTTTACCATTTCTGATGATGCCTGCCACCTAGTGAGCACAAGACAAATATTGGCCGAGTAAACCAAGGCTTTGAACATTCTTAAAATCCCGTGGAAGGCTCTCATTCAATAATCACAAACAGTAAAGTCTTTCCAAAGATCAGATTTTTGATAAGGTGGTGAGGAGGGACCAGAAGGGCTGGGGGTCTTCTCAAAGAAGGGCTGAAATTGGAAAAGAGCCACAGAAGAAAAGGAGATGGTATCCAAGGGAGGCCCTGGGGAGCAGACCTGCAGAAGGACTCCTCTGCAATCTGTTTTGTCAGAAGTTCTGCCCCCCTGGAACCTGAAACCCGTAGCACAGAACTCATTTGTCTCTCCTGGGAACAAGCACAGCCAGGATGGGACTGTCCCTGACTTGTACTCAATCGCTGAGTCCCAGCCCAGGCAAGCTGGATGCCAGACAAGCCTTCTCTTGGCTCTCTGTGCCAGCTGCCTGGAACTCACAGATGGGTTCTGATCAAGCAGGAGAGGAAGAAAACTGAGTCAATGAACAAAGCCTTTTAAATTTGTTAATGGGAAATAATACCTTTCAGGCTTCCAAACAGAAAAGGTATGTTTGAGAAGATGATTGTAAAATGTGAAATAGTCCTCTACTCCAATTCAAATTTCCCAAAGTATGGAAACTTCCCCTTTCAAACCATGGGGAACTACATGGCTTCAGAATGAAGCTAGGACCTTCGCTTCAACTAAAGGCTATTTTTAAATGTAAGTGTTCATTCAGCATGATTCGAGGTCTGTTTTTTCATTTCATACAAATAACCCACATTATTTTTTTTTCATTTTTTTTGCAATAATTGCCAAAGACATACATCTTTCAGGAATTTGATTTGTAAAATAGCATAATTCACCATAATAGGTCTGGCTTTAGTCATGAATCGTAGCTGATTACACATGCAAATATACTGGGTAAATTTGGATGCTCAATTAGCAAGCTAATTATGGTAAAAATGGGACTGTTTGATTCTGTACTCACAGGTGTTCTGTTCTCTCAGTAAATCACCTCTTTTAAAATGGAAAATGTAAAATTCACATTGACTAGTCATCAGACAATCATTTGTGTTTTTTTATAATTGTCAATTATCAGATATTTATTATGTTCTTAGATGCCAAAGAAGATACTTTGTTTATATTACATCACTGAGCCCTGACAATGAAGTTGAAAAGACATAAATATTCCCATTTCGCTGATGAGAAAACAGAGATCAGAGAGGCAGTTTCAAACCAAGATTCAAACTCCATTTGACCAATCATCTTCCAGTTATTTCACATTGTTCCAACAAATGCACTTGGTATGATATATACATGCATCTTGGTTAATTTCCTTTTCAGTTAAAGGATTCTTGGCCATCTAATGTTTTGATATTGTGCTAGTTGGAGTTTTCATAATAAAAATGTCCAAATATTATGAAAAGGTATTTATGATTTGAGTGGGACCAACTCGAGGGAAAAAAGGCTTTTCAGATCATATAGTTCTTAGGTGTGCATTCATATCCAGTAATGCTATGCTAGCACAGTTCATGGATTTATAAATTTAAGGGCAGACTGAGCTTTAGCTTCCTAATAAAGAAATATATGCCAAGGCCCCCAGGTGCAAACATGCTGGAATCACCACAAAAATGGCAACAAAGGAGGAATAGAGAGTGAAAGGAGATGAAGTCAAAGAGGGAGAGGCTGTAGTCCTACGTTGAGGGTTCCTACAGGGCCTTGTCAGCCATCCCAACAAGGAGAGGAAGGTCGATCCATTGCAAATTTTTGAGTCAAAGAGTGCTGGAGTCTGACTTCCATGTTACAAAGATCATGCTGGTTACTGCCTTGAAAGAGACAACAAGGGGTGAGGTTGGAAGCGTGGAGACCAGTCAAGAGGCTATGACAGTAATTCAAGCAAAAGCCCTAGCTGGCTGGGGTGGAGGTGGTGAGAACGAGCCAGATACTTGGATAGATTTGGAAGGTAAAGCCAAATCAAATAGGACTTTCAAGTTCTTGGAAGAATGTGAGAACGGGGTTGGAGGCAGCCAGCATTTCTGAGAAGCCTCCTGCAAAGGGGAACAAAGATGCTGGCGGTAGTTCCCGGAGCCAAGAGGGTCAAGAGGATTTATTTGAGGATGGGAGGAATAACGGCACATTGTAATGCTGGTGAGAGGGAAAAAAAAAAAACAAACTTTTTTCAAAAAACCCCATCATTAATAATAGTACCGATGACAATGCAGGAGAGATGTGAGAATGCTGGTGCATGGAGCCCAGGGAGGGAAGCGGGGAGGTGACCCAGTGCACTAGTAGGGAGATTTGGCTTTTGTAAGGAGCCTAACAATTCCATCCTTAGTATAAGAGTCTGCAAACTGTTCGGCTATCTCCCACCTCCTTGGAAGCTGGGCAGGCTTTTGGGACTGTCTGGAGGACAGCAGTGAAGCAGGACTCCACAACTTCCCAGGCAGGGACAGACAAGGTGGGAGACTTTCATGGCACCCGGGACTCCATCTTTCCCTGTCTCCCTCTCCACCTGGAGTCCTGAGCCACCAGCCTTGGAAGAAGCCTGGGGACAGCACAGCTGCCATGTTGGAGAGACCAGCCGGAGACAGGGGCAGCCTGCAGCTGTGGAGCTTGCCCATCTGGGCACCAGACCTGTGTGGGCACAGCCCAGCCCCTGACATCAACTGCAAGGCGAGGGGGAACACACCCAGCACCAGAGCCGCCTTGCTGAGCCCAGTCAACCCATGGGCCTGCCACACCTAACACTCGAGAACAGTGGTTGTCTTGAGCCAGTGGGTTTGGGGGTGATCTGCTCCACCGTGGTGGGTAACCGGACCGGAAGTCAAGCAGGACGGGCAGGTGCAGAAGCTCTAGGTGGGCACACAAGTGGGGAGGAGCAGGTGGATAATCTCTTCCAATTGCTGTGATGCTCTCAGGGAGACAGGAGGCCAGGGCATCAGCGAAACAGTGAGCAGCCAGGAGGGACTGGGGTGGGGGGTGAGGGAGAGGGGAAGGTGAGTCCTCTAGGCAGAGGAAGTCAGGTGTGATTACCTGGTGGTAGGGAAAAACCCTTCACCTTTCGGTATTTCATCTGCATTTCGCTCGCAGTCTTTATTATGTAATTTTGCATAGCCCCTGATCTGGTTGGATGAAAGGCCTACAGAAAAATTCTTCACAGAAGGAAATTGACCTCAAGGTGAGAACGTGTGAGGCCAGGGAACACTCACTGTTATACTCAGCTAACAGAAGATCTGCTCCCTCCTTCACTCATCCACCCAACAGACTGTCTGAAAGGCCAGCATACTGGGCACCCCCTGCGGGCTGCAACATGCCAGCCTTCAGGGGACCACAGGTCAGTGCCCTCAGATGCTCCTCCCATTTATTTTCAAGAGGACAGAGCAGGAAAAAAAAAAGACTACATTGCTTGAGTTGAAAAGGAAGTGTTGGAATATGCATTTCCGGTGGAGGGAGTCACTGAAGCCAAGCTACTAAAGCAAAGCAGACCATCGCGCAGTGGGGTTCTCCCATATGGATGGGCTGGGTTGAAGCAGAGGTGATGGCGCGCTGGAGAATCATGAGACAGGGACCAGGAAGAGACAAGGAGTGGGGCACAATTGTGGGAAACCCTTGAATTCGGATTTAGTAACCTTTTGTCACGTTGCTGTGACACTGAATTGTTGATAACTAGATAAGCGTTGTATATATCACCCTAGGGGCTAACCGAAGTCTGTGAATAATGGAACTTAACAGATGTGATATAGTTTTATAGGCCAGACTCCACTGGGAATTCCCCTACAAGACTTACAATGACCAAATATCCCCTTTTTGCAAATTTTGAAATATTTCTAATTATATGCTAACCTCTGAAAAGTGTAATTACCATGGACATCAAAGTTTCATTATATAACAACCAGAAGATTAAGTACAAGGACATAACCTATTTACTTAAAAAATAAAGACACTTTTTATCATTTCGCTTCTCCCATTTTAGCCCAACAGACCTAGCTTTCAAAATAAGAGTCAAATGATATAAAGGAATCTTATATAAATTAGAAATTCAACAGCTACTTTGCATCATAACAGGCACCAAAGACCAGAAGATATTACATCTTTTTTGACCTCATACCCTACCCTCTTTTTTCCACAAAGAAAAACCTGTCAACTTGGCACACTTTTTCAGTAAAGAGCCAGTCAGTAAATATTTTGTTTTGCAGGCCATACGGTCTGTATCACAGCTACTCAAATTTGCCACTGCAGTACAAAAGCAGTTATAGACAATATATAAACAAATATGCAAATACTAAAGCTAACTGTGGGCACAAAAATTTGAATTTAATATAACTCTTAAGGGTCACAAAACAGTATACTTCCTTTGACTTTTTCAATCATTTAAAGAGATTAAAAAAAAAAACTCTTAGCTTGTGGGCTATACAAAAACAGGTGGCAGGCTGGCTATGACCCACACCCATTATTTGCCATTGCAACCTAAACTTTGAGGGACTTCTGAGATATAAGAATGCTCTATTCTTGGGGTGCAAAGACACTGGTTGGTTGGTTGATCTGTAATGAGTGCTTTTAATTTTAGTATGACTTTCCTTATTTTTAAATAATCAGTTTTGATTAGTTTAGTTAATGGACTGCTTATTATCTCTTTGTTTGGCCATGAAGGAGTATGCTATAATTAAGAGCAGAATAATGTTTTTATTTGTAAAATCGCTTAACGACTGTTACATCTTGGCATATTGCCTATAACACTCATCTCCCCCTTCCTGTATCTATTTCAAATAGTGGGAAGCACTTCAATACTACCAGGTGCTTCGTCTAGTAAAGATTTGATTTTAAGTTCTTATTCTGTCACCTAAACTCTCTCTGACATTAGTGAATCACTTTCCCTTATGAGCCTCTGATTGCTCAACTATAAAATGGTTTGAATACAGGGCTCTTTCGTGAAACTATTGAGAAAACTATTGAGAAACGATTGAGAAAAACTATTTATTCATGCAAACTGTCATTCCAAATGAACCAACATTTAGCAAGCATCTAGTATGTGCATTTAAAACATCAGGAATAAACAATACTTCACTACTAGATTGTTTTTTCCATTTACCATTTTATCACGAGTACTTTGTCATTCAGTATTCTTTTAAAAAATATGAGACTTCCCTGGCAGTCCAGTGGTTAAGACTCCGTGCTCTCAATGCAGGGTCACAGGTTCAATTCCTGGTTGGGGCACTAAGATCCCATATGTCAACCAGCGCAGCCAAAAAGACAAAATTAAATAAATAAATAAACAGATGATCTGATGGTTACATAACATGCTACTTAATGAGTGGACCACAATTAATGAACCCTTTCCCAACACCAGACATGAGATGTTCTCTTTGCTATGCTGCACAGACTACCTTCATAAATTGCTTGCGACATCCCTGATTTCTTTAAGCAGAGTTTCTAGAAGTGGAGTTTCCATATCAAAGGATCTGAACTATAACTATTAATAAGACCGAATAATTTCCCTATGTTTTTTTACCTCTGGTTTTTTAAAAAACTGTTTTCATGTTTTTTCTTATAAAAGATATCCCAATTTTTTTCTTAAGGACTACATTATCATACGTGAAGCCCACATTGACTGACCATGTCCTGAGTAGGAGTGTGTGCTGGGCTCGGTCTAGGTAGAACAGATGGGTCTCTAGCACGGCTTCCAGGGTTGAGCTGCCCAGCCAAAAACCAGAAGCTCTTAGGCTCTTGAAGCCCCGGCTCCCTCATCTATGACTCACAAGGCTGCTTAGAGGGTGAAATCGAAACAGAGACGTCCAGCCCTAAGCACAATGCTCACTGTAGTAAGCAGTCAATAAATGTGAGCGCTCTCTACTACCATCAATCCTATCACGCCATCCCTCAAGGGGCACAGGCAGATGTGGGCCTGGGTTTGCCTAAAAACAGACATCTGAGTTTCTAGGAAATGAAACTCTACGCTGTTGCTTCTCTGTCACAGAGCATCCTGTGGTTAACTCTTCATTAGACCTTAGACATGAAATGAGCCCAGGAGCCCACCTTCTAATCTAGAAGTCAGAGTGGGTTCCTGGGGCAAGTACTCCGTTGTGTCTCGTTAGGGTGACAAAATAATTTCAGCAAGAAGTCACTGGTGTCTTTTTCTGATGAATTTTGTGGCATGCCTAATAACTCACACCACATGCAAAGGATCTGAACACACATTCTGTTATTTGAGCCTCCACAATGGCCCAGCAAGGCAACTAGAGAGCCATAGTAATGGTCATTTTATAGTATAAAAAAAAAAAAAGCTGAGTTTCAGGGGGCTTAAGTGATAAACCTAAGGATCCCCCACTAGTAACTGGGAGAGCGAACACGGACAGAGTCTCTCCTTGACTAGACTTTAGTCAAGCTCCTCTGACTCAGCCTTGACATTTGGACTTTTGTGTCCATGTGGCCAGTTTTCGCAAGGATCCTGTTAGGTTGGTTTAGGAAGAGCCCCTCACCACAGTTTCATTATCCTTGCTATCTGATCAAATATCCCATCTCTACCACCCCCCAGGGGACAGTCCATCTGCCTGGCCTGCTTTCAGCAAGAACCCTGTAAGGTGGGTCGAGTCAGAACTACCCCACGCCCTGCCACCCCTGATGTTTCCTCTTAGTAATTTTCCACCCGCTGATCCCCACTCTGCTCCTGGACTATAAATCCCCACATGCCTCCACACTATTTGGAACTGATCCCAGTCCTATACTGCAGTCTCATTTCCCCGATTGCAACAGTTCCTGAACAAAATCTGTTTTTACAGCTTTATCTACTATCCGGTTCTGGTTTTCTTGGACTGCATGGGAGCCCAGGCTCCCTGTATTCCTAGTCCTTTGCATCCTGCCCCCTCCCTCCCCTGCATACTCGTTTAGACACCACCAAATGCTAGACAAACACAAAGGAACCTCAGTAATTTGTATGGTCATAAAGCCCAAAACGAGGGCTTCCCTAGGGGCTCAGTTGGTAAAGAATCTGCCTGCAATGCAGGAGACCCAGGTTCAATCCCTGGGTCAGGAAGATCCCCTGGAGAAGGAACTAGTAACCTACTAGGCAACCCACTCTAGTACTCTTGCCTGAAGAATTCCACGGACAGAGGAGCCTGGCAGACTACAGTCCATGGGACCACAAAAGAGTTGGACACGACTGTACGACTAACTTTCAAAGCCAAAAACGTAGGGTGAAAAAAGTTAAGACCCATAGAAGCTATTTCCCTAATTCAAACATTTGTTCCTCCTCAGGAAAGGATGCATTAATTCTTATAGGAAGGAGAACACAGCAAGTATTGATTAATCTTAATTAACTGAAATTACACAATACCCCCATGATTAATCTTGGTTATGAAAGATCATGAAAGTTTTCCTCAGTAAATAACTGAAGTACAGACAACTTAAACATCTCTTATGCTAGCCGGTTTCAGTTCTTCCCACAAAAAATGACAGATAACACTTTTTAGGGATCTCTTAGCTGTCCTTACCATTTTTAGTCTTCTTCCAAAATGAAACAGAGAAGTCTGGTTGAAGACAGCAGAACATGAGAGGTGTCAAGATCAGCCTGAGATGGACCCAGTAGCATCAACTAAGATAAAGAGAAAACACCAAGCTTTACCGTGCAAAGACAGCAAAGGATTGAAGCTTCAAAACATGCTAGAAAGGCTGCTTTAATATATGCTGTTGAAAACACCTATTAATAGTATTTACTTCCTCAAAATTATATAGACGAGAGACACACTCCAGAAAACCATTTCCAGCATTATTGTAAAAGCCTGACTTTCTCTTCAAAGAAGTGACATTTGAGACTACCAAAACTCTTCTTTAGATTCTAAAAAAAAATTTTTTTGCATATGATTTGGGTCCCCTCCCCTCTCCCCCCTTCTCTCTGAGAATGGCTCACAGATCTAGGTACTTAAATGATCTGAGTTTTTCCCAATGTTTAAAATACCTTTCTTTGCTGCATGGAGTGAGTCCAGGTCTGGAGTCTTCTGAGGTGAAGAGATGGGCTGTGGCAAACCTACCTAAGTCACGGAGACTCCAGGCTGCCAGTCGTGAACTTTCCAAGTGCAAAGACTGGTTAGGGGGAGGAGCGTGACTATTTAAGCCATCTCAGACATGAAGTTTGCAGAGGCAGCAGGTTCCTTCTATTTCTACCACCACAACCAGGGCAACCTCATGTCTAAATTCAAGTGACTTGGCTGACTGATTTTTTTCCAGAAGTTTCTCAACTGGCACACTCCTGCCATTTCTGGTAAGATACATCTTTGTGGCATTGTAAGACGCTGACAGCAACCCTGACCTGAACCCACGAGATGCCAGCCGCACTGCCCCTCGACAGTCACAGATGTCTCTAGACATTGTAACATAGCCCCTGCCTCTGACTGAGAACCATCATTCTACAGTTATCTTTGAGACATGTCTACATTTCCCTTGTTCTCTCTTTGGCTCAGCTGAAAGAGACTCTGGTTTCTAAGCAGGGGTAGACTTGGTCCTCTCACTTGGGTGAAACGAGGGCAGCTACACTCGCAGTCCAGGGTCAGGTACAACCTGTTTCTCAAAGTGGGGTTTCTGGGAGACTCATTCCCTTCTGAAGTGATTACTGGGCCTTTTAGGGGGTAGAATCAAAATATTGGTGGTTATGTTTAAAGGTCTTTAGTCCACCTAGTCAATCCAGAGAGAATTTGAAAATTGCCAAGTGTGCCACAGGAAAATCCGTTGATAACCATCAGTGTTACCTACTGGATTGAAAAGCAAGCAGTGCCCTAGATCAGCTGAAAAACTACTAGATACAATAATAAGTGATCTTTACTGGGAGTTTATTTTGAACTGGACTGTTCTAACTGCCTAATATGTATTATTTCATTGACTACTAAAAAGAATGAACTAAATATCTTCCTAGCCTTTTAAAAAAAATTTTTTTTTTACAAATAATGTAATTAATGCAGAAAAGATACTGGACTCTTCTCAGGTCACATATCATGTAAATGATATTCACACCAGCAAAAATTAAATGCCTTCTTATCAAACCACTTTGCCATGCAAATAATACGTAAAAATCAATAGCTTTCTCATATATTTTGTTGTTTGGTTGCTAAGACATGTCTGACTCTTTGTGACTCCATGGACTGTAGCCCACCAGGCTCCTCTGTCCATGGGATTTCCCAGGCAAGAATACTGGAGTGGGTTGCCAGTTCCTTCTCCAAATAAACATTTCCTTCTCACATATAAACAGTAACTAATACAGATGCCTAATAAGAGAACTTCCATGTAAAAGAGCATCAAAACATATGAAATATTTGGGAAGAAAATTGACATGAAACGCTTAGGAATGAAGAAGGTGGTAGATGGGCAGGGGACCTCGCAGGCTGCTTCCTATCCATTTGCCCCTCCGAATCCAGTTTCCATGCCTTCCTACCCAGCTGTGTGCCTGGGAAGGCTGAGTTGTGTGAACTTCATCACTAGCTGGCACACTTCTGGCTGAGTTCAGCCAATGTGGAGAGAGGTCAGAGTATCCCTGGGCTCCCTTCCTCTCTGAGGCTGTGGGTTGGCTGCAACCCTCCAACGAGGCTCTCATCAGGTGATGTTCCAGGGCCACTCTTTGTGAATTCCACTGTTTCCTCACCTCGCCATTTTAGGCCTGGGGTTGTAAAGACTCAACCCTTGAAATGCTGAACCCTTGTTTTTTATTTCCCTATATTCTGTGCACACTATCAAGAATAGTGACTTTTCCCAATTCATCAATTTCTTATTCTGAGTGTGCCACATTTTTTTCTTGTCAGGACCCTGGAAGACACAGAGAAGATGTAAAAAGATCAAGAGAAATAGATCGTTATTAGGGCGAGAGGTCACAGCGAGGCATTTTTGGTTTATCACAAAGATTAGGGTTATGCTATCCATAAATGTCATCTCCTCTGGATAGTAAAGGGTACATGACCAGATAGCTCTTATAAAAATGAGCCACTGGATCTGACTGAGTTAAGATCCCCAGTGAGAACAGCCAGAATGAAAAAGTAACAAGGGGAGGATGTTTTTTCCTGATCTCTAAATGCTTCATAATACTGCACTGCCTACAATGGCATAGTGCCAGCACATCAGTGAAAGGGACGAGACAGCAAAGTTTAGTAAAATCATATATGGGGGGGTGGACCTCACTTGTGGTCCAGATGTAAAGAATCCACCTTCCAATGCCGGGGACATGGGTTCAATCCCTGATCAGGGAACTAAGATCCCACATGCCACAGGACATCTAAGCCCACGCACCAGAACAAAATATCCCACATGCTGGAGCTAAGACCCCATGAAGCCAAATAGATAAATAAAAAAATTTTTGAAAGCACATCTGGGGCATTAAAGTCACATCAATGGCAAAAGGAAATATTAAGATAACATTGGGCAACTGGCTTAAAGTTTGGAAAAAAATTAAGTGGCAGTCTTACCTTGTATCTTACGTCAAAATTAATTTCATATGGCTCAAAAATTTAAATGTTAAGACCCTAATGCTGGGAAAGATTGAGGGCAGGAGGAGAAGGGGATGACAGAGGACGAGACGGTTGGATGGCATCACCGACTTAATGGACAGAAGTTTGAGCAAACTCTGGGAGTTGGTGATGGACAGGGAAGCCTGACGTGCTGCAGTCCATGGGTTTGCAAAGGTCGGACATGACTAAGTGACTAAACAAGACACTGAATATTAAAAATACTGGAAGAAACCACAGATAAATGTTTATATAATCTTGACATGGTAAAGCCATTCTAAGCATGACAATAAGAACAAACAAAAACTCAACAGCAACAACACCAGAGTCTGAAAGAAAACATCAAAAAATTTAGCTACAAGAAATATATCTGCTTACTCATCTATAAAGTGAGGGATGAGGCCATGTGATCAGTAAGGGCACATGTTCAGGTTTTATACTCTAAGATCTTGAGAGATGATGATACAATTCTGTGTTCTTGTATTGTTATTCATCTTTGATCCTATCTGCTAGGTCCCTAATTATATTGCAGACCCCTCGAGTCAAGAATGCGTTGTCCCCAGCATCTCGTCCATAGTTGGTACTTACAAATCATTTTCATGATAAAATGAAAGTGATCATGAAAACCCACATAATTCGATCACTTAAGTCAATTTTGAGAGGAGTCGGGGTGGCCCCCATGAGCTACCCGCATCTGGGTGACACTGTGGGCCCAGGCTCCCGCAGGTTAGTTAGCTCAAGAGAAACGACTGGATGACGAGGATGTGCTGTGCATGCTAAGTCACTCTAGTCGTGTCTGATTCTTTGTGGATGAAGAGGATAGAGTGCTTCTATTTATCTTGCAAGAACAGGCCTCTAGTTGGCTGGGACACCTCTTATTTGGTTTTCTAAGTCTCAACACATTTGTTTTTTCCTTTTGGATGCTCAGTTGTGTCTGACTCTTTGTGACCCCATGCCCACTAGGCTCCTCTGTTCGCAGGATTTCCCAGGCAAGAATACTGGAGTGGGCTGCCATTTCCTCCTCCAAGGGATTTTCCCTACCCAGGGACTGAACCCACATCTCTTGCATCTCCTACATTGGCAGGTGGATTCTTTACCACTGCATCACCTGGGAAGCCCCTTTCATATCTGAAAGGAAAAAATCCACTTTTTCCTTTCAGATGGAAATAAAAGAAGATGGAACTGCCCTTGGTGGGTAATTAAGGTTTAGGGTAAAGCGAAAGTGAAAGTTGTTCAGTTGTGTCTGACTCTTTGCAACCCATGGACTATACAGTCCATGGAATTCTCCAGGCCAGAACACTGGAGTGGGTAGCCTATCCCTTCTCCAGGGTATCTTCCCAACCCAGGGATCAATCCCAGGTCTCCTGCATTGCAGGCAGATTCTTTACCTGCTGAGCCACAAAAGGTTGGTAAATGTAGCAAACTGGAACATGTGGTATTAAAAGAGCATTTGTTGTTTGTCTGAAGTTCAACTTTAATTGGGTATCCTGTATCATACCTGGGAGTCTAAGCTTTGTGTCATACTTTCATCTAGAGAATTAAACATTGAAGATTAAGTTTCTGAAATGAAAAGGCAGGCCAGACTTCTGCAGCATCCAGAGTGCTCAGTGAACAGGTATACAGCTGGGGACAGAAACCCAAGGTTTGAGCCCCAGCACTGCCATTTGATGGACGAAGACATCAAAGGGGTTGGGTGGAAACTTAACAACATACATACTTTCCTAAAGCTGATGAGAACCTAAATAAATGCCTTAAATCAATTGCACTAGTCCATCTAAGGCTGTGTTCCCAGCATGGAGAAGTAGAACGTCTTAACATTTCTTTATTTGGGCGAGGATGGGAGTGATAGACCCCAGTGCTTCCCCAGTTTCTGTTGCCTGTTTCCACTCTTGCATACTTAAAGTCAGGGCTCGCTTGAGGTAAAGGAGAAAGAACTTTAACGACAAGCATCAGAGTATTTTTATAACAAGGCTGAAATTTTAACCCTTTCAGTTAAATACAGCCATGAATGTCTTTCAGACAAAAACCTTTATTAGGAATTTGCAGATACCATGAATGTGCTCTTTATAAAGGACACGTAGAAACAGAACACAGCCTCCATAGTTCCTTCATATATAGTGTATTTTTAGCACTGTAAAGTCCCTGTGTCATAATTAAACTTGTCTTTTGTTTCATTCCCCCCTCCTTTAAACTGAAATGTGAAGCAGTTCTCTGCTTAGTCCTGTAAGTTTCATTTTACCTTGAAATGAAAGTGTTCTGAAAAAGTCCTTGACAGGATATGCAAATTCATACAACAAAAACCGTCTTTCATGTTGAGGACTGGTCCCACGTAAATATTAGTTTACCAGATGAGTCCAAAGGGTCAGCTGCTTTGAAAGAAGGCCCTGATGCAAATACTGGAGGGCATGACTTAGTTAGAGAAAGGCTATTTATGGAGGTAGTGGTCGCTAAGCAGTTCTGCCTGCTGCCTTGGAAAATCAGAAGCAGTTTTGCTAGGTGGGCATCACAGATAATCCCTCTCACCATCTGGTTTGCATAGACTCATAAGTGGATTCAGAGAAGGCAATGGCAACCCACTCCAGTGTTCTTGCCTGGAGAATCCCAGGGACTGGGGAGCCTGGTGGGCTGCTGTCTATGGGGTCGCACAGAGTCGAACACAACTGAAGTGACTTAGCAGGAGCAGCATAAGTGGATTCATTAGTAGTGAGGTATAGTGGAAAGAACACTTGCTTGGGATTCAAGAGACATAGCTTTGTAGTAAATATGTGACCTCACACCTGTACATTTCTTCATGTTTGAGTCAGAAGTACCATCACTCGAAAAGTCTAAGAATAAAACACCTGAGAGACAGCTCTTTTTAAAATCTGGTTTGCCCACAAGGAAGCTGATACTCCAAGGAATCATATATCTAACATGCAAAACCAGTTGTAATTCATGTTTTCTTGACTCCACTGCCCACGTTCTTTCTGAGTCATCTAAACAGTGAGGACCTCAGCAATTTAACCAGATAAGAACAAAAAGTATGATTTTTTAGTTTATTTTCCATATGTGATGTAACTATTCATATTAGAAGTGGTCATCTTTCAATGATCTATTGCTGCGTAACACACCACTCCAAAATGTATCAGCTTAAAACAGTGACAATTATATTTGTTTACCCTTCTGTCGTTTGGCTGGGCTCTGCTGGGCTGTTCTTCTGTTTGTCTCAATTGAGGTCTCTCACCTGGATGCAAGTCAGATGGCTTTGTTCACAAGTTTGGTGCCCCAGTGGGGGCAGTTGGGAGGCTGTGACCTTTTGCTTTTTTACTTTCCATGTGGCTAGCTTGGGCTTCTTCTCTTGGTGATTAGGTCCTGTTGCTATTGTTCAGTTGCTAAGTCGTGTCCGACTTTTTGTGATCCCACAGACTGCAGCACGCCAGGCTTCCCTCCACCATCTTCCATAGTTTGCTCAAGTTCATATCTATTGAGTCAGTGATGCTATCTAACCATCTCATCCTCTGCCATCCTCTTCTCCTTTTGTCTTCAATCTTTCTTAGCATCAGGGTCTTTTCCAATGAGTCAGCTCTTCCCATCAGATGGCTAAAGTATTAAGTCCTAAGAATAAGCATTTCAATATAGATAAGCCCCAATATGCAAGCACTACTAAGCCTTGTTTGCATCATTCTTTCTAGTATTTTATTTACAGTAAGTTCCCTAGATACAAACCTTCAAGTTGCAAACTTTCAAAAATGCAAAACATGGAGCTTACTAATGAAGACTTGATGGAACTGGATGCCTACAGAAAGGACGAAGACATACTAGAGGAAGGAGTAACTGAAGAACCAAAGAGATTCACAACTAGGGGATTTTCTGTACTTGAAGAGGCACGTTAGTTTTTGAGGCACAGGATCCAAATGTAGAACAGTACACAAAGGCTGTAGCAGCTGTTCAGAATGCAGTCCAGTGCTACCGTGTCATCTATGACTAGAAAAAAGGAGTTACTTCCCTCATAGCTCTGTCAGTAAAGAATCTGCCTGCAATGTAGGAGACCCTGGTTCGATTCCCAGGTCAGGAAGATTCCCTGGAGAAGGAAATGGCTGCCCACTCCAGTATTCTTGCCTGGAGAATCCCACGGACAGAGGAGCCTGGCAGTCTGTAGTCCACGGGGTCTCAAGGGTCGGACACGACTTAGCGACTAAACACCACCACCACCACCACCCAGAAATCACTGGATCAGTTTTTTCGAGAGGGTAGATGGAATTGAATCCAGCAAAGAGTCAGAACCTGTGCCATCAACATCAGGCGTAAGTGACATTGCAGCTCTACCATCCCCCACCTCCTCTCCCTCCCCCAGCCAGTAATTCTTCTTGCCTGTTCACTTGATGCCAGCTCCTGTATACCAGCTGTTGTGCTATACTACTGTATTTTTCAAGGTACTATACTGTAAGATTAAAAATGTTTTATTTTTTGTGTTTCTGTGTTTTGTGTTTTTGTGTTTCTGTTATGTATTATTTGTGTGAAAACTATTATAATCTTATAACAGTACAGTACTATATAGCTGATTGTGTTAGTTGGGTATTAAGCTAACTTTGTAGGACTCAGGAACAAATTTGACTTATTACTACAAATGCATGAAATACATTATAATTTAAAACAGGAATTGGTTTGATGGAGCAATTCTATTCATAGGAATTCTAACTAAGGATAAAATATTTTTAAATTCTCCAAAATGTACGAGCTAGCTTGTCCTGATTTGTGGCATTAATGGTGGTGCTTTGTTCTTTTATATACTTTCCTCTGCTCTTTATATTTTCTAAATGTATAAATGCTGTACATTCACATGTTAGGAAGAGTCAGCCAAACTTGAGAGCTTCTTTGTGGCCATGACATTAAACCAGAGGTTCTTGATCTCAGCTACACACTGGAAAGGGATCAGTACAAAGTGACTGATGTCTGGCACCCAAAGATTCGGATTTCACTACTCCTGGGTGAGGCTTAGGTTATCTGGAGTTTTCCAAGCTGCCCAATTCATTGCCAATTGACAGACAAGGTTGAGACCAACAGGCATAGTAATTCTTTTGATTGACCTCTGTTTAAAATATGATTGGTTGACTTGCATTCTCCTTTCTATTGAAAAAAATGTTGACTCATCTCCAGGATCGATTTAACATTTCAAGTCAGTTGGCTAATAGTATGTATGCTCTTCTGTGTCCACCAGTTGAGTTGATTTCCAAGACTCAGCTGTATTGGTTTCCAAATCTTTTTATGCCAGTTACATGTTTTTAAATAAATACGAGTATAAGCAGAGACAGAGTTAAATGTTTTTGACCAGCAGCCAAAGCAAGCTGCTTAGAAAAGAAAACCACAATGGTTCATTTTTTCTTCTCTTCTTAAAAACTTATTTTCATGATGGTTCATTTTCTGTGTCAGCTTGGCCAGGCTTCAGTGATCCATTGTTTGGTCAAACATTAGTCCAGATCTTGCTGTGAAGGTACTTTGTAGGTGTGATTAAGCTTTACAATCAGTTGAGTTGAAGTAAGAGATTGCCACAGATAATCTGAATGGGCTTCAGAGCAAAAATCGAGCTTTCCCAGAGGAGAAGGAATTTTGCAGTAAGACTGTCACACAGAAATCCTGCCTGAGTTTCCAGCCTGCCACCTGCCTGGAAGATTTCAGATTTGCAAGCGCCCACATCTGAGCCAACACCTTACAGCAAATTCATATCCGTATCTATTTATCTTACTGGTTCAGTCTCCAAAGAATCCTGACTAAAAGCTGTCAAGTGAGATGTGGGTGAGATAAATGAAAAGGGGAAAGTATCTGGAAAGATCCTGTACTCAGACTGTTGTGCACATGTATTTAAGTTCTCACTCCAGTTAAAATTTTAAAAAATAAAGGTAAATAATAGTTAGTGTAGTCCAGGCACAGTTTATGGAAGACAGGTAATCATGGACCTGTACTCAAGGGGTCTTGGCTGTACCTGAAGACAATTGGTGAACATAACTGTCAGGCACTGTGAAAGGTTGGAGGTAGTACTGTACTTGCCAGCTAACAAGTTCATCTGCCACAGGTTCCTGGATGCTGAGGGAATATAAGAGACTCGAGGTCAGGGACGAGGACTTTAACACTCATAGCACTCATAGCACAGCATACAGATTCCCTTTGTCCCACCAATGCCACAGAGTGGCCCGGGGTGGATGCTATACAGGAAGTGGGTTTGCAACACAGCTGAGGGACCGCGAGTATAGAGAACCCTAACATTTGTGATGGGCTGCAAGCAAACCTAGCTGAACTTTGCCCAGAAGGAAATGCTGTCTTCATCAGACTGGACAGCAAACAAACCTGCCATCTGCCACAGAAAGGGATGCTAGGTCTGTCTTCTAAAACTAGCCACTATCTTCTGTTTGCTATACAAACATCCTTGACAAGACGATCCAGAACCAATGCTCTCAGTGCCTCTGCTCATGAGATGTAAAAAACTGCAAGAGACCTCTGGAGAACTGTATCCCCAAATAAGACAATTTATATAATTCAAGTTAAAACACAACACTTAAGTCATATATAGATCCTTTTTTAATAAGAGTCCTTGGGTGTGGAGAAAAGGGAACCCTCCTACACTATTGGTGGGAATGTAAATTGCAGCCACTATGGAGAACAGTCGGGAGGTTCCTTTAAAAGCAAGAGTTGCCATATGATCCTGCAATCCCACTCCTGGGCATATATCCAGACAAAACTATAATTTGAAAAGATGTATGCACCCCAGTGTTCACTGCAGCAGTATTTACAATCACAAAGACATGGAAGCAACCTAAAAGTCCATCAATAGATGAATGGATAAAGAAGATGTGGTACCTATATACAATGGAACACTATTCGGCAATAAAAAAGAATGAAACAGTGCTATTTACAGCAACATGGATGGACCTAGGTTATCATACTCAGTGAAGTCAGTCAGGCAGACAAAGAAAAATATCACATGATATCAAGTGGCATCTAAAAAAATGATGCAAATGAACTTATAAAACAGAAAGAGACTCACAGACATAGACAACAAACTTATGGTTACCAAAGGGGAATGGTGGGGGAGGGATAAATTAAGAGTTTGGGGCTAACAGATACACACTACTTCATATAAAATAGATAAACAACAACAACAGATACACACTACTTCATATAAAATAGATAAACAACAATAACAGATACACACCATATAAAATAGATAAACAACAAAGTCCTACTGTAGCGCATAGGAACTATATTCAATATCATTATAATAACCTATAATACAAAAGAATCTGAAAATATATATATACACACACACATATATAAAACTGAACCACTTTGCCCTATACCAGAAACTAACACAACACTGCAAAACAACTACATTTCAATAAAAAGTAAAGAATCCTTGATTTAATTGACTTTTGGTTGTTGTTGTTTAACTGACCAACAGTATTGAAAAAATAGTGTTAAATAAAACTGCTTCTATTATTTTTCTCTTGGTTCCAGCTTCCTTTCTAAAGGCACTCTTGTAAAAGAGATTCCCATATTAATAAAACCATTGGAAATTCCTTAGATATTAAGAAGTGTGTGTTGAACCCATTATTACAAATGATTAAGTACTGATAACTTTTAACAATTTTTGGCAATATCTGTATTTTTGCAAATGGAATCTTATACTTTGTGTTTCTAGAAAATAAGCACTGCTTTTTTCCATCCATAAAACCAAAGCATTAACAACAATTCAAATATTCCAAGCTACTAAGTGCCTGACAATTATAGTTTGGGGGTAAGTGAAAACAGGTATCAAAAACTTCTAATCTAGGTACATGTGAATCTTCAGATAAATTGAAAGCTGCTGTTCTCTCCAAATGTCCATAAGTAGGCATAAATGTCCAAGTAGGCAAAACTTTTCAGCTGAATACTATATTACAATTAAGTATAATTAAATTGATTGTAACTTACTAGAGTCAGAACCATTTTCTTAAAGAAGGAAAAGGAATCTTCTACGCAATGCATGAAACTCAGTCATCAGGGATGGTTCAAACTTGGGCGGCAAGTGGAATCGAGTCACTGAAGGTCTTTAAATAATCCTAATATCTGGATGTTCCATGCCATTAGTTCAGAATCTCCAGGGGCAAGGCCCGCATCAGTTTCTTTTTTTTCTTTTTACTGAGGTTAACTGACATACTCCTTGGAAGGAAAGTTATGACCAACCTAGACAGCATATTAAAAAGCAGAGACATTACTTTGCCAACAAAGGTCTGTCTGGTCAAGGCTATGGTTTTTCCAGTGGCCATGTATGGATGTGAGAGTTGGACTGTGAAGAAAGCTGAGCGCCAAAAAATTGATGCTTTTGAACTGTGGTGTTGGAGAAGACTCTTGAGAGTCCCTTGGACTGCAAGGAGATCCAACCAGTCCATCCTAAAGGAGATCAGTCCTGGGTGTCCATTGGAAGGACTGATGTTGAAGCTGAAACTCCAATACTCTGGCCACCTCATGCGAAGAGTTGACTCATTGGAAAAGACCCTGATGCTGGGAGGGATTGGGGGCAGGAGGAGAAGGGGACGACAGAGGATGAGATGGCTGGATGGCATCACCGACTCGACTGGCATGAGTTTGAGTGATCTCCGGGAGCTGGTGATGGACAGGGAGGCCTGGCGTGCTGCAGTTCATGGGGTCGCACAGAGTCGGACACGACTGAGTGACTGAACTGAACTGAACTGAACTGACATACAGAATTATCAGTTTCGGCTATACAATCTGATGATTCAATGCTTGTATATGTTGTCAAATGATCACCACTGTAAGTGTAGTCAACATCCATCACCACACAGAGCTACACATTTTTTAAAATTAATTTCATTTTAAACAATATTTTAAAAAGCTCCTTGGGGGCCCCATATGCAACCAAGTTCCAATTACTAAACTAGAGGACTTAGCCTTGCGGTATAGCTCTCAAATTTTACTGTATGGAACCCCGTGCCTGCCACACCTGTTTCTGATCCAATAGGTCTGGGGAGGGACCCAAGAATCTGCATTTCTCCTAAGCTCCCTGGCAATACAGATGCCACTAGTCCAGGGCCACACTTTGAGACCCACTCCCTACAGAATTAAGGTTATGTTAAAAACATCTGTGCCCCAGGGTGGTTATTTCAAATCTCCCCACATTAGCATGACTTTGAGAAAGGACCAGGCAAATGCCATGTGTGCACCGAAGACCTTTTTTTTTTTGAAGAAGGAAAGTGAACAACCAAATCTGCAGAAGCAAGCATCCCAGGCTGCTGGAAATTACCACACCCTATTTTGTGCTTTTCTTTTTCTAGTGCCCTGAGGCTTAGTGTAAACTCCTTCAAGGACCATCAAAGACCAAATAGTAGGCAGTGGCCCAATGCTTGGAAATCTCCACCCCTTCCCCAAAACAGCTGGAACAGTCCTCCCACTTATTACCCAGCCCACGTATTTCCAGTGACTGACACACACTTGCTTTCTGAGATGGCCCACACTGTCTGTGGAGTGTGTTTCTTAAAAATAAATCAGTGCACTTCTTACCTGTCACTTTGTGATGGGAATGTTGGAAGAAACACCTGGGCGAGAGGAAAGGCCTCCAGTGGAACAGCACGAGGACCATTGATCAACTACAGCATTTCTTCTAAGGAACAGGGTGGCCTTAACTGAGCCAGTCACCTTATCCTCGGGCCTTAGTTTCTTCATCTGCAAAATGAGTCTAGAATGTTTCATCTAACTCCGAAATCTTATCAATTCCATGACATTTAACAAGAGAGGTGCTGGGCTCTAGGATGTGACCACGGAAGACTCTGGCCACCTGTCACATGAAAGTTCAGTCACTGAAGGCCCAGGACCCCCATCACCTGGGCAGTGCAGAGGGATCTCTGCTCTCTGGATGTCACTGAAGCCAGACTAAAACCCAGCCACCTCTTTAACGCTTACCTTAATCAGTTTCTTGACTCAAGAAACAAAAACAGCAAACACACGTTGTGATCCATTCTAAAGCTGAAACCATTCTGAGAGGAAGTGGAGGGAGCAAGAAAGCACTTCGTGATGTATTAAAATCTCACCATAATTCATGGCCGACGTAGGGATCACTGTTTGAAGCCCTGCATCAAAAGGATAATGCAATTATTTTGGTGTAAATTTCATGTTGTAGCAAGTACTGGTGTTCATATATTTAAAGTGCCTTATGGGGACTTCCCTGGTGGTCCAGTGGTTAAGATTTAACCTTGCATGCAGGGAGTGCGGATTCAATCTCTGGTTGGGGAGCTAGGATCCATATGCCTTGCGGCCAAAAAACCAAAACAATATTATAACAAATTCAATAAAGACATTTCTAAAGTATAACTTATGACTACCATTGTCTTATCCACTTTGTTTTAAAATGCTTTTCTACTTGAGACTGAACCAGCAGAAGGATGGAGCTCCTCTGGAATTCTGACCCTAATGTCAGGACAGAGGATTAACAAAGAAGGTCCTGGTTAAAATAAATCTATGGTTCTCAGTAAGGGGCAATTTTGCCCCCAGGGAACACGTGGCAATATCTGGTGACATTTTTAGGGTTGTCAAAAATGTGTGTCCTGGCCCCAAAGGAAGGGAGGCAGGCTACCACCGGCTTCTAGACAGTAGAAGCGCAGGCATGCTGCTCAACATCCCATGATGGGAAGGACAGCACTGCAACAAAGAATTATTTAGTCCAAAATGCCAATAGCACTGAGGTTGAGAAACCCTGAAATAAATGTGTCTGGATATACATAACTAATAAGGACCTATTGTACACCACAGGGAATTCTACTCAATACTCCGCAAAGGATTATATGAGAAAGAGTGGGTATATATGTGTGTGTACATATATATATGCATGTGCAGTTGCTCAGTCGTGTCCAACTCTGTGATTTCATGCACTATAGCCCGCCAGGCTCCTCTCATGAGATTTCACCGGCAAGAATACTGGGGTGGTGCTATTTCCTGCTCCAGGGGATCTTCCTGACCCAAGGATCGAACTCATCTCTCCTACATTGGCAGGCGGATTCTTCACCACTGAGCCACCAGAGAAGTCCATATGTGTGTGTGTATACATATATGTGTGTACAGTGTATATATATATGTACATGGATGTATATATGTACAGCCGATTCACTTTGCTGGACGACTGAAACTAACACACTGTAAATCAACCATACTCCAATAAAAATAATTTTAAATTAATAAATATGTGCAATTCCCCCGCCCCCTCAAAAAAGAAAAGAAATAGATTTTCTGGAGGCAAAAGGAAATGGCCGGAGGGATGAAGAGGGGCAGGAGCAGAGAGACTCTGTCCCTGAGGGGAGATGTCTGACCCCAGAGAAAGGCTGTGCTCCTTCGTACATCTGGCTTCCCTCCCCCACCCCATCTTGAAATGCTTCCATCAGGGACATTGATTGAAGGTAAAATTGGTTCTGAGGAAAATACGTACTAAACATAAGAAGCTAATAAACACAGAGGAAAAATGATCAGCAGCAGAAGCACACCAGAAATGGCCATGAAAACAACAGAATATCTTAAAGCAGGTTTTTAACCTGGTAGAGATGTAGTCACACACCTTTGAAACAAGCTTGCCTTTGATCTATTTACATGTAATGCTGGGTATGAGCATCTTGGTAGGCTCAACATAAACAATTCTGATTGCAGATTTTTTTTTTTATAATACTGAAAGAAGAAAAATATACCAACAATATTAAAAGCAAACACCAAAACACCCCACAGCACTGCCCTTGCTCCAAATGAAGGATCATGTCTACCAGGGTGGGGTGATCATCCTTCCGTGTTGCCCACATCACATGCTTGTGTAGGAAATAATCCATGACGCGTTCCATTTATCTGGAACTTTCATCAGAAGCCCATCCTAACACAGTGATCTTCTAGCAATTGCACCACCAAGAATGAACAGTGAGTGAGTGTGAGACCCCCTTCTTCACTTTGCTGGTGGCAGAAACCATCAAGGCAGGCCGGAAGACTCCACATACAAATCTTCCATTTGACATCTGTCTGAAACGAAATGTTCAGAAGAGTCAAAATACAGAGAAGTATAACATATTTCTCAGATGGATTATAGTTCCTATAACTTGCACAAATATAACATCTCCAGTGACAAAGGTTGAGACTCCACTTATGGCTGCACCAACACAAATCAGTAAGGGATTACTGACTGCAAAAACCAGCCTTCTTGTGCTAACTGGCTGTCCTCCATGTGTTCTTTTATTCACAGGACATTGTCCATGAGTTGTGTCTTCATGGATGAGCTGCTCTTTGTAGGCTATGAAAACCATCAGTGGGGAAATGAGTGCAGAGTTACCGCAGAGTGGGATCTGCCCCTTTCAGTACTTTAGGAGGCTGCTCCCAAGACCTGGTCCTAAAAACAGGATATTCTGAGACTTCAAGAAATTTGGGACCCTTCCTTGGTTCCTTGGATGAGTTTCAGTGGCAGTTTCTGAGTTTTTTCGTTTAGTGTGGACCATTTTTTTTTACAGTGTTTATTGAATTTGTTACAATATTGCTTCTGTTGTTGATGTTGTTCTTTTGGCCGCAAGGCATGTGGGATCTTAACTTCCCAACCAGGGATCAGACCCGCACCCCCTGCATTGGAAGGTGAAGTCTCAACCACTGGATCACCAGGGAAGTTCCCATGAGTTCATTCTATAGCAAATGTACGTGAAAATGGGCCCCCAAAGGATCACTCTGATGATCTGACAAGGTGACACAAATTCAGTGTAAGGCCTCACAATTTTTTGTAATTCATAATCAGTCTTGGTGTTGAGGCAGGAAGATACTACATTGAATACTCTCTTCAAAGCAGAGGGTGATGTCTGTCAGCGAACATTTGGGATTCTCTGCCTTCTGCCTGCACTGTTCCCCAGGGTCTCTAAAGGTCACTTACAGCTTCAAAGGCAGCTCTGCCAAAGGACTGGCAGTCAAGTCAGACCTTGAATATTTTTCCTAAAAGAGTACCCTCTTTTCCCTCTTTTACTTCTGACTAAAGCCTTCAGCTTCTACAGGTAACTGACAATGACTTTTTTAAAAAACTGTGATACCATAGGTCGCTGGCACATTGTTAGGTTTATCATATAGCCTCCTTTATGTTGCAACTGGCACAAAGCCAGTTCAGAGCCATGAGCATGGGATCCTTTAGCCAAGGTGATGCTGGGAAACCAGAACCATCCACGTTAGAAGAAAGAGAATCCGAGTGACCAAGCAACCTGGCATGCCTAGGACTGCAGGATTTCCTGGGATGTAGGACTCCCAGAGGTAACACTGAGCAAGTCCCCTGGAAGTCCAAACATGCTATTCACCTGATGGGGAAGGAACCATCTTTGCCACATTAGAACCACAGCCTTCAAATAGTAGAAACAGTCCAGCTAAATCTAGCATGGAAGTCATAGCCTATTAAAACTGCTGGAACTTGACCAACCATCTACCTCCTCATTTTCACAAAGATACCAGACTCAGAGTGGTTGCTGACCTTTTCCCCAGGTCACACAGCTTGCTGATAGTATATCAGGGACCAGATCCTGGAATGCGACACTCCCAGTTTAGGGCACTTTCCACTGCATCACATTTTTCGCTTTGCTCTTAACGCTCTTGTAGAATGAGTTCATCTAAATTTTCTTACAGGACTTGACTGTTAAAACAGTGAAAATTGCTGTTTATATTGGGCAACACTTTTTTTTTTTTTTCCATGTTGGGATAGTGAGTGGCATCAGGAGGCTGTCACTGGCCTCAACTGGCTATTCCCATTACTACATGGCATCCACTCCTGTTATTTTAGAGCCCAGTGAAAAATCTTCAACACGCAACCACTAGTCATCACGAGATGCCACGCTTGGCGGAGAAGGTCTCATGACAGGACAATGTACCCCTGGGTGATCGGCTGGTTTGTGACTAGCTCACAGGCACACAGATTAGCATCTACAAAGTGAATGAAAATCTTGCTTCTTCATACCTTACATTCTTTCAGGGGGAAGACACAAGATGCCTGTCCTAAAAATTGAGGTTAATGTAGAAAACAATCAGTTCTAAGCACTTTACAGGAATCATCTTATTTAATCTTCATCACCTCCTGAGTTATTATCATCTTGTTTCACATACAAGGGAACTGAGGCATAGAGGGGTAATTAGCCAGCCCCCAAAGGTTCTGTTGTTGTTGTTGTAACTCTAGTAAGTGGTGGAGTGTTTCTGAGCCTCACGCTCTTTAAGAAGAGAAAACAAGCGCTCGGGAGGGCAAACCAATCCAGAACTTGGACTCTGGAAGGTAAGGGCCAAGATGGAAGGCTGTTCCTGGGGTGCAGGAGATAAACCAACACGGTGAAGATCTGCAGTGAAAAGGAGGAACTCTGCCAACTTCTGTGTGCAGCGCACACAAAGGATAACATAGTATGTTTCGGCCCGACCTCCATCTTCATTGGCTATCCTCACTTAACCATACACCAAACACCTTATGCTGTCCCGCATCAGTCCACGCTGGAGTACAGCCACGGGTTCTGGAAAATCCCACCATGAAGTACCATCGGTAACAGTCCCTTCACAAAGTTCCTTCTCCGTTTCCCAGCCTCACTCGATCCTCTGAACCCCTTAGTATCACATCTTCCCCTTTGACTTTTAGCCCACCCACCCAGGAGCTCGGCCAGTGGGTTGGATAGGACCTACCACATGAAATCAAACACTTCCGAAGAAGTGTGACAGCATTAATGAGGTGAAACTGGCAAGTTGGCGATTTTGATATTTCCATCTCTCAATTTTCTTCCTCCCTTCTAGTACATTCTATCCTGTTCTGTCTTAAACTGTGATCTTCTGCAGCAGGCTTAGTTTTAGGTCTTTTTATTTCACTGGGAATATATTTCACTGGCACCATTTAAGACAAAATGGTGCCACTCTCAGCATTATCCACACATTAAAGCTGAGCTTTCCTGGGAGAACCATAACCAGAAATTTACTTTGTCCCTGTAAGAGTAACTTAAAGCATCACAGAACAGGTAGTTGTTTTATGGGAGCAGAAAACTCTTCCTGGTGCTTCTGAAATCAAAGCATGTGAAAAACTTTTAAGGGGCCTACATTTAGGTTTGATCGGTTCCAACTATGAACTCAACTACTCTGATGTGAAAACACAGTGCAGTCTTCAATTTTATAGGAAACATCTGGAATTCCTAAGTGGCCCAGATACTATGCTTTGGGGTAAGGAAACTGCTCACCAGTTCTTCAGAAACACCTTCAAAATGGAGAAGAGCTGACCTCAATGAACTTCTGCTTTTCTGATAATTTTATATGCTAGGCTCTAGCCATGTTGTAGCAAACACTTCAAGGTACCCCATAAAAAAAGTCACTCCATCAAAACATTACTCCATAATGATTATACAAGGTATGAAAGAAAGAAGGAGCATGAATTTATTGAAATCTTTTAGTACAGTGTTGGAAGATCTTCGAATCCTATATTCTAAAGCAATACAAGCACTGCAAATGATGTTAGTTCCTGAATCTAGTTGACATCATCTCTATCACAGGAAAGTTATCATACAAATCTCTTGAAGTTGATGGATGTAATTTAAGTTGAAAATGGAGCAACTTTGGTATATTCATATTTCTCTGGATCCCCTTTTTGGCTAGATGCACACCAAGTCGATTGCCATTCAGTAGAGTTGGACAGAACCAGCAGTATGTTTGGTGGTTTCATTGAAATGTTTCCGCATGAGCAGCAAGGGATGCACATGCTCAAATTAAGCAGCTCTCAAGGCCGTCTTCATCATCTTTCTTTGAACTGGACCATCAAATGCCACTGCGTAGGGCTAAGTCTAGTCTAGTTAGTTGACAGATGAACCAGAAGTACTTTAAGATACAAAAGTGAAGCTAAATAACCATGGAAACAATCAGCTCTTAATTCAGAGAATGACAATATCACTTTTTTTATATTTTTATCTGAACATCATTTTTGAAAATGAACTTTAAAATTACATGTCAGCTCTATAGCACACTTAGATCTATGTGTTGGACTAAATCTTTGAGGAAATCACTGCTTTAAATCAACTGGTTTTAGTCACTGTTAACATGTCTATGCTGGGATGCCAAGATGTCTAGCTGCGTGCATTAATAACTACATTTTCACTCCACAGAAATTTAAGAAATACAGATTATCACTCATTTGTCAAAAAGAATAATTACATACATCTAAATAGACTCTTTATATATCTCAAATCAACTCTGTCTAGATAGAGTCCATCGCATTGCATAGCTGACTTTAAGCAGGTTACACCATCATTTTTTTCTCAAAAGCCATTTTAAGGTACAGCAAAATGCTAGTTTCTGCAAGGATTAAAACAATCCTTTAAAACTTTGATTTAACCTCTGCTGTGATGAAGTTTGAAATCTTAAAGATTGCTATTCAGGTTTGTTAATAATTTAAAGAGATCTCATTTTTCCACCCAATGAATTTAGATCCGAGACTTTCCTCTGAGTTTTGAGATTCGGCAGGAGGAGGAGACTTTTCTTTCTTTTTCCTGGGCTTTGTCTACGTAGGCACGTTTGCTTTTTTGTGGGTGGAAGCACTCAGCTGGTTGTCCACCACCGTGCCCTTAGTACAATTCAGAGTTGCTGCTTGCTGCCTGCCACTGAGGAGGGGGCACCTCACTCAGGAGCCGTCAAAGGTCACCTGTGAATAAAGCTCGCTTCCCTCCACCATCACTCCTTGGGCCACCACTGAACATTCACTTCATGGAGCAACTAACGCTTACCTGTCTGTCCTTTATTTGGTAGGCCCTGCTACTTGTGATTACAGAAGACCAAAGACCACAAGGTCACCACTAAGGAAATAACGTTTAAACATGTATTTGGAGGCACCCACAAAAAATTTACCCTTTTATCACGTTAAAATGCAAAATAGAGATGGGACTAGTAAAGCTAAGAGGACTTGGGGAAGAAGTCTTTGTTGCGGTGGAGATCCACAACATGAAACTCTTGGGGAAAAGGGCAGAGTAAAAGCTAGAGCTAAAAACAGGACGTTAAAAAGACAAGATGGCAGGACATGAGGTGCATCTGGCGTGGACAGAGCTTGAATGTGACCGTGAACCTGGAGATCATCTCAAAAGAGTTTCTCAATCAGATCTATTGCTGGACAAACTTCTGGAATTTTAGAACAGTGTATTTCATGAAAGTGACAGTCATGCTTTTCAGAAGTGGCAATAAAAAAATACACTGCTTCTGAGGTGTCTATTGTTTACCAAAAATAAACGTGCCAGTGGCCATCTTCAGTTATTGATGCATTTCATCCTAATTAAGCATAATGACCAAAATGGTTTCCTGGAAACCTGATCACTAAAAACAAATATTCAAAATTCAGGGTGTTATTAATTCTCTAAGGTTCACTCAAAAGTGAAAGACTAAGTGAAAGACAGGGTTTCACCCAAATGTCCATAAACATTATCATTTTATATTTACAAAAAGGTTTTAATCTGAAGTGACCTTTGGTAGCCCCGAAATTCTTAAACTATGAACTTCCACAATGAAATTATAAACTTGAAAGTTGTGGCCTCAAAGTACTGACAGAACAAAGGGGTGGGGGGAAGGTCACTTATCAGAACAAGTCAAGATAACAAAAACATTTCTCCTTTAAGACTGTTCACTTAAAAGATCAAATAACCACTGCCCTCCCCACTAAAGTGAAAATAAATGGTCACGATCTTTAAGAGGGGGAAACAGTGGCCTTGGAGTATACACAGACCTGATGCTTTCGCATTAACATAACTGCTCAGTCCCAAAGCTAAAAAAATCAGACAAATGCACGCAAGTTAGAAGCCAGACCAGGCTTGCTCCACACCTCACATCTTTACAGTGGGACGTGGCTGAACAGGTAAGACACAGATTCACCGTTGTGGGTCCTTCGGATCGCCTCAGCCAAGATCATCGAAATGTCAATAACCTAAACACCAATGAAAAGACAGAAAAGTGGAGAGGAAAGTGGGACATCTCAGTGACGTTTAATTAGAAACTTAGAAGCCAGAAAGCCTAGAAAAGCTTTCTCCAGCACATAAGATGTGCTACTAGTAACCCCCACCCCACATGCACTTCTTCTGAGAGGACAGTTTGTGCCTGTCTTCACAGTACAATCCTGGGTGGGATCCTGGAAGTGAGATTTTTCAGTGTAGATACTTCAAAGGCTGTTCAGGGCTGCTGTTAAGCAGAGACATCCTTTTCTTTGGGCACTTATTGTTTTTAAATTATTTTTACTCAATCATTTCATGGAAGATTTTTCTCTCTTGGATTCTGAAAACACAGATACTATAGCATCTAACAACACAGCTGTAATCACCAAACTCCAAGGTCAGCATTAGAACTGCCATAGACAATGGAGAAAGCAATGGCAACCCACTCCAGTTCTCTTGCCTGGAAAATCCCATGGACGGAGGAGCCTGGTAGGCTGCAGTCCATGGGGTCGCTAAGAGTCAGACACGACTGAGCGACTTCACTTTCACTTTTCACTTTCATGCATTGGAGAAGGAAATGGCAACCCACTCCAGTGTTCTTGCCTGGAGAATCCCAGGGACGGTGGAGCCTGGTGGGCTGCTGTCTATGGGGTCGCACAGAGTCAGACATGACTGAAGCGACTTAGCAGCAGCAGCAGCAGACAATGCATAAATGCATAGGCAGCTGTGTTACAATAAAACTTTATTTACAAAAGCAGATGGTGGGCTGAATTGGGCCTGTGGGCCTTAATTTACTGACTCTCAACTACTCAGAATCAGACATGAAAATCTAAGGCAAAGCTATTTTGACCGTTTTCAAAGAAATCTCCTGGGGCCAAATGAACTGCGTTGCTCTCTGATAAGACGAGAAATCACCAGGCGGATCACTCTGATCCATCTTCATGCTCTAATGATGGGAACGGAGGCTTCCAGCAATGAAAGGACTTGCCAAGGTTCACCAAGCTACAGAGGCCAAACAAGAATTCAAACCCTTCAACTTATTTCAGGCCAACTGGTGCACAGCGATCATTGCCACCTCTCTGGGGGCCCCCAAGTCAGGAGGGATAGAAGGAGTAAAGCTTGGAGACCCTTGGTACAGCCTTATCATTTCAAACAGAAACCCTGCACCCATTAAACACTAATCCCCTAACGCCGTTCCTGGCAACTGCTACTCGACTTCCCCTTTCTATGCATCTGACTACTCTAGGGCCCTCAGGTTAAGTGGAATCTAGTTTAAATATCACACAGCATTTGTCCTTTTGTGACTGGCTTCTTTCATTTAGCATACCATTTTCAAGATTCATCCACGTTACTGCATGTGTCAGAATTTCCTTCCTTTTTAAGACCAAGGAATATTTCACAGTGTGAAGAGACCACACTTTGGTTATTCATTCAACTGGTGGTGGACACTTGGTCATTTCCACCTTTTGACTATTGTGACTAGGGCCTGCTATGAATGTTTGTGTACAAGGTTTTGTTGAACACCCGTTTTCAGATTCAGGGGAATAACCCTAGAGGCGGACTTGGTGGATCATATGGTAATTCTGTTTAGTTTTAGCACTGTCTGTTTCCTAATGGTCTTTATGTGGCTTTATTCACTTACTATGTATAACTTTGACCTCTGCGGACCCCAGCTTTTCCCAGATATCTAACATGTATCAGATCTTCCCATTATAGGAAGCTACAACATCTGCCAACATCTGCCTTAGCAAGGGGTCACACATGCAAGATGCAATGCTATTTTTCGGGAGGTGAGCTCTGCCAGCCGTGTAGCCAGTACCTGAATCTTGGAGCAGTGTTTCATCTTGTCCTCTTGGGGAATAGTGTTTGTCACAACAACAGCCTCAAAGGCAGCATTATTTATTCTGGAAATAGCTGGCCCAGAGAAGATCCCATGGGTAAGGATAGCATACACTTTGGTGGCTCCAGCCGAGAGTAGTCTATAAAATAAAAGACAAAAAAGTTAAATGCACACAAATATTCTTGAAACATTCTCCCCTTTGTGTGAATGTAGAAGCAATAGTGTGTTCCATACAGGAAAACATGAAACCAACCTCACTCACATTTATTAATAGTCTAAGACATGATCTTTTAAGCTATGTGCTGACCAAACACTTTGTACTTCCTTACATCAGGGATCATCACCCTTGGCTTTGGGCCCGGACAATTCTTTGTTGTGCAGCACAAGTCCCTGGCCTCTACCCAGCAGCAACATCCCTCCCCTCAGTTGTCACAACCAAAAACGTCTCCCGACATTGTCAAATGTCTCCCAGGAAACAAACCTGCCCAGGTTTAAAAGAGCAAGGCCAAAACGGCACATGCTGACATACAATCAATACAAGAAGGTGAGCTATTAGACACTCTCTGCTTTGCTCTGTCTTTGAAACCCGCGGGGCACTGCACCCTCCCAGCACACCTCAGTCCATGCATTCCGCAGCGATGCACACAGGCGGGCACTGGCTCCTATGCAGGATGGCCCAGCTCTAAGTCCCTGGAAGCCCACAGCTGAGAAAGCTGGAGAGAAAGCAAGCACAAGGAAGGGAGGGCCTGAAGAGGCCCAAAGTCTGGCTTTTCCCTTCTGTGCTCAGTTTTAGAAGCATCTTCCCTGAACTTTTGAAAAAATACACTGAAAGTAAAACCTTGAAAAGGAACACCAGGCCATAAAGGACCACGGTTTTTTCCCTACCAAGACAAAAACAAATGGGCCTAGAAATTGACTTTGGTCTGAAAATCCACTACTAAGCAATCAGTAATAATTAGGAGGACTGATCCTGGTTTTTAGCAGCTGACGTTTCTCCTTTCTTAATGAGATGTCCTAACGTTTTCCTGAAGGGTCCGAAAGCACCCTCATACTTGTCCGCAGCATGGCAGATGGTGCCACAGGTGTCAGCCATATCATCCACGAGGATGGCCACGCGGTCCTTCACGTCGCCCACCAGAACCATCCGGTCCACTTCATTCGCCTTCTTCCTCTCCTTGTGAATCAATGCAAATTCCACATTCAACCTGTCCGCAATTGACGTGACCCTGCTCAAAGACATATACAAACACAGACTTAGTGAACACAGACGTCTGGTTATTGCGGGGGCGGGGTGGGGGAGCAAGGTGGGGAAGGCTGGGAAGAAGGGATAGTTAGGAAGTTTGGGGTGGACATGTAAACACCAGTATATTTAAAATGGATAACCAACAAAGATCTACTGTATAGCATAGGGAACTCTGCTCAATATTATGCAACAAACTGAACGGGAAGAGATTTTGAGAAAGAATAGAAACGTGTAGATAAATAACTGAATCACTTTCCTGTATGCCTGAAACTAACATAACACTGTTAACCAACTATACTCCAACATAAAATTAAAAGTTAAAAAGATATATAGGGAAAATTACAGCTGAAGTCTGAAAACATATTCCCAAAATGACATTAGAAAACTCTCGGTTTACAAAATAAGAAAAAAAGAAAGCCATAGACAGATGTGTCAAATATTGTCAAAACAAAACAAAGAAAAACTGTGTTCTTCACAGCTGTATTTTAGGACTACTGTAACCAGCCCCACTCAAGTTAATGCAGGAATCAGGCCTTGCCTGAAAAGCTGGGCCTGGTGTGGGGTATGTGTTAAGCAATCTACAGGGAGGAACATGCCAGGACATGGCCTTGCGCCTGGGGGCAGCTGGGGAAGAAAGCCAGGGCGCCTTGACCACGGTCTAAAACTCTTGACACTCAGCAGGTTGGTGTTTATGGGCATCTTTTAAAGTAAGAGGCCCAAATGAAAGTAAATTATTTAGAAACTACTCACTGCTCAGTTTGGGGAGCAGCGATGAGGGACAAAGTCCGGTTTAGCGAACATGCAGGCTTATGACAAAGGGCTTGACTGCACTTGAGGCCTCTGAGATTGTAATCACAGTCCAGGCCTCTGCCCATCTACAGCAAATGCTCAAAGCCATCAGCCCTGAAAGGCCTGAACTGGCTAAAGGAGAAGCTGGCAGGCTAGGCTTGCTGGTGAGCCCGGGGCATTCTACATTTTTCCTGTGAAGAATAGACTTCAATGATGAAACTTAGCATAAAATAATTCCACTGACATAGGGAACATGAAATATCCTGTTTCACTTCTTAAAATGACAGTCTCTTCTTATGCAATGCAGTTGAAAAAAATTTTTTTGAATGACCAAAACACAGACTCACACACAACCCAATTTAGTATGCAGTGACTAGACGATACAGTCTCTGGATGCTTAAGTCCTGGTAGCATTCACTGTGTCCTCCTCAGGTGGTGACCAAGTGGAGCCCGGCCAAATCATTAAGAAGAACCCACTTTCTGGGGCCAAGAGGGCAGCAGGAAGGGGACTGTGTGCCACGGGTTACCCCTGCTTGTCTCTGAGAACATTCAACAACTGGTATCATTTTTAACTGTGGTAGAAAAAGCTATACATATTACATAGAGGTATGTATACCTAATAGAATTTGAATGCTGACAAAAATTCTGCCCCATAATCGCCTTAAAACATATACTCCTCTCTGTATGCCAATTTCATAAAAGATACGTCCTTTAAACTCCAATTAAGGAAAGCTAGTAAGACAGATTTTGCCAGGAAAAGCCTTCTTGAACATCTTATGTATGAGCATATATATTAAAATTTTGTTTCTACATAAGGATCAGGAAGACCTCGGTACAGCAGGGCCCAGGTCCACAGCCTCACACAGGGATGCACTGCCATGTGGGGTGAAGTTGGCATCACCTGTGTTCACATGTCTGCCAGGTGATGGGCTCTCCTGAGCCTGCGAATAAACACACCAGCAGGGGACGCAGCGGCCTGAGTGGGAAGGAAGCTGAGCTATGCAGTTTGGTGGGTGGGGTGGGGGTGGGGGGGATAGAGGAAGCCATGGAACATAAGTGGGGCGCCCCAGCCACTTCAGGTACCCAATGGTAACGTCAGAAGCAGCAAATCAGGCAAACTATTCCTGCAAAAAGCTCCCAGGGTTGCGACAATATCCCTATTTCTCCACAGGTTCCAACGCTTCTCTTCTAGGTGTACAACTGTGACTGACTGCCTGTTTCTAACAGACGACTGTTGAGACGGTATCATACAGAAATCTCGGGTGGAAAAAGCTAGAACAACAACAACAAAAATACACAGTTTGATTTCTATTTCTTCAGGATACACCATTACAGTCTTTCCAAAAGAAAAAGGAAAAAAAAGTCAAATCTGAAATAGTTGCACCAAATTCCCAAACCAGTTTTATGTGAATATTGACCATCTCAACAGTGGCGTGCTTCCTTCTTAAGGTGTACTTTTTCTCAGCTTCAAAGACTACCCACGAGTGACCTCTTGTGGTGATATTAAGTTTTAACTCAACAAATGAAGCCTCAAAGTTTTTTCTACAGCAAGTCCCCATTTCTCAGACACCTATTTGTGTGTGTGTGTGTGAAAAACAACTTATCATATCAAGCAAAGAAGTCACAGATAATGTGAACTGCATGTATCATGTGTTACTTGTGAGGCTATTTTGTTGGTTGGGGAACAGCTTACTCCAGGATATGAGAGATGTGTAGCAAAAATTTAAGGGAAAAGAAACAGGTGACAAAAATTCTGAAATGCACACCCTTAAAAAGTTTGCTTTTCCCAGCAGAGAGGGAGCAGTAGGGTAGTCTGAGTGGAACTGATTTGAAGGGGCTCTGAACAAAAACAACATCTTGCTGTTGGCTGTTTCATCTAGCTGGCTGATTCTGTTATTTTTATTTTTTTTTAGCAGGGGTTAGCAAGTAGATGAGGGAACTTGGCATATAATAAAAGATGGTATTTCAAGTCAAAGGGACAAGAATTGATTACTTAACAGTTTGGGGACAATCTAGATAGCTAGGGACAAGGGAACTTGGATTCTTCATTCACTGTTTATTCCAAAACAAATTTCAGATGGAAGAAAAATCAAAATATTAAAAAGGAAAAAAGCAACCCTTAAAATCTGTCAAATTAGAGGAGAGGAAAAATGTTAAGGGTGAATCCTTCATAAACCCAGAAGCCATAATGTGAAAAAGAGATAAATATGACTACATAAGAATGTTTTAAGAGTCTTGCAGAGAAGAAAAATACAAGAAGTGAAAAACTTGGGGAATTATTTGCTACACAGAGAAGCAAAGATGTCACTTCCTGCCTGCATAGAACTTCTAACAAACCAGAGGAAGAGGCCTCCAGCTGATAGAACAAGCAAAAGGTACGAACAAAAAATAAACGTGCTGGAAAGAGCACTCGACCTTATGCACAGCAACTGGAATTAACAGGAAGACATGCCCTGGACCACTCAGCTGATCTGTAAAGTAAAACAGGTCAGATCAAGTGCTGAGCGAATGAGCCTATGTACCAAATCACTGGCACACATAGTCAGGAATGTCAACTGGTCTCTTCCTTTTTAACTGAAGTATACTTGATTTACAATGGTGTGTTAGTTTCTGGTGTACAGCCAAGTGATTCAGTTATACATACGTGTATATATATACTTTTCCAGGTTCTTTTCTATTATGGTTCATTATAAGATACTGCATATACTTCCCTGTGCTATACAGTAGGCTCTCGCTTGTCTATTTTATACATAGCAGCTTTATCTGCCTTTTATCTTCTTTGAAAGACCCAATTTTGACAGGGTCAAAACCGAAATAGCTCATGCTCTTGGACTTGGTGACAGTAGTTCTAGGAACACTTGTACTTCCACTACTTGCACGTGTATAGGCAACGTGAAAGAGAGTGTCGTGTTGCAGGAAGGTGCCTGAGAACACCACCAGCAGCACCAAGGGCACATGAACTAAGTAAAGTCGCTCAGTCATGTCCGACTCTTTGTGACCCCATGGACTGTAGCCTACCAGGCTCCTCTGTCCATGGGATTTTCCAGGCGAGAGTACTGGAGTGGGTTGCCAAAGCCGAGCTCCTCACAGCTGTGGAACTCTTGCCCTGGTGGAACACGCTTTTAAAAAACACAAAGAAGTATGTGCAGTGTATTATCATCTGTGTGAAATCAAAAGGGAGATACATGTTTCAACAGCATTTCCAAATGCTACTGGAAAGACTTTGGAATGATTTTGGAAAGAATAGAGGCCTCTCGAGAAGGAAGTGGGAGACATCACCTCATCCAAAAAAAAAACAAGGAGGGGGCTGGGATGGGAAAAGACAGGACCGAGTCCGGAGTCTCGGCACGCAGGACAGCACTCTATCGAATCGGCATTCCACCACCTTCACCCTGATCCTCAACTGTCTCCACTGACGGCTCAGGACCCTTACTGAGGCCGTTCAGCGTGCCTACGCTCTGTTGCTTTTAGTGCCAAGCCAGTTTCTGGCCAGCATCCTCCTTTTCCAGCCTAGCAACTGCTCTGTGACCCCACGAGGCGGGCTGCCCGCCGCCCAGTCATCTGCAAGCACGGGCTCTCCGCGGGTTGCACCCTCTCGCTTTCCTAATTGGATCATCAGGTCTTCATCGCACGAGGTGGTCTTCGGCGGGGAGTATTTCCTGAACAGCTGGGCTTGTGGAACTCTCCCTCTGCCATTCTGAGGCCTGGGGTCCATTTTCCCATCCCTGGGACCCCCACACCAGGGTGCGAGTGCATATCCCACCACACATCCAGCCGTGGCAGAGACCCTGGGCTGGCACTCTCGCAGGTGGCGCCTGTCTCCCTGCCCTCTGCCTTCTCTCCGGAGGCTCCCCTGTGGGTACCAGCCTCTGCCGAGCCACCCATCTCTTCCTGGATCCGACCCATCACCCAGGTCACCCTGAGCGCAGCTCTCAGCCTTTTTTATTTCTTGGCCACAAGTATCTCCCCTTCCCTGGTAGCTCAGTTGGTAAAGAATCTGCCTGCAATGCAGGAGACCCCAGTTCGATTCCTGGGTTGGGAAGATCTGCTGGAGAAGGGATAGACTACCCACTCCAGTATTCTTGAGCTTCCCCTGTGGCTCAGCTGGTAAAGAATCCTCCTGCAATGCGGGAGACCTGGGTTCAATCCCTGGGTTTAGAAGATTCCCTGGAGAAGGGAAAGGCTACCCACTCCAGTGTTCAGACTGAAGAATTCCATGGACTGTATAGTCCATGGGGTCGCAAAGAGTCAGACACAACAGAGCAACTTTCACTCACTCACTCATCTCCCTTTCTCTCGGGCTGCTCTGCAGACAGGGATTTTAAAACTCTTCTATTTTGGCTTCCACTGCTAAGTGTTTGTAGTAAGAAGGCCAAGCTTGGTCAGTTGTGTTGTGAAGTGAAAGCCTTATTTTCCAATTATGCTCATGGCTTCTATCATCAGAAATAAAAGTTTTAAAAAAAAACTCAGGACATTCTTTGCTGAAAATAAATGTCTATGTGTATTTTTTTTCTTTCGTGAGTGATGAAACGTTAAAGATGACAGCTCTCTGCTCTGGAGGTGAAGCCTGTGACTACTTACTTGGTCATCTGCAAAATACACTGGTAAGTCATCAAAGACATGCTTCCTTACCTAACACACACAACAAGGACAAAGCAGCTAGCAAACCCAGAAACATGTCTTGTGCCACCTGAGCCTGTGCAATACCTTTTGGCGCCCCCGGCGTCAGGTGAAACAATGATACAATTTTTCCAGTCGGTGATGTTCTCCCGAATCCACTGCAGGACCGCAGGCTCAGCGTACAAGTTGTCCACGGGGATGTCAAAGAAGCCCTGGGGGAGAAGCGGGCGTCGTGTTACAACAGGGCTTTCTAAAAAAGATCTGCTCTGCCGTGAGATAAAATCGGAATTTTTTATTCAAAAGAAGCCTTTTCAACAGATTCCCCTTTTACTTCTTTAAAAAAATTTTTTTTTCAATTTAAGTATACATTGTATTTCTTTTTTAAAAAATGTTTTTGTAACTGAAGTATAGTTGATTGACAATGTTGTGTTAGTTTCAGGTATACAGCAAAGTGATTCAGACATACATATATATGTTCTTTTTAAGATTCTCTTCTGTTATATGTTACTACAAGACGCTGAATATAGTTCCCTGTGCTATACAGTGGGTTCTTGTTGTATATCTATTTTATATTTTATCCTTCCCCCATTTTCCCTTTGGTAACTGTAAGTTACTTTTCTATGTCTGTACAGACTCCCTTTTCTTAATTCGAGTGGAATTAAATCAAAAGACAGATATGTTTCAGAAGCAGATTTCGGTTCAGCTGGTATCTTTGGGGACATGGTCTATTACCTTATGATCACCTCTATTCTAAGAATAGGAGACTGGCTTTGTAGATCAGTGGGGGAGAGATTTGCCATTTCTTAAGCATCTTATTGTAAGCCAAATAATTCACAGTTAACTGTACTGCAGGGCAGGCATACTGTAATTTGGCCTGTTTTATAGATGAAGGAACTAAGTTATGAAGAGTATTTTAAAAACTTAACAACTTTCCCATTCTAATTATTGGCAGAAGTTGAGGTAGAATTACAGAGTTTACTACCAAGAAGCCATTCCTGTTCCTCCAAAAGTGAGTGGAGGCAAGGTGGTGGTAGAGACAGGTGATATCAATGTTAAATTATCTAAGTTTGGTAAAAAAAGACGAAACTCCCAGAGAGTCGCCATTTACAAACTTAAAAACACAAGCAGTGTTACCTCCTTTGAAAACTAACCTAAGAGAGAGCTAGAATTTAACCACTTGCATTAAGCCCTCACTATAACCAAGAACAACAAAGAAAATGCTGGAACCTGGATCTGAGAGGCATGCAGGTCCATGGTGATGATGTGATCCGCTCCAGCAACCGAGAGCATATTGGCCACAAGCTTTGCTGAAATCGGAGCACGACTCTAAAATACAAAGGCACAACTTTTATAATAAGGGAGAGATGGCGACATCCAGATTTCTCCCACTGAGATCTACAGGAGAAAGATGAATCACAGATGCTTTATTACGTGTGAAGAGAAGCAACATTAACAACTTAATTCCTCAATAATTTGAACTTAGTAATTTAAATTAATTAATAAAGAAAGTCATAGGTTATAACAGCAAAAGAGACTCCTCCTAGTTTTATTCACCAAATACTAATTATTCACTTTTGGGAGGCAGTGTGCCTGACACTGGGTACAGAAAACAAATGTCAAAGAAGCAAATAATTAAAGATAACCACATGTCATATCACAATTTATATAATTCCAATTGTGACAACTAGGTAGAATAAAAGCTACCGAGATAGAAAGTGAGAGGGAGACAGAGAGAGACACAGACAACAGCATGAAGGACAAGAAGTAAAAGACATTAGCTGTCAGAGGCCCCTCTAAGGAAAGTGCTTTTTAAGGCGAGGCCAGCAGAGGCGGGAGACCAGTGGTGCAGAAAGAGCCCATGTGCCGTCATGGAGGCCGAGTGGTCACTCAGATCCAGGGATGGACAGAGCCTCGTGTGGCTAGCTGGTGGTCCAGGATGCAGAGCGAGGGGGTCCCTGAGGGAGGCAGGGCTACATCCTGCAGAGCCCCAAAGGCCAGTCCTTAAAGCTGTTTCTGCACTACAGCTAGGAGCAAAGGCTGTTAGGAATTCAACAAAAACCAGAAGGAAGAAAGAACAGCTTAAGGTGATGGATCAGCTGATATTTAGAGAAACAGACCGCAGTGTGACATTGTGTCTTCTTGAAGGTACCTAAGTTCTTCATAGCTTTAGCTTCCACACCCTAAGTGACGGACATGAACTCTGCCCACGTCAAAACAATCCAAGGGACTATACAGGCATGATTAGGCCTAGGGAAAGAGTTCAGCACTTTGCTATAAACCAAGCATTCCTACATATAACAAAAAAAATGTAAGCTGAAAAGAAGATTTCATTCAAACTTACAATGTTATGTTATATAAGTTTCAATTATATCTCAAAGCTGAAAACAAAGATTTCATTCAAAATAGTAATAAATGATCTCTGTTAAATACACAGACACTCACACAGTATATTCCTGTAAAAACACACACATGAATTAAATCACAATGTGAACCGATTATTTTTATTTTCTCTAGTATCATTCTTTTCTAAAAAAGAAATCTATTATATTTTATGATAATTCACACCCCCCCACACACACACTTTTTTTTTTCACACACAAAGGATGAGAGGAAACGTCCCAAATGTTAACAGTAAATGTTTCCAGAAAGTGAGATGATGGGGAAATAGTTTTCTAATTTTTTGTGAATCATTCAACCTGCTCAACTAACTCAGGTTTTTTCATCATGTAACTCCCCTGCTCTGTTCCACATTGCCCTTGAGATAAAGAGCCCTCCCGCCAGTGTGGCTCTAGCTACTTAGAAATGGTCTGCCCTGCACCCTCAGCCTCAAGGAGGACTCCTCCCCAGAGTGGGCTCTGGGCCCCCTCTCTCCCTCTTCTGGAGAATACTGTAAGCCTTGCTATCTACACCCACACTCCCACCTTACCCTTAATCTGCCCCCATCTCTGCAGACCCTGTATGTCTGATCCTCCAGATCTCTGGTTCCAATCTCCAAACTTTAAGGCACTTGGAGAATTCCAGAGAGGAATGATCTGTCCGTTATAAAGGGACACAGCATTTGGCCCCCACCACGTGGGACCACCGTAAGCCACCTGCTTAAAGATGGACATCAGAAGATAGTTTACGTAGAATGCATAGTTCACAACTAGACTGTGTGTCCCTCAAGTGCAAAGGATTCATTTTGGAGATTCCTGCATCACCTGCAACCCCAGCTCTGTACCTTGCATATGACAGTTCTTCAATAAATATTTAATAACAGGATCTGTAGAACACCGAGTTTCCAAGGCTTAGTCATTCACCTCACTGACTGGGAGAGTTATTTAGTCTAACAAAATTCCAGGGTAATTAAAAGAACAAATCTACCGCTGGGAATGCGATTCACTATGCTGATCAACTCCCTCTAAGTTGATAACCTGCAAAAAGATTCCTCTAAGTTGATAACCTGCAAAAAGATTCCTCTGTCTCTCCACGGCGTCAAGCCATTCTTACTTCTGAGAGCTGGGGCACAGGAGCAATTTCTAAACCCATACTTTCTGCTCTCCTTCAAACTGTTTGAGAAGTTAATTTTCGGGCCATCTTTCATGATTTGCCTTAACACCCAACTGCATCTTGCAAGAAAAATGATTCACAAGTTTTAACTGACTTTATGGCCAAGAAAGAGAAAAAATTAGTATGGCATTTCAACAAAGGTAGTCAAGGTACAGCAATTGCAAATAAAACAGTTGACTCCCCTAATGAGAAATGGTAAAGGTCAAATATTTTGTGAGCCAGACCAGTCTGGACAAAGACTCTCCAGAGAGTCCAGATTTCATTCAGCATATTATCTGCCGCTCTGATAAAACGTGTAAACTTCACAAGCTTTAAAAATGGACAAGATTATAGAAATTTGTGTCAGCACAACTGTCCTCAATTTTCCAAGTTAAGAAATCAAAAGAAACAATGTGATCATTGAAAGCAGATCATAACTTTGAAAATTTTGAAAAACAGCCCTCTGTGATTCCTTTTTTGCTATCAGTTTTTCTCCAACAATACAGCATGCCATTTCTGAATTCCGTGTTCCTTCTGCTGCTGCTGGTGCCAACTCTCAACTGCTTTCATGGCCTTGCTTCTGTGTTGCTGACAGTGATCACCTTGGCTCTTCTACCAGTGCTTAAGTTCAGAAAGTTGTGGGATTGTTTGATTGAGGTAAAAAAGAAAAGTACCCACCGTACTGCTTCCAAGAAATGTACTGCCAGCAAAGTGACTAAGTAACAGTGAAAGAAAGGAAAGAAACTGGGGTTCAAAATGGCCTCCACAAGAAAACCTATCTAAATGTCCAACAATAGAAGCTGGATCAAGAGGTAGTTGGACAAAGCAGATTTAGGGGATAGTTAAGTCCACTGGGGGCTCTGGAGGGCTCTTTGCCAGCATGATGGCAAATGGAGGCCAGAGGCCAGGAGCGACCTCACATCCCCTGCGGGAGCAAGAGATCAGCCACACAGACCCTGCGGGTGTCTCTACAACAGAGACTTCATGATGATCAAATGGAAGAAACAAAGTTTGAAAATACAATCTTGGAACAAGAGGTAACTTCCAATCAGATACTTGCAAACAAAAAATGCAGGAGTCTCAGTATTTGTGTCAGTTAAAAAGAAAGCTAGGGTAAAAAAAAAAACAAAAACCAGCTAGGGTTCCAAACTGTTAACCCAGTGGGAGATGGTGAAGTAATAATAAAAGGAGTAATTTACTGAAAAAGCAGTAATGTATCAAATATCTTAGTGCCAAGTGCAAAGGCTACTAGAAATAAAAGGAAAATCTGATGACAAATGACAGAATACAGAATTTACTAAACCTCCTGTTATGTAGAAGAGAGATGGTAGCAGAATATTAGCTTCTCTAGGACATAGACAAGAATGAAGATGCTGAATAATCCCATGGAAACGCACAAATGGGAGGAAGAGCTAGAACAACAGATTACACTGATGGAACAAAAGATACCAATTTAAATTTAGCAGCTAAAAATGCACATAAAACTTGCAAATCAAGTCTGGAATAAAAGCAGCTTGACAAAGGATACGTGGGAGGTCATATGCCTCACAGGAGCAGACGGGACCTACACATCAGCTAAAGCCAAGTCACAAAGTGAAGGACACACACACATACACACACACACACCTCCCCACATACTACACACACTCCAATATTTCATGGCAATGGCAATTACCTGCTATTCAATGTCCATAAAGAAATGTTGCACTGGGAAGACCCAGAGGGATGGGATGGAGAGGGAGGTGGGAGGGGGGATCGGGATGGGGAACACATGTAAATCCAGGGCTGATTCATGTCAATGTATGACAAAAACCACTACAATACTGTAAAGTAATTAGCCTCCAACTAATAAAAATAAATGGAAAAAAAAAGAAATGTTTTATAGACATACAGCCATGCCCATTCATTTATGTCCTGTCTCTGTCATACAACTAGAGCTTGGTAGTTACCACAGAGACCATGCAGACCTTCACAGGGTCAGACCATGCTGACCCTTTCTAACATACATGCTGAGTCACATTTCAAGTGCAGAATGGAGTTCTGGATATCAAATTTTTCGTGGGCAATTCACTGACTAAGCTGTGTTCAGCCGAGTCTGGAAACCACACCTGAAGGAGTTGACATTAAAATTTACGGGGACCTTGCTACAGGAATCCATATTTATAAACAGACTTCTTTCACATGAGGGAAATCTTATGTACTGTTGAGAAATTTGCATTGTTTCAAAAAAGCAATGCTGGAAACAAATGGAGGTATACTGGAGAAAGTTTCTCTCATAACTAGTTATCCCATCACAGGACAACAGTGTGGCTGGCGAACTAAAAGGATTCACTTGGAACTGACCATCTATTCACAAAACCCAAGGAGGGCAACAGCTTAAGTGTTGCTCCCATAGAGGGCTGAATGCTAACCCCAAAACTCCCGTTCACCCAGAACCTCAGACTGTGACCCCATTTGGAAATCAAGTCTTTGTGGATGTTAAGACGGTGATCAAGATGAGATCATTCTGGATTAAGGGGCTCCCTAAATCCAATGACTAACCTTTTACAAAAGAGGAAAGCACACACAGAGACGAGTAGAGATGGCAATGATGCTACCAGATGCCAAGGAATGCCATGAGCCCGCAGAAACAGAAGAGGCGAAGAAGGGTCCCCCTGGAGTCTTCAGAGGGAGTGCAGTCTGCCGGCACCTTGACCTCGGACATCTGGCCTCTAGGATGATGAGGGTGTACATTTCCATCATTCTAAGCCTTCCAGTTTATGGTCATTTGTTCCGGCAGCCCTAGCAGAGTAATATGACCCCTTTGCAAGTTCCCCTCCACCTTCCCTGATTTTTCTTGAGGGCAGAGACCGTATCTTCTTTGGTTTCTTCTACAACCTCACAGGGCTTCCTACAATGCCAGTGTTGCAAAAAGGATAATTCAACAATACTAACTTCATTCCTGTTAGAGGGTTAAAAAGGGTTACTGGGATAAATGTAACTTAGTATCCTGAGAGAACTGTAGACACACACAGCTGTAAGAAATAAGGCTGAGATGGTGCGTCCTTATCCTAGTATTTCATGGTAACATTTTGCAGCCCTAAGGGAAGAAATCACAACCTGGATTCTGACATGGATACAATCCAGGGGTCTGCCTGGGACTTCCACCAGCGTTTTACACTCACCAGAGAGTGTGTGTGTGTTTATGTATTTAGTTCTACTCCCCACCACAAAGACACATACCAGTTTCATCACAAGGACTATAGTAAGTGTATTTTCAGACCCGCAAAAATACTCTTTACCTGTTGCTATATTTACAAACATGACGGCTGATTCAAAGATAAACCTTGGATAAAGGCAAGAAAGCATGTTTACTCCATCACAACAGTAGAAAGCCAACATTTCCGAGGGAGTTGGAGGTATGAAGTGAGAAAATAAATGCAGCCATCAAGCCAGAGCAGGTTCCTCCAGCAGCAGCCCCGCACCCATACCTTGTCCTTCTTGTCTTGCCGGGCGTAGGGGAAGCACGGGATCACAGCAGTCACCCTGGAGGATGATGCGATCTTGCAGGCGTTGATCATGATGAGTAGTTCCATCAGGTTGTCGTTGATCTCGCCGCAGCCACTCTGGATGATGTACACATCTTCCCCCCTCACACTTTCGCCAATCTCCACGCTAGGGAAAGGAAGGTGCCGCTGTTAATAGCTAAGCCTCCCTGTGCCTACTTCTAAGGGCTGCGACTAGCGAGTACTCAGCAGGCGGTGGTCCTTGCGGGTAGGACATCTTCCACTGAGAGGAGACAGAGCAAAATCAGCGAAGGGGAAGAGGCACATGGGCAAGGTCCGAGCAGATTAGGCACAAGCTTCCAACACTTCTCACCCGAGTGCAGTCACAGAGGACATGTGAATTCCCCCAGCGACCAGTTGTGACAACACATACATAAGGGAAGCCCTGTCGCCCCGGGATGCTCATCGGAGACTCCACTGCCTTGGGTTTTCTTGGGGGCCAGGGACTCAGTGTTAAGCACGTGGTTTTCACTGGGACCCTTTCCACATGGGCAATGGGGGAAACCTTGCATAAACTAAGTTCCCAGAAGCCAGCCAAAGGTCGTCCTATAATGGGACCTTTTTCATATACGAGTGACTCTAATATGCTCTTTAGAAACTGTCTCTGGCCTGTTACATTACATTAACCCTTTTTGGCTCAATACTGTATTCTAGTTTTTTACTGTTACACATATACATTGCTTTAAAAATTCCAACCATTCTGTAAGGCCTGTAGCAAATAAAATAAGCCCAAAGGCAGCCAATTTCATCTCTTGATGTGGTTTTGACATATTTATCTTCAAAGTCCCTCACTAATGCTTGGATTGCTTCATCTGGATTTTTCATTTTAGGCATCATGGGTTGACTTCTCACTCTGGACCATGAGGACTGACCTGTCTCCTCCCCATCCCATCCCCTGCATCAAGCGCAGCCCTCCCATCTCATGTCGCCATCCTCCCAACACAGATCAGTATCTGCCAACCAAATCTGAGAGCTACATTTTAACTGTCGGTGCCATTCAGAGCTAAGCCATACAGTAAACTGAAAACCAAGTTCACGTTGCCTTTCTGTACACAATTTGGGGGGGGGTGGGTTGTTCACCTTGGAGGAAATGATCCTACCTCTTCATCTACTAAGTTTTCCAATACAAATGGCAGCCTCAATACTGGGCTAACAAACTAAATCCCACAATGTCAGTGTCAAAGGCCTCGAGTGTGATCTCTATTCCACGGCCTGCTCGAGGCTCGCCCCCAAGCTGGCTGACCCGGGTTCTCTTCCTGCCTGTGACAGCTGTCTCCTAGGAATTCCCTTCCCCCCGTCTCCTGCCCTCGATTTCCCACTTTCTGTACCCTTTCTTGGTGCACTTGCTAGTTTTGCTGATCAACATCCTCTGGTAGCATCTTGAAAAAAGCAAACAGGAGCTTAACTCTTTGAAAACTGCCTGCCAGGAAGTTTCAAGTGTAGGATTTTGGGGGTTCAACAAGAGAATGAGTCAATACAACACTGGCATACATATACAATTAGCTGTGCCCTTTCTCTTGTGATCAGAAGCCAATTATACCCAATAGTATTGTTTTATTCAAAGAGCTGATTATTTCTAAAGAAAATGGAAATATAAATGGTATTTGGAATACCATATAGTAGTCTATCTGAACCAACGGAAGCTTCTATCTAACTTCAAGTAGAATAATTAGAAGATAAAAATGCCATTTTTCAATTTGACTTGATCTGCCAACAGTTTTGATCACAGTGGGCCAGCCTCCCACATACTCTGCTCTGCCATGGATGGAAAAAGTACAATGCCAGCCTCAGGATGAGCATGTGACAGAGGTCGATGTACTCCTCTCGAGCTCAAGTACTAAGGAGCTAAATGTAATTCCTTTGTGAACATCACATCAAATGTGAGGTGAAGTTGATCAAGAAATCCCAGTATTATAGCTCAGAGGTGGACAATCTACAGCCCGTGAGCGGAGAAGAGTGTGGTGGGCAGAATGACGGCCTCCCAAAGACATCAATGTCCTAATCCCCAGAACCTTCAAATATGTTCATTTACAGGGCAAAGGAGAAGCAAAGTGGCAGATGGAATTAAGCCTACTAGTCAGGTCACCTGAAGACAAGAGAGATTAGCCTGGACCATTCTAGTTGGCCCAATGTGATCACAAGGGCCCTTAAAGATGGCAGAGGAAGAGAGGTCAGAGAAAGAGATCTGAGGGCCGAAGCAGGGTCAGAGATGTGCTATGTGGCTGGTCCTGAAGATGGAAGAATGGGCCAAGAGCCAAGGAAAGCAGGCAGCCTCTAAGAGCTGTGAAAGCAACGGATGGATCCTGCCCTAGAGCCTCTACAAGGAACACTGACCCACGATGGATTTCTAACCCACAGAACTGTAAGATGCAACAGCAACAGAGCCGCTATGGGCCCATGAAGCCTAAAATGTTATCTGGCCACTTACAGAAAAAAATGTGCCAATAACTCCTGATGTTATGATCGTTTAGCCCCAAATTTCAGGGGGATAAACTTCTTTGCCCTATTTTTTCTAAGGAACAACCTCAATCCCCATGGGGAAGACAGAAACTACATATGATCACCATGGCAACTTTTTCCCAAAGCTATTCCTGATTCCACTCATATAGATGGTCACGACTGATCTTTATTCTAGGTCTTTCAAAAACTGTGGGCAGAAGGCAGCATCCACTGCTCTTCACTGATCCTGAAATAAGGCTGATGAGTTTATCTGAGCCAACAACGAATGGGTGTGGTAATTAAAAGACAGCCACAGACTAACATTTTTTCCACCAAGAAGGGCAATCTACGGCCCCTCCCCCTGGATCTGGGAGGACTCTGCACTTGACAACACAATGTGACAGAAGTGACGATTCCCTGACTTTGGGGTCCAGGCCTTCAGACTGGGAGCTCTGACTTCCTGTGTTTTGAAGTCCTTGTGCTTGGACGCCAGTTTCCACGCTCTAATAAGGAAGCTCCAGCAGGCCTGTGGGGAGAGGTACAGAGGTTCCCAGCCAAGCTCCCAGGCCAAAGCTACTGCCAACTCACCAGCCATGCAAGCCAGCCAGCTCAGAAGTGGATTCTCCAGCCCCAGATGCCAACACGTGGGGCAGAAAGAAGCCTTCCTTGCTGAGCCCTGCTCAAGTCAGTGTGAGAGTCAAAGAAATAACGATCGTACACAACAGATAACCAGGACTTTGGGTCTTACAATCCAGGTAGCCACTCTGGGCAGGTTAACTGACCAGCAGAAAGGGTTACAGATGCCATCCTCCATGCTGTTCTAGGACGTCATCACAGCCTTTCAATGGTCAACTGGAAAGCTGGAACTGACATCTCCCTGTGGAGCTTAAATGATTTAGAGATGAGAAGATAAAATCATGAGGCTCTGTGTCCAATTAGACAGTGTTTTTCAAATGGGTAATAGGAGGAGTTGAGGACTAGCAGACGCCAAACCAGATTTATGGTCCTGGCTCAGGGAGAGATTTAGGAAGGGGCCCCTGGACCTAAACTGAAGCTTTTTTCTCTTCCTTTTGCCCTCTGCTTTTCATCTTTAGGACCACACAGTAAAAACCAGATTACCAGCACAGTATCTGGTACAGGGAGGCCTATTTGTAAAAACTCAACCTCTAGGCCTAGACAGTTCATGGGAAAGAGGGAAGTTAGGAAGTTAACCTCTGATAGTCTAGATATTAAAAACATAAAATATAAGTATACAGCAATTCCCAGACTTCATGGTGAGTGGTTTCTGACACCGATTTCTAATTACCTGGTAATTATAAAATACTCAGAAACAATAATTTCTTCTTGACCTATATGACACCACCTCTGGAACACAAACTGTTATCCCTTTCTTCTGAAAGCTACTGTAATTTGAACAGGACTGCTAAATATTGTCATATTCAAACCTAAATATACTATCCTTCGCCAGAGCCCTGGCCATCCTAGGACACTTCTGTATGGAACTCTGTAAAGTGGAATTCTTTAGCTGAAAGACTTGCGCATTAATACTACCTGCTACTCATTCACAAATGTGTCTTCACTTATATTATCAGCCTAAAAAGCTGACTCAATAGCAAATACCACCATCTCTCTCTGTCATAACAACCACTCCTCTGTAGCTAAGCAATCTTTGCCTATGCCAAGCTCATCAAGATTTTTCTCCCATGTTTTCTCCTAGAAATTTCCAGTTCTAGGTTTTACATTTAGGTTTAGGATTTCAAGTTCATCTCTGAAATGGTAGGACGTATGGATGGAGTTTTTGGGGTTTTGGTTTTTTGTTGTTTTTTTTTTTTTGCAGCTCACCAACACTTGTTCCAGCCCTGCTTGTTGGAAATGTTGGCTGAACTGGGTCTTTGCCAAAGATATCAAAATGATCAGTAACTTTTAAAAAAAAGATCAGTAACTGAGTACAGTGGTAGATATTTAAGGGGGGAGGGGGAAGGAATGGGGCCAACTTGAAATGAGTTAAGAGCTGCGTGGACGCAGGTAAGTGGAAAGAAAGGAGCCCCTGGCCGGGCTTCCGAGGGGGCCACCAGCCTGACCTCACTGAACGGAGGTCACCGCTTCTTTCGGACCTGAGATATGAGGGGCAGCAGTTACACTCAAGCCATGGCCTTGCTGCTGGACACAGCAGTGTCCCAGGACGATGAAGAAGCTGGAGAAGGAAAAAAAAAAAGTCCATCATCTCTGAGGCAGAAAAGTTAGCCAAGGGATCCCAGCACGTGAGCCCTGAAGTTCTCAGGCTCTTTAAACCCTTTGTAGGACCACACCTGCTGGATAACTCAGGAGCCGGCACCCGAGCAACTCAGGACTGTCACCTGGGGAGCTTTCAACATTGGGACCCTCACAGCCCTCGGAAGAAACCTCCGGGAGCGCAGCGCAGCTGCCTTTTCCACAGCCCCGGGCGAACCCAGCGCGCCGCCCGGACTGGGGACGTGGGCGGGACGTTTCCTAGCGCGCCCTGGGTTTGGGAGCCTTGCGGCCGGCAGGAACGCGGACCCCGGGGCGAGCACGCCCCGGGCCATGTCCCTGCCCGCGTGCCCCGCACTCGATTCGGCTCCAGCCGGCTGCACCCACCTAGCCCCGCGGGCCGCCCGGGGGGTCGCTCTTCCGGGCTGGGGCCGCTCTCCTCGGTTTCTCACGGACGCCGCGGCGGTGGCGCGGAGGCCGCGTCGTGGCCGGCCCGCCCCGGAAGGGGGAGCGGGCGGCCGCAGAAGGGGTCCTAGGCAGACGCCGGCCCCAGCCGGGCGGCGCAGCCGCGCGCCAAGCGCCCTCCCCGGCCTGGCCCCCACCTGGTCTCCTGGTTGCTGAACTTCTTGGTGATCACCTTGCCCAGCTCCAGGCCCAGCCGGTCGGCCACGCGCTGGGACAGGTCCTGGTGCGAGCTGCCGCTGAAGAGCACGATGTTGGGCATGGTCGGGCGCGGAGTTCCGAGCGGCGCTAGGCGGCTGAAGCGGCGGTCACTCGGCAACCTGCGGCGAGAGCGGGAAAGCGCGACTGGCGGACACCTGGGAGGAGCGGAGCTAAAGAGGAGCCGGAGGGGGCGGGGCTGAGGGGCGGAGCCTGGGGGAGGAGGAGGTGGAGGCGGTGGCGCTCAAGGGGCGGAGCTGCGGGGTGGGAGGAGTGGGAAAGCGCAGCCGCCGGCTTCGGGGGAGGAGCTGGAGGGGGGCGGAGGCGCGGCAAGGCGCAGCCGCGGTCCCGGAGGCGGAGCTGAGGGAGGAGGAGCCGCGCGGTGGGAAGCGTGGGTTAAGCGCCGCCGTGAGTTCCGGAGGCGGAGCTGGAGGGGAGGGCCTGAGGGAGGAGGAGCTGCAGGAGGAGGCGGAGTGGGAAAGTGCGGCGGCAGGACCCGGAGGAGGAGCTGGAGGCGGAGGAACTGGAGGGGCGGGGCCGGGGAGGAGGGGCGCGAGGCGCTGAGAGGATGGAGGCTGGACGGGTAGCTGGAGGAGCGAGGGAGAGCGGGGCGAGGGGGAGAGCAGGAAGAAGAGCCCCGAGGGTGTTGCGAGGCGGGGGCTGCTGCACACCGAGTGCGGTAGGATGAGAAACCTTGGGTGGTCTGGCTCCGTGGGAGAGCTCCAGGCTCTGATCTTGATCTTTCCGTCCAGCTTTGCGGGGGAGAGTCGGTGAACCTGTTGAACTGTGCACAGACGGAGGGTGCGGGGAGGGGGGAGGGAGATGCCTCCCAGCAGGAGCGCCTCCCAACCTGACAAACCCCCAAACCCGTTGCAGATCGCTAGGGCAGTTTACAAGGGTCTGCACACTGGCCTGCAGGCCAGATCCACATCCTGCCTGTTTGTACCAGAGAGCGAAGCATCACTTTACACTTGAACATTTCTGCATGTACATGATAACAGCTACCATGCCATTGAACCCCGATTAAGAGAAGTATTTTCCTTCCTCTTATTAATGGGTGTCTACTGCAAAAAAAAAAAAAAAAGTGTATTATTAAGTTTGGATTTCATCAATAAAAACATTGTGAAGTTTTTTCCTCTCTTGTTATTTAAGTACCTCCATAATAGCCTCTTCATTTTGCCTCTTGGCCCACAAAGACTAAATTATTTACCATTCAGTCCTTCGTTAAAGAGCAGAATTGCCTGGGGTCCTTGCAAAAGACACAGTATCAGCGATCATCTGAGCCCTGACAGCAGCTAAGGGGCGAAGTTGCTTTCGATGTTGGATGGAGCCAAGGCCCCTCCAGATTCCCCATCTTTAGGTCGACCCGGTGGCCCTCGTATCAGCTTCACAGCCTCCTACCTGTTGCTTTCTCAAAGGCTTGACCCCAGGAACAAGACGGCCCAGGTGACTCCCAGCCACAGCCCTCCACATCCCTGGAGGCCCTGCCTTCCCTTCCCTCCCTGCAGACAGAGCAGAAAGGTTTTCTCAAGAAGCAAATACAAAGCTAACATAACATTGTAAAACAACTATACTCTAACAAAAAATTAATTTTAAAAAATAATAAAATATTTTTTAAAGGACATGGCAGTAGTTCACTATTTAAGAATGTTTGTGGCACAAGGAACTATATTCAATATTCTGTAATAAACCATAATGGAAAAGAATGTGAAAAAGAACATATATATAACTGAATCACTTTTCTATATGAGACTACTACAACATTGTAAATGAACTAAATTGCAATTTTAAAAAGATAAATAAGCAAAAGTTCTAAAAACAAAACAACAACAAGCAAAGAAGCAGATACAGTCCCAAAGCCAACCTCTGGGCACAAACCAGATGTAGGGGAAAGAAGTGTGTTACACGGGGGTAGAGGGCCTATGTGTTCATGATGCTGGTCACAGTTTAATGGTCTCGATGTACACAAATTGAACAGGGTGGATAAATGGCTAGGTTTTACCTTATGTTGCCAAGAATTGGCTCTCCATCAATAAGAGAAGGCCACTTGCAGGCGGGTGGTAGCCTGCTCTAATTCAACTTCATATTCTTGGGCTATGGGTGATTGTTGGGATTATTCATACCATTGGAAATTTTCATGTGGGTCCATATAGTCTGCAAATTAGACTATCTAGCACATCAAATGTTTCTTTTAAACTCCTGCATCTGCCTGCTCACCAAAAAATTGGCCAAAGCACTAATTTTGGCAGCACCTCTGCCCCTTTTTCATTCCGCCTGGAGATGTGTATGTGCTCTATTGTTTTAGGAGGAAAAACCCTACTTGCAATGACTTTTTTTTTTTTCCGCAATGACTTTTTATCTATGTATTTTATGGATAATCACCGTGGCAATGAGATTCATACTCATACTCAACCATATGTTTAAAGTTTTCATTGAATGTCTTTGCCAATGTAATTATTTTAAGCTCACCTAATAAAATTTACTACCAACAGTATTACTATAATTTTTATGTCCTTAAAATTTCTCTCACAGACAAAAATATATACACATTCTTCTCAGAGAGTGGCCTCTTGTTAGCATGGTGGGGCTGCAGTTCTTTGATAACAAAACATATGGACTCTACAACGGGAGAAGTTAAAGACCCGGTCCTCAAAGTCTGTTCATAGTTGGGCATTTGGAAGCTATGATCGAAGTGTCACAAGCCACAACTTCAATACTACCAGGGAGAAGCAATATCTGAGTTGGGGCAACTAATAAAGATGGTTGTGGACACAACACTTTGATGAGTTACTCTGCTTAAATGCTGAGCATAAACAAGGGGAAATGTACCACTGGGATGGATCTGAGCCACCTAAAACTACTAGGAGTAGCAGACTGTCCAAAAAGCTGATTTTTATTTAAATGTGAATACTTTCTCTCCCAAGCCACTTCATCCCTGATCCATAACACCGAGTTTGTGGGGAAACCTTGTTCTAGAGCAGCTCTCTCAGCCTTGGCACTACTGACATCTAGACTGGGTAATTCTTTGTTGTGGGCCCTTTCCTGTTCCTTGTAGGATGTTTAGCAGCAACCCTGGCCTCTACCAGTAGCAACTTCCCACCAGCTGTGACAACCAAAAGTGTCTCCAGACATTGTTAAATGTCCCTGGAAGAGTAAAATCACCCCAGGTTGAGAACCACTTGTCTGAATGAACCACCATCCCTTTCTTCCTCCACATGAACCTCTCCTCGGAGCTGCTTGGGCTTCCTCACACACAGCATGGCTGCAGGATTCCAAGATGGGTCACAAAAGAGTTCTCAATGAGTGAGAGCTTATCAAGCCTCTGCTTTTATCCTGTTTGCTCAGGTCCCACTGGCCAAAGCAAGTCACATGACCAAGCCCAGCGTCCAAGTGGTATGGGACAACATAAAGGCATGAGTACTAGGTCCACCAGATGTCTACTCCAGTACACTGACTTCTTGGACAGAATGTGGGTTGAGGAAGCCTCCAGGAGAACGTGACACACGTTCAAAGACTCAAGATTCAGAGGATGAAAAGAACATCTGCTATGTTTACATATGATCTCAGACAACAAACATATTGTAAAATATTATTTTAGGAGAAAATATTAATGGAGAAAATTAAAATGATAAGGTATTTCCACTGCTGACTTCTATTTTCACTGACTCATGGATAGAGCTGAAATGGGAAAAACACTGATTTGAGTTTGTGAATTGTTTCTTACCTTATATTTCCTGCCAATCTTTTAGCCAATTTCTGTCTATATAGTGAGAGCTCTAAGTATTTGCTGAATGCATTTATTTTCCACTATCCTAAGGCTGAGAAAAGGAAGAAATGGCTCAAATCATATGGCTAGTAAAAGGCAGCAAGGGGATTAGAATGCAGGCCTTCTAGCTCAGTCCTTTGTTCTCTGGAACAATGCTGTCCAAAAGAAATGTAATGCAAACCATGTATGTAATTTACATGTTTAGTAGCCATATGTAAAAAGAGTAAAAAGAAACCACTGAAGTTGTCTTAATACACTATTTAATCAAATATATTCCCCAAATATTATTGCTACTACTTATAATCAATATTTAAATTGAGATATTTTTCCATATTTATACAAAGTCTTTGAAACATGATGTACACTTCACCTATAGCACATCTCAATTTAGACTCACTATAGTTCAAGTAATCAATATCCACAGATGACTAGTAGTTGCCATATTAGAGAGAGGATCTCTAGAACACTGGTCCTTAAGATTAAGAGCAGTGCCAAGACACACTGATTCATCCATTCTATCCTGTGTCTTTATTAGGAGTCTGACAAATAATTTACAGCTAATTATAAAATGCTAATGCTTATAAATAACTTAAAGTATAAGTTAAAATGAATGTAAGTTTATTTTTCGAGCAGTGGCATTTTTCACTCATAATCAAGTATTTCTTCCAATTTTTATTTTGATATCTTTTCCTTTTACTTTCTATTATTTAAAGAAAAATATTTTCTAAATAATGAACCCCCATAGACTGATCGCCTAGATTGAGCAGCTGTCACACTTTTGCTATATTTGCTTCATCTGTTTTTTTTCTCCTCATTCATTCTTGCATACTGACGTCAAAATTATTTAGTCTGCATCTATAAAAAGATATAGATATCATCCGAGTCACGGCACCAAAAAAAAAAAAAAAGATATAGATATCACACAATAAACAAAGATTAACTCAAAATGGATCAAAGACCTAAATATGAGAGCCAAAACTATAAAATTCTCAGAAGAAAACATAGGTATAAATCTTCAGCCCTTGGATTAGGCAATGATTTCTTTATTACGACACTCAAACACAAGCAACAACAACAAAACCAGAGAAGTTGGACATCAAAATTAAACATTTTTGTGCTTCAAAAGACACCATCAAGAAACTGAAAAGACAATCCAAAGCATGGGAGAAAATGTTTTCAATCCATGTATCTGATGAAAGACTTGTATCTAGAACATATAAATATGACCACAACTCAGTAAGAAGACAAATATTTCAAAAATGGGCAAAGGAACCTGCAGCTTTATTCCTAAGTGCCAAAATTCGAAAGAATCCAAGATGTCCTTCAGTAAGCGAATAGATACATAAATTGTGGTACATCCAAACTATATACCAGGATGTATTCAGTGATACAAAGAAATGAGCTATGGAGTCATGGAAAGATACAAAGGAACCTCAAAGGCCTATGGCTAAGTAAAAGAAACAAACAGAAAAGACTACATAGTGTATGATTACAACTGCATGATATTTTGAAAATGGCAAAACTACAAAGACAGTAAAATGAGCCGTGGTTGCCAGGGGCTGGGGAGAGGGAGGAATTAATAGGTAGAACACAGATGATTTTTAGGGCATTTTTAGGCAAACTATTCTGTATGATACTATAATGGTAGATACATGTCTATAGATTTGTCCAAACCTATAGACTACACAACACCGAGAGTGAACCCTCATGTGAACTACTGACTTAGGCTGAGGGTGACATGTCAACCTTGCCTCATCAGTTATAACAAATGCAGCACTCAGGCACAGAATGTTGATAGCTGAAGAGGCAGGGGGTATGTTCAGAACTCTCTGTACTTTCCACTCCATTTTACTATGAACCCAAAACTGCTCTTAAAAAAAAAAAAGTCCATTAAAAGAATGAGAATAATAGGCCAAGGGTTTGAACAGATATTTTTCCAGAGAAAATGAACAAAAGACTAATAAACACGTGAAAAGATGATCAACAGCATTAGACATCAGGGAAAGGCAAAAGAAAACCACAGTGATACCACTTCACACCCATTACGTTGGCTGTAGTCAAGAAGACAGTGACAAATGTTGGTGAGAATGTGGAGAAACTGGAACCCTTGTATACTGCTTGAAGGAAGGTAAAACAGTACAGCTGCTTTAGGAACAGTTTGGCAGTTCCTCAGTTAAACACAAAATTACCACATGACCCAGCAATTCCACTCCCAAGTATATAGCTGAAAGAATCAAAAATAGGTACTCAGAGAAACAATGTACATGAATGGTTATAAAAGCACTATTCACAATAGCTAAAAGGTGAAAACAATCCAAACGTCCATCAACTGATGAGTGGGATAAACAAAACATGATCTTTCCATACAATGGGATATTGATCCAGCCATAAAAAGGAATGAAGTTCTGATCCATGTGATGACATGGATGAACCTCGAAAATAGTATGCCAAGTGAAAGAAGCCAGTCACAAAGGACCACATATTGCATGACTCCATGCCTAGAACAGACAAATCTATAGACAAGTACATTAAAGGTTACATAGAGCTGAGGGATGGGAGGATGGAGGGACTAGGGGGTGATGGCTAAGGCTTGTGGGGTTTCTTTGGGAGTCATGAAAATGTTCTAAAATTTATCATGGAGATGGATGTATAACTCTATGAATATACTAAAAGCCACTGAATTTTATACTTTACAAGGATGAATAGTGTGTGAATTATATCTCAAGAGATATTTTTAAAAGGCCATTTCTTTATGACTCCAATACTATGATCACATCTAACATATTAACATGTCAAGTTGCCCTCCTATGAGGGATATTGAGGATGACCCTGGCTTACGGTGGTGATAGTCTGATTCCTTCATTATAAGGCTCTTTTCTACTCTTGCAAATGCTGATTTTCTAATTTTGTCATCCTTTCCTGTCTACAAATATTCACTGGAATTCTCCAGTAAAAAAGAGCATCCTCTATCTTCTGAAGCTACATAGCTACCCTCAAATATAGTTTGTACTAGAAAATCAAGACTAGAGTTTCATTTTCTTCCTTTTAATGACCAGTTTTAAGAATATGGAGTTCAGTAAGAATGTTATCTCCCACTGAAAGGAACCAGGGTCCTTGGAGATCTGGCATGGCCAAGGTCCTGAGCAGGGACAGACAACACAAGCCAGGAAACCCTGTGGCAGCTCTTTCCAAGGCCAAGGAGAGAGGACTATGTCTGCAGGATCAGGGAGCTGGCTTAAAGTGGTTACTTCTCACTTCTCACTTAAAGTGGTTACAAAGGTGGGACAGTGCAAACAACAAAAAGTCATGGAAGGATAATGGGCTGAAATACACAAAGTATCTAAAACTCAACAAGTCCAGACTAATAGGCAATAAAATGAAAACCAGAACAAAAGAGGAATAGAAGTCAATCTCACTTGGACCCAAGGAAGATGAATATTAAACTAACTCCTTTCCGTGAAAATTGGTCATTAGAGAGTTTGCTTTCTTGAGAGGAGAGGTGAAGGTAGAATTAGCTGATTTCTTGGGTTATTACATATAATCTGATGCTACCCAGGGGAATCTCCTTTTCATGTAGGTCAGATCAGTCACTTCTGGAAATTAGATCAAAGATAAAGACTTCAGTGCCCTCAGTGATCCTAAGAGAGCTGGATATGGCATACATAATTCAAGTAGAGGAGTCCAGCAAGTTAAGCAGCACAGGAATTCCCAACCAGGGCATAGATGGGAGCGTGAGGAAGTTTTTTTGTTTTCTTTTTTCGTGAGGAAGTTTTATAATGGCAGCGCCAGAGATTCTTCAAGTGGATAGAGGGATTTCAGGGTGGTGAGACGATGGGGGAGCTTTCTGATGAGAGGAGCAACACAAAGTCAGTTAAACTGAATTGAGCTTCATTTTACTGTGAGCCAGACAGATAGAGAAGGGAAGGGTCTAAATTAAGTAAGGACCAAAAAAGCAAGTTGCTGCAAAACCCTTTCTAGAATAAGGTAGTCACTGAGATAAGGAATAATATCGCACGTGCATACAGCCAATACTTCGGCCACCTGATGCGAACAGCTGACCCATTGGAAAAGACCCTGATGCTGGGAAAGATTGAAGGCGGGAGAAGAAGGGGATGTCAGAGGATGAGATGGTTGAAAGGCATCACTGACTCAATGGACACGAGTTTGAGTAAGCTCCAGGAGTTGGTGATGAACACAGAGGCCTAGCGTGCTGCAGTCCATGGGGTTGCAAAGAGTTGGACACGACTGAGTGAACTGAACTAAACTGATACAGCACTTGCTACATGGCAGGCCTTCACCTCAACCCTAAGGAGGTTGGTCTTATGACTCTCATCTCCATTTCACAGGCAAAGAAACTGGGACACAGAGAGGTTAGGTAACTTGCCCACAGTCCCACAGTTATGTAGTGGAGTCAGGCAGCTTTTACTACTGTACCCACTGCCTCTCACATCACTCCATCATGTCAGTAGGAGAAACTGAAGATGGCTTTCCATTTTAGATCAATGTAATATACAAAAAAGGTATTTCTTCCTTATGATAATATTTCCTGCTTCTAAAGAAATTACAGTAATACAATTTTGATAAAGATGATCCTGCCCACCCAACATTTCTTGGGATGTTGTTGGAATGCCCCGGCCTGCCTTGTCTCCTTTGATCTTTCTACAAGCTCTCTTTACCATCATCCAGGCCCGTGACCTGGAAAATCCTGATGATTTACATGTTCACATCTCTAGCTCAGACCTCTCTCCTGAGGGCTAGGCGTGAACATCCAACTCTATAATGGGTGGGCAAACCAAGGCCAAATGCTGTTCATAGCCTGTTTTGTTAAGCTTCACACATTCACACACGGGTGAAAATGGTCATTGACATGCTGTCTATGGCTGCTTTGTGCCACGAGAACAGATTTGAAGAGTTGTGGCAGAGATCATGTGACTTTAAGGCCTCAATATTCACTGTATTTACAGAAAAAGCTGGGCCTCTTTGATAAGAAGTCTTCTTCCCACCCCCCACCCCCAGCTTTGTTGAGGTATAATTGGTATATACCTTGTGTAAGCTTGACATATACACTGGGTTGTCTGTTACACTTGTATATTACAAAATGATGACCATTATAGTGTCAGCTAACACCTTCAGCACATAATTACCATTTCCTTCTTGTGGTGAGAACAACTAAAATCCACTCTCCTAGTAAGTTTCAAGTATATAATACAGTAGTATTGGGTTGGCCAAAAAGTTCATCTGGGTTTTTACATATGATCTTACAGAAACACCTGAATGAACTTTTTTGGCAACACAATATTAGATATAATCACTATGCTGCACATGAGATGTCCAGACCTGGTTAATCTTGCAGCTGAAAGTATGTTCCTATGGCTAATATTTCCTTCTCTCCTCCACCCCCTACTCCCCCAGTCCTTGATTCTAATCTTCTCATCACTTTTCATGTGCTGAAGTTGTTGGTTCTGTTTGTAAAGTCTCAATCTCAAGTCTGATCTCTTCTGTCCATCGCCATAGCCACCAGTCAGCCCCAGCCTTGGCCTCTGTGATATTCGTACTAAGATCTTTGCCTCTCCGGTCCCTCTCCACACAACAATAAGAATGATATTTTTAAAAAATCAAAGCCAATTATATCACATCACTTTCCTGCTTACAATCTGTCAATGGCTTCCCATTGTGCTTGGAATTTGGCCCTGTTTAACCCTCCAACTTCACGTGCCCTCACTGACCTTCAGCTTCTCTGGTCTCCTGCCTACACCACAAACAGCCCTCTGGCCACAGGACCTTTTCACATGTGTCTTCCTTTCTTTAGGAAGCTCGTTCAACTGACTCCTCCATCACAGGTTTGGCTAGTTTGCTCTCCTGGGCTCAGTTTATAAATGTCACTTCTTTCATCTCCCTGCAAACCACAATTCTCTTTGCTCCCCTCACTTCCACTCTACTTTTTCTTTACCTCCTCGCTCCCTGTGCTGACTGCCTTCATAGCATTTATCTTACTACAGAATTGTCATCGTGCTGCCTGCAGTTGCATGTTGCCTATTGACTAGACCATAAGTAACACAATCCGGGATTGAGTCAGTCTTGGTCACAGACTTATCCTCAGAGTCTAGCACAGGGGTTGGCCAGATGGTAAATATTCTCAACTTTATGGACCATAGGGTTTCTGTTACAACTACTTAAGCCTGCAACTGTAACGCAAAAGCAGTCATACATGTAAATAAATGTACATGGCTGCCTTTCAATAGAACTTTATTTATAGACACTGAAATTTAACTTTTGTTATGTTACAAAATATTATTTTTCCCTCCATATTTTAAAGTGTAAAAACCATCCTTAGCTCGGAGGCTGGACAGAAACAGGGGACAGGTTAGATCTGGCCTGTAGGCCATAAGGAGTTTGCCAGTCCTTCATCTAGCACACTGCTTGGCAGATTCACATAATTTTTTTTTCTTCCTTTTGGGGGGAATAAAGAAGACAGACTGGGAAGAACTTAGAAATATTCTCCAACCAATACTCCTTAAATTAGCATGTGGATAGAGCAAACACATGGTGAAATGAAAACGTAATTATTTTGCAACTGACATGATCAGCACAGACAGCAACCAAAAATCCCCTCATCGTTTGGCATCCTCCTAAAGATTCACTTCTCTTTATGCTGTGCAGACACAGTCACTCTCATAAACATTCCAGGGATAAAACGGGAATTATTATAGTATCAAATGACCCCTAGAAAATTCTTAAGAGTGATAAGGAATAACTCAACAAAACATGTTTTTCTGATCATCCTGTAATAAGGGACACTCGTGCACAAACACACCCTTCATCTTTCCAGTTCCAGCAGTGACTTTTTGTCTCTCTGGATCCTTTTCTCCTCTTTCCCCAGAATACTGAGTTGCTTTTCTTTGGAGGAATTGATAGTGAACCCCAAAATCACACCCAATTTAGTGGTGCTTCTGCTGTTAGTTGGGGTCATTTTATTCTTGGCTTAGTTCTGTGGACCACCATCCTCTCTTCCTGCCATCAGTCATGCCATTAGGGCTGTGATACAATACAATGTCTCCTTATGCTACCATATTACAGATCTCCTGTTTCTTAGGCTCAGAGGAATCACTTAAACAGATACAAACTGTTTATGCCACCTAATTATTTTAGCAAAGGCGGCAGGGAAATGTTGAAATCAACGTTTTCTTGGTGTTTAAAGAAAAAGTGTTTTGTTTTGAAAACTGTTTATTTTCTTTAAAAGATAAAATGAATACTTTTGGAAGCCTTTTTCTCCAAAATAAAATTCTAAAGTACATCAATGAGTTCAGCATGTACTTTCCAAAGGTTTATCATATGTAAGAATCTGATTTATGAGCATAGTTTTATAACAAAAAAGATGTTTATTTCCCTGAATGCCAACTGTATGACAACAACTATCTGCCCATCAGTCCTCAAAAGCATGAAGTGATTGTCTTAATCTTTTAAAAGAGGAATAATGTGACCTTATTCAGGCTTGAAAAAGCTTCAGCTCAAGTGTCTTTGGGGAAAGAGCCATACTGTGTCAATTATTAACTCACTGGCACTCCTTCAAGGTTACACTATCATAGCAAGAGAAAGCTGCCACAAGCCATGATCACAAATTTTAGTTCAAACGCGTTCTTCTGGAATATTTAGGCCCTTAAATTGCAGGTGCTTTAATTTAATCCAATAAAATACATTTAATAAACACCCATCATATGTGAAATACAAAGCATCAAGTATAAATTGTATCAGTTTAATTTAGAAAAAGTAAAGCGGCCAAAGTTAGAGGTGGGCAAGGATTTGAACTCTCTGTTATCTGTATATAAGTTTGATTTGTTTTTAAAACATTGAAACACAGAAGACAATTGCTCATTCATAAATAATGGGTAGGGTAAGCTGTCCTTTGGAAACTCGTGGGATGCAAAATATCTGACGATAGGTCACTGGTGAGATGAACGTATTTTACAACTGTAATGGGAATAAAATTAATATAAAAATCATACATATATAAAAATATAAATGTGTTCCCTTTTAGTCTCCAAATAAACTAAGTTGTACCACCCAAGAGTGCTTACCAAGTAATCTAAGGGGTACCATCTTGCTCCTTAATTTTCTAATACTTTCCAAATTGTCCCTGATTTTTAGAAATTGTCCACATGATCTTTTGTTTGATGCAACTATGACCAGCTAAAGGATGCCCCTGTCTGAGCTGTAGTTTGACACAAGGAACCACATCTAACTCATCCAATGATGTCCCCCTTAAATGGGTATCACTAGGGCCCCACGGGTAGCTCCTGGATTTGTTGCAGCCCAGGGACCACCAGGCTGGGTGCTCCACATCTCAGCTGGCTCAGCTTGCAGATACCAGAACTTTCGACATGGTATGGACTGTGAGAACCATGCTCTTCAGACTTGGGGCCACCAACGCTCCCTGCTCCAGCCAGCCAGGCAGCCTACACTGGCATTATCCCCACCTGCCTTCAAAGCTGCCAGAGAGCCATACTGTCTGGGGATTTCTTATCTAATCAGCAGAGGATATATGTTAATAGCAACCACATTATTCTCAGTGCTTAATCCACTTTCAACTTCTGATGAAGCAATAGCAAATTAATAAAAACATTTTCCAGCCACTTTTTCTAGCTGGGATGTGAACATATTTAATATCTCCCTTAGCTGACCAAGTTGCACAGCCACCCTGACGATTGGTTTTCAGGACGTTCAATGACATGGCCAAAGCTGGCACTAAGTTTATATTAGAATGCATGTTATTAACGATTCTTAGTAGTCATAGCAGCTACTATCTTGCTATTTACCATTTAGTAGAAAAGTACAGCCATTTCAGGTTGAGACATGAAATGACTGATATTGAACCATTTATGACCTACAAAAACAGCTATGGCCTGTGATTCTACCTGATAGTTCTAACAACTTAAACACCAGTACTGTGCAGTACACTCCCTCATACATATGCTTTTCTCTTGGCCAGTGTTTCTCAATCAGGGATACTTTTCCCCCCAGGGGACACGTGACACTGTCTTGGGGGCTAATACTGGCATCTAGTGAACAGAGACCAGTCTCAGACACAGCTAAACATCTTACATCACAGGACAGCCCCCCACAACGAAGTATCCAGTCCAAAATACTGAGAAATCTGGCTCGAGGTAGATTTAGAGACTCCACAGTCATGTACGTGTGTGTAGCTATGTCTTACAGCTACAGTTTTTTCCTCTTCTCCTGGCCCTTTAGTCGTGCTTAATCTTTTGTAGTACACACCCTGTATTTCATTAACTTAGTGAAGGAAAAGCCATTGAAAATCAGAAGTTAGGAAATTGGCAGGCCACAGATGAATACAGAAGCCTTCCTGTGATTATGAAAGGGTATTTTAAGAGCAATGAGTGATGCCATGATCTGCAGTGTCAACACGGAATCCTGCTCCATACCAGTGCACTTTCATTTTCTTTCAGAGTTGTCACCTACAACCTTCCCTAACAGACCTTCTGGCCTACCAACATTGGTTAACCCAATCGTCTGAAGATATTGGGTTGGCCATAAAGTTGGTTTGGGTTTTGCTGTAAGGTTTTGTGGAAAACCTGGATGAACTTTTTAGCCAACCCAATGTATTGTTCTTTTTTTTGAAATTTTCACTTTCAGCCACCCCCCCTCCCCAACCCGAACTCAGCTATACATTAGCCCTTGTTTCTTGTTAGCCTTGTTAGCCTCGTTGTTAGTATTTGTGCCACATACTACAATAATGCTTATGGACATTTGGCTTGTTCAATGTGTCTTATAGCTGAGTGCATGTATTTCACACCTGTTCTTTTATATACAGTTCACGGGTTTGAACCGTGTGGGTTCACTTATAAGCAGATTTTTTTCAACAGTAAATACCACAGTAAGGGGTGGATTGAATCACAGATGAAGAGGTACCTCAGATCAGGAGGGTCAACTAGAAGTTATATGTGGATTTTCAACTGTGAGGAGGGTCTGGCCACTACCCCCTGTATGTTGTTCAAAGGTCAACTGTAGTTCATTGTAAAATAAACCCTGTGTCATGGAATCATTTTAGATATACAGAAAAGTTATTGAGCTTGCATAAAAGTTCCCAGAAAGCCTTCACTGAGTCTCTGCTCACATTCAGATCTTACAAACTGGGGCCCACTTGTCAAAACTAACATTGTTTCAACACTACTACTAAACTCCAGACCTGATGTGATTTCACTCCTATACCATTATGTTTTTGGTTTTTTCCTTCGGTTCCAGGATTGGATCCAGGACATCACAGTGCATTTAGTGTAGCTTCTTTTCTATTTTTTTAATTGATATATAGTTTCTTTACAATGTTTTGTTTGCTTCCAGAAGGAAGCTTGATAACAGTTCATGACAGGCAATTTTATCCTTCATCATTCAAAATAAGAGACACAATTCAAACTGTTCTTTATAAAAAAGTGTGGGGGCTGTGGAAAGGAAAACTTCTAGGTAAAACCTTGTTTCTCTCTGTAGAAGTCTCCCCAGTATTTTTTCTGAATTTTTCTATCTTTGTAATGTAATTTTAGTCAAATACTGGTTTATTAAGACAGTTCAAGGTCTGATTTGCATGCAGTAATCTTTAATTCAAGACAATAAGATGCTATTCCTTCGGAGTTTTTCCCCCCAGTTTTAAAAATCGACAGTATATGATCTTAACAGACATCATTGAAAGAAACAATAAATGAAATATGTGTTAGCTTCAGGTGTCCAACTTTTTCAGATTCTTTTCCCCTTATAGGCTATTACAAAATATTGAGTATACTTTCCTGTGCTATGCAGTTCATTAGCTTTTTTTCCTTTAATATTTCTTATAGAGAAGAGTTTTTGACAGAATAGCGATTGTCTCAATTTTCTATTTCAAGGTGAAATGCAACCTGAAAGAAAACTTCATAGTCTGGGCCAGAGTGAGGAAATCAGTGCCTTGCAGTCCTGTTTTCTGTGGTCATCATAATGATGTCACTGCATTGTCGTCTTTCACTTGAATGACTTGCTGACTTTTAAAATAGAGACGATTTCATCTAAAAGCCAGATCTTTGAGTTCACTTGAAAAGTCAGAAGATCTGGCAGTACTGGTCCTGCTTTTGTGCTGAGCCACAGTTGTTTGTTCCGGAGTCGAGGCTGGCCCCTTTTGAGGGGCAGCAATCTCCTCTCTGCCATGTCCCTGCAGGCTTTATTTTATCCCCAGGGAGGCCAAATGTCAGTTGTCACTTTCCATCCCTTTGTGCCTCTGTTTGTCATTCCACCTGGCCCTCGTCACACATTTCCTTTGCTGTCTGGGCTCTTGCAGGCAGCTGATTTAGTTTGTCTACCACTAAGCCTTAGGACCCACTTAAATTAGACAGCAAATAGCTGCCTGGCTCCAATTATCTGGGGCCTGCAACTCAGGACATGCCTGCAATCTGGAGAAATTTAATTATCCTCCTAGACAGTGAAAGTGTATCCACTGTTGCAGGAAAAAAAAAAAAACCAGAGCATATCTCACAAGTCTATATCAATGTTGCCTTAAGATGGAGTCTGTTTTTAAGCAGGGGATTCTGCACCGGCCTCAGCAGAGCCTGGCAGTCAGGCCTGAGACAGGGGAATGGAAACCTGGGCTGCGCTCCTCACGGCCAAAGACCTGCATCCTGCCTTGTAAATGCTTGTAGAGAGTTAAGCAACATCTCAATTTTCAAGTGAATGATGCAGCCCTAAGAAACAGGTACTAGTAGCACTGTCGAATTGTAGATTTTTGTTGCAGATACAGTTGGTCAGCAATTCTCCTTTTCATTTGAATTGTATGCATGTGGAACTGGAGATTTGCCATTTCAGTTTAATTCCCCAAATAATCCTTATTTTAGAAATACGTTTATATTTTCAATTTCTTTCAGAGAAAGGCTTTTTTTTATTGTATCATCATTGTTTTGGTAATAATTTTCCATTTTTATTGTGCATATTTTGTATAATTTAGAAAATCTATAATGTGGAAAGTATATTGGTCTCATGGAGAAGCCGATCAAAGGGAAGGAACTATAGCTTCCTACTTTTCTGAAATAGTGTGCCTTCCAGTGAACTTATTTTTCTAACAGTAAAGGAAATTTACAAATATTTCACTTCTTGGTTCTTTCAGTGGTATATATTAAGATCATATTCTGTTGATGTTTAAAACTGGGGAAAAAACTCCAAAGGAATAGCATCTTATTGTCTTGAATCAATGTATGGCAAAACCACTACAATATTGTAAAGTAATTAGCCTCCAATTAAAATAAATAAATTTATATTAATTTTTTTTAAATTAAACTAAAAAAAAAGATTACTGCATGCAAATCAGACTCTGAACTGTCTTAATAAACTAGTATTTGACTAAAATTACATTACAAAGATAGAAATATTCAGAAAAAATACTGGGGAGACTTCTACAGAGAGAAACAAGGTTTTTCCTAGTTTTTCATTCCACAGCCCCCACACTTCTTTATAAAGAAGAACAGTTTGAATTGTGCATCTTACTTTGAATGATGAAGGATAAAATTGCCCGTCACAAACTGTTATCAAGCTTTCTTCTGGAAACAAAATTATAAAACTATCCTTATCATATTTGGCTTTAATGTATATTAAGTCCATATTATGCATTCTCCAAGCACTGTGCTAAGTGTTTGCATTCATTATCTCCAATAACCCTCACAAGAGCAGAAGAATTGTGAATTACAGGCTTCCATGACGGCTCAGCGGGTAAAGAGTCCACCTGCCAATGCAGAAGCCGTGGGTATGATCCCAGGGTGGGGAAGATCCCCTGGAGGAGGGCATGGAAACCCACTCCAGTATTCTTGCTTGGGAAATCCTATGGACAGAGGAGCCTGGTGGGCTACAGTCCATGGGGTCACAAAGAGTCGGACACAACTGAGTCACTGAACACACAGCATCCCTATTTTACAGGCACATAAACTGCAGTGTGGGGAGAGTAGGTCACGTGATGGACAGCTGGCAAGGGACAGAGCTGGGATTAGAACGCATGTGTGTGCACTCACCTGTCCCTGCCCACTGCGATGGCTTTATGTCCCACGCCTCCTACGCATTAAGAAAAAACACAGGTACTTCCTTGAGGGTCCAGTGGTTAAGACTCTGTGCTCCCAATGCAGGGGGCCTGGGCTCCATCCCCTGTCGGGGAACTAGATCCCACATGCTGCAGCTAAGACCCAGTGCAGCCAAATAAAGGAAGAAGCACAAGCTGGAATCAAGATTGCTGGGAGAAATATCAATAATCTCAGACATGCAGATATCACCACCCTTATGGCAGAAAGTGAAGAAGAACTAAAGAGCCTCTTGATGAAAGTGAAAGAGGACAGTGAAAAAGTTGTCTTAAAGCTCAACATTCAGAAAACTGAGATCATGGCATCCGGTCCCATCACTTCATGGCAAATAGATGGGGAAACAGTGGGAACAGTGGCTGACTTTATTTTTTTTTGGGGGCTCCAAAATCACTGCAGATGGTGACTGCTGCCATGAAATTAAAAGACCTTACTCCTTGGAAGGAAAGTTATGACCAGCCTAGACAGCATATTAAAAGGCAGAGACATTACTTTGTCAACAAAGTTCGGTCTAGTCAAGGCTATGGTTTTTCCAGTAGTCATGTATGGATGTGAGAGTTGGACTATAAAGAAAGCTGAGCACCAAAGAATTGATGCTTTTGAACTGTGCTGTTGGAGAAGACTCTTGAGAGTCCCTTGGACTGCAAGGAGATCCAACCAGTCCATCCTAAAGGAGATTAGTCCTGGGTGTTCATTGGAAGGACTGATGCTAAAGCTGAAACAATATTTTGGCCACCTGATACGAAGAGCTAACTCCTTTGAAAAGAGCCTGATGCTGGGAAAGATTGAGGGGAGGAGGAGAAGGGAATGACAGACGATGAGATGGTTGGATGGCATCACCGACTCAATGGACATGGGTTTAGATAGGCTGCAGGAGTTGGTGATGGACAGGGAGGCCTGTCGTGCTGCGATTCATAGGGTCACAAAGAGTCAAACATGCCTGAGTGACTGAACTAAAAAATAAAAAGGAACACAAAAGCAATTTTTTGTCCCTAACCCTAGCCATCCCTGCCGTTACCATGAGCAGGAAGGTGAGTTCAGGGGTCCCCTGGCCTCTGGTTTCCCTGGCGCCTGCCTCCAGACTAAATCTCAAAGGCTCAGCACTGGAAATACAGTAAATGCATATTTTTGATTCATGTGCTTGTTTATTCTATTCCGCTTCCTAAAGGGATCTGGGGCAGCACAGAATGATAAAAACCAAACATACTAATACAAGTTTTAAGAGACCAAGTGGATTTGGAAGAATTAACTTAGAAAGCCAATTTCAAAGAGAACATTCAAAACCCAAAAGAGCTCTGAGCTTCCTTCCGGGTGGGCAAAGGAGGCCAGGAAGGCAAAGTCGTGTACATGACTCTCCTGAGAAACACTGCAGGGGTGAAGGGACATCTCCAGACTCAGGATTTTGAAAGAAGGCATCTGACACTTACTGAAGATCTGCTTGTAGGAAGTAATGAAAGGACCACTGGCCTGAAGCTGGACAAACTCAGCAGCTCTGTTCTTAACCCATCAATTTTATGAGCTGTTATACTTGAGGACAGATAATCCAAGGCAGCAAAAAAGGTTCACTCCCTTCCTCCCCAGGAATTGCTGGGTGATCCCCAGTTGAAGGAGGCTTATGCTCACAAGTAAACACACTTCAAAGGCCATTTGAAACACAAAACTGACAATATATTTGAGAAGAGATCAAACATGTGTTTGAATATAAAGAGAAACAGCCTTTGCACAGGAAAAGAAAGGAGAGGATGACGCTGAAGGTTGAGAAAGGGTCAGTGTGAATGCTCAGGGGAATAAACAAGATCTTTCCATTAGCTGAGTTGTTCATGTCAAGAGTACAGGCATGATGTTCTTTTGAATATAGATGAGCTGAAACAAGCCTTTAAAAAAAATGTTCTCAGGGAAAGTATTTTTAAAAAGAAGAAAAAAAAAAAGATGTTCTTCATATGCCTGGAGAAGTGACCTAGAACCAGCATGAAGCTATCACAGGAGAAGCAGCACTGGCTTTGAAGTGACAATGATTAGGTTTGGCTGTGGGGTCTTCCAAGACTAAGCTGGTGAATTACAAGCTCTCAGGTCAGAAGCACAGGTCAGGGCAGGCGTTTCTATTTCTTCTGCAAGATCTAGAATCACAGCAGCCCCACCCTGTTACACAAACTAGCGGGTGCTGTGACTCACATCACTGTCCACATGGAGTTGTGCAGTGTACAACCTATGCAACTGTACATGGCAACCCAGAGAGAGGGGAACCCAATGGGGCCTTGGGTTCTTTTTTTTTTTTTACTGTCTGCTGGATGAATAAGTATACACGTGAAGAGCCCATGACTTGGACAATATTTCAATGAGCTTAGCCTTAAATCAAAAGTGATCCTGAAAAGGTGAATGAAGAGTTGGGTTTTTAAATTGAGTAACTAAAAATATAGGAAAGGGTTTGTTATCTTAAGAGAGGCTGTGGCAATTTTTGGCATAAGAGAGGAAGCCTTTCACAGAGTACAAAATCATCTCATATAATTAGAAGAATCCAGATTTTCCTTCATTCAATTTGCTTAAAACGAAGGCCATTGAAAAGCATAGCTCCAACTCTGTGAGTGGAGCCCTCTGACCTTTTCACTCAGACAACCAAAATCCCACTCAGACCCTCCTGCTCTCAGTCATCACAGTGCCACCTCTGAGAGTAGCTTGTGTCCAGAAAATAAGAGGCGCCGATACAGAAACTCAGAGCAGCCAAGGAGATGGCTGTGCTTGCTGCACGTGGATTAGATGGGAAAACCTCTGCCGCATGCTCTTGCCACCAGTAAGTGCCATACTCACGTAAGACACCGTTACATTGGGACTTCCCGGGTGGTCCAGCGGCTAAGACTCCATGTTCCCAATGCCGGGAGCCTGGGTTCAATCCCTGGTCAGGGAATGAGATCCCTCATGCTTCAGCTAAGAGCTCACATGTTGCAACCAAAAAGATCCTTCATGCTACAACAAAGAACGAAGATCACATGTGCTGCAACTGAGACCCGGCACAGCCAAACAAATAAAAATAAGTATTAAAAAAGACACCACTGCATGGAAGTAAGAGCTAACGACCCACAGGCTAGTAGACCCCCATGGGTGTCTGCGCATGAAGACCCCAGGGAAACTTCAAAAATTCTGATGTCTGGGTCCCTCCCAGACATGGAGATTTCCTTGGTCTGGGATACAGTCTAGCTTTGGCATTTTTTAAAGCTCCTCAGGTGACGTTAATGTGTAGACAGGAACAGGCTTGTTCTGCAAACTTACCTTCCATCCACGCCAGAGGTCCCTCATCTGGCTTAACAAATGTCAGAACTACTGCCACAGTTCATTTCTCCCCCATTCTCCAGGCAAATCTATTGTTGGTTCCTTTTGTATGGATGACGATGACAATAATGATGAAGGTGCATAGAATAACTCAGGACACTTGCCCACTTAAGGATTTCTTAGGAGAGATCACTTGACAAAGGAGCATAGCCATCAATTTCGTCTAATGTCTGTTTCCTTTCCTTTCCCTGCGTGTGTCATGTACCAGCTTGAAACTTTTAGTGGAACTACATTTCATCTTTGCATCAAATGTTTTTGACCATCTGCTCTGCATAAGGCACTTAAATTTCACATTTTGGGAAACAGATCACAAGTCTTGAACAAAGAACAGCATGTTCAACAGAGAAGATGTGCTATTACTTTGGCCACTAGATGGCAGGAATCTTAAGCCCAGAGTTTAGTAAATCAGAGCATTGTTTCTACAAAAACAAATCAATGGCCCCAAGGTGAGGATGGGGCAGTCTTAGGTGGTGTTTTAAAGAAAATGCCATTTATCTTTGATGCCTCCAGACTTCTCTTTCCCCCATATGTTTGGGTACAACTGGACCCCACCTGGCTGTGTGCCTCCTGGTTCTGCTTTGCCTCTTGGTTCTGCTCCTCCTCCTGGGAGCTCTACCTCTCTCCTTTCAGGGTGAGTCATTACATTTTAGATCTACTTGTTAGAGTGATTTAGCTTATAACAAAGGATGTGGATGACTGCTGCTGCTGCTGCTGCTAAGTCACTTCAGTTGTGTCCGACTCTTTAAGACCCCACGGACTGTAGCCTACCAGGCTCCTCCATCCATGGGATTTTCCAGGCAAGAGTACTGGAGTGGGGTGCCATTGCCTTCTCCGTGTGGATGACTATATCTCAATTAAAAACAAAATCACAAGAGCTGGGAACAAAAACAAGTGGATGGGGCTTCCCTGGTGACTCGGTGGTAAAGAATCCACCTGCCAATGCAGGAGACACAGGTTCGATCCCTGGTCTGGGAAGATCCCACAAGCCGTGGAGCAACTAGGCCCGTGCACCATAACTATTGAGCCTGTGCTCTAGAGCCCAGGAGCCACAACTACTGAGTCCGTGTACCATAGAATTTGTGCTCCGCAACAAAAGAGTAGCCCGCACAGCAACAAAAACCCAGCAACAGCCAAAAATAAATACATAAAATTTTATCTTAAAAAACCAAGTGGATGATTCCTATTGGAACTCTCAAGCTTAGGCACCATAAACCTCATTCTGGGAAAATGATAGATCTCTCATCAGCATATACACTCTTGGGCATTTGAAGTGTTACTGACAACAAGCTAGAGTAATATTGTACAATGGAAAGCAAAGAAAATCACATTCAGAGCAATGATTGTGTGCTCAGATCAGTGTTCTTCTGGAAAGTTTAGAAGACTCAGCTCTATGCAAGCTGTACGGTTCACAGCTTTCACTGTAGAATGCTAAATTAGAATTCTTGGTGACCCCTAGTCACACACTGATTTTAATTCATGAATACCTTACTTCAGTAACTTTTAAAGACTTACCTAGATGGAAAACCACTTGAATACAGCCATAGATGAGAAGGAGATAGCAGCTTGGCGGTGGGTATGGATTTGAGAGGGGAATCAATGACCTGGAGATTTCTCCTAGGTTTACTCACTACCCTACAATTCAGATGAGCTATGTCACCTCTCAGAACCTAAGTTTTCTCACTTAAAAACCAACATAGTCGCAAATACTCTCACCATTTGTCTTTTTTTTTTCAATTGAGTTTAACTTTTTATCAGTTAAACAGTGATGGTTTAGAACAGGGGCTGGCAAAGTTTTATTCTGCAAAGCGTGAGATAGGACATGTTTAAGGTTTTCTGGGCCACGTGGATTATCCCAGTTACTTAACTCTGCCACTCTGTGGTAGGGAAGCAGCCAGATGTATTCACAAAGGTCCTTATAAGTGAAGGAGGCAACCAGGATTAGGCAGAGGCAGAAGAGATGTGACAATGCAAGCAGAGGTTGAGATGAGGCAGGGCTGTGGGTCAAGGAAAGCAGGCAACATAAATCATTAGGTGGTACATCTTAAACTAATACAATGTTAAATGTCAATTATATCTCAATAAAAATGAAAAAAAAAACCAACAACAACCCTGTTCTTTGCTTAGTGGGGTTTGGAATGGAACAGTGCTTCATTTAACTGGCTATGTTTAATTGGAAACCCTGGCCATTAAATTGATATTTGTGTGTTTCAGTAGAGACCAAAAGAAATTAATAACACAAAAATTTGACTTTTTGAAACTTAGTATCCCTTTGAAAATAAGTCAACTTAGGTATTGTATTCCATTTTAAGCATTCTAGTAAATATATTAAAAGCTTTAAAGTGAGTAACAAGTCTCTGTATTTGAATGTATTTCTTTCTTTTCTGTTTTTTGTTTTCTTTTGGCAGAGTTAATACTTTATTTTTGGCATGATGCATGGCTTGCAGGATCTTAGTTCCCCACCAGGGACCAAACCTGGGCCCCAGCTGTGAAAGCCCAGAGTCCTAGCCACTAGAGTGCCAGGGAATTTCCAGGGTTAACATTTTACACCAAGTCTTGCTGATGCAGAAGCCCAGAGCCATCAAACTGCCCGATACCCAGAGGTGCCATTTGCACAACCTCCTCCAACCTCTTTTCTTCCTTCTAGTTTTATTGAGATACACGTGTTATGATTATACTGAGAAATAATTAGCATACAGCACTGTATAAGTTTAAGGTGTACAGCATGACTTGACTTACATACATCATGAAGTGATTATCACAGTAAGTTTAGTGAATATCTATCTTCTCATATAGATACAAAATTAAGGAAAAAAATTTCCTTGTGATCAGAACTCAGGATTTACTCAACATTCAGATATATAACCAGCAGGGTTAATTATATTTATCATGCTATACATTATAATCCCTATAACTTATTATTTATCTTATTATTGAAAGTTTGTACCTTTCAACTGCTTTCATCCAATCCCCCCTCCCTCAACCCGTCTGTGGTAATCAAAAATCTGACCTCTTTTTCTACGAGTGCATTTGTCTTCAAAGTACAGTTGACCTACTGTGTTATTTCCTAGTACACAACATAGTGATTTGATATTTCCATATATTTCGAATTGATCATCATAATAAACATACTTATGATATGTCACCATACAAAGATAAGATGTAGTTATTGACTATATTCCCCACAATTTACATTTCATACTCCTGACTCACTTATTTTGCAACTGAAAGTTAGTGTTTCTTAAATCTGCCTCACCTATTTCTTTCCTTCATCCACTTCCCCTTTCTGTCAGGCAACCACTTGTTCATTCTCTGTATCTATAACTCTGTTTCTGTTTTATTTGTTCATTTGTTTTGTTTTTAAGATTTCACATATAAGTGAAAACAAAGTATTTGTCTTATTCCATCTGATTTATTTCATTTAGCATAATCTCTAGGGCCATCCATGATGTCACAAATGGCAAGATTCTTTTTATGACCGCTACTACTGCTAAGTCACTTCAGTCGTGTCCGACTCTCTGCGACCCAGCAGATGGCAGCCCACCAGGCTCCCCCGTCCCTGGGATTCTCCAGGCAAGAACACTGGAGTGGGTTGCCATTTCCTTCTCCAATGCATGAAAGAGAAAAGTGAAAGTGAAGTCGCTCAGTCGTGTCCGACTCTTAGCGACCCCATGGACTGCAGCCTACCAGGCTCCTCCATCCATGGGATTTTCCAGGCAAGAGTACTGGAGTGGGGTGCCATTGCCTTCTCCGTTTTTATGACTAATACTCCATTATACATACATACTAATACTCCATATACACATACATATATGTATAATACTCCATTATACACATACATAGATATAGGTGGATAAACAGATCATAATTCCTTTATCCATTCAACTATTGATAGGCACTGAGGGCTGGATGAAGCACAAGCTGGAATCAAGATTGCCGGGACAAATATCAACAACCTCAGATATGCAGATGATACCACTCTAATGGCAGAAAGCAAAGAGGAACTAAAGACCGTCTTTTTAAAAAATCAATTAATTTTAACTGGAGGCTAATTACTTTACAATATTGTAGGGGATTTTGCCATACATTGACACGAATCAGCCATGGGTGTACATGTGTCCCCCATCCTGAATCCCCCTCCCACCTCCCTCCCCATCCCATCCCTCAGGGTCATCCCAGTGCATCGGCCCTGAGTGCCCCGTCTCATGCCAAAGAGCCTCTTGATGAGGGTAAAAGAGGAGCGTGAAAAAGCTGGCTTAAAACTTAACATGCAAAAAACTAAGATCAAGGCAACCAGTTCCATCACTTCATGGCAAATAGAAGAGGAAAAAAGTGGAAACACTGGCAGATTTTATTTTCTTGGGCTCCAAAATCACTGCAGACGGTAACTGCAGCCATGAAATTAAAATACGCTTGCTCTGGAAAGGAAAGCTATGACAAACCTAGACAGTGTATTAAAAAGCAGACATCACTTTGCCGACAAAGTTCTGTCTAGTCAAAGTATGGTTTTTCCAGTAGTCATGTATGGATGTGACAGTTGGACCATGAAGAAGGATGAAGGATGAGTGCTGAAGAACTGATGCTTGAGAGTCCCTTGGACAGAGAGAAGATCAAACCAGTCAATCCTATAGAAAATCAATGCTGAATATTCAGCATTGGAAGGAATGATGCTGAAGCTGAAGCACCAATACTTTGGCCACCTGATGCAATGAGCTGACTCGTTGGAAAAGACCCTGATGCTGGGAAAGATTGAGGGCAGGAGGAGGCAGAGGATGAGATGGCATCACCAATTCAATGGACATGAGTTTGAGCAAACTCCGGGAGATGGTGAAGGACAGGGAAGCCTGGCATGTTGCAGCCCATGGGGTGACAGAGTCAGACACAACTGAGCAACTCAACAACAAGGCACTGAGTTTGCTTCTATATCTTGGCTATTATAAAAAATGCTGCGATAAGGGTACATGTACCTTTTCTATTCCATGTTTTCATTTTCTTTGGATAAATAACCAGGAGTGGAATTTCTGGATCATATTGTGGTTCTAGTTTTAATCTTTGCAGGAATCTTCATACATACATAGAGGCTGCACCAATTTACATTCTCACCAGTGTATGAGGGTTTCCTTTTCACCACATCCTGGTCAACACTAACTTTACTGTTGTTGTTTTTTTTAATAAATAGCAATTCTAACAGGTGGGCGGTGATATCTCATTGTGGTTGAATGTATTTCTTTAAAGTCTACATAGCAAATGATGGATTCGTGATAATTATCTGGAGAACATGTGGCCAGAAAGCATTTTGATGTTTTAGCCTCTATTTAAATAACCAGTTCATTTGGCCCACATGATTGCATTTTGCACTTATTCTCACAAGTCCATCAAGATGATGTGCTTCATAAAGCTAGAATATCCATAGAGACGACACGAAGGTTCTTAAGTGGAGTACGCTATGAGAAAGCAACAGATGTTTCAAATGATCTTCAACCCAAATAGCATCTCTTCCGCACTATTTGGCAGCAACTGTAGGGCCTTATATATCTTTTAAAAAGATTCCAAGTTTTTGGCTGAGAAAAATTACTGCTCCTCCTCAAATGGGCCCCTCTATTTCCCACACTTTTCAGAAAGTGAGTTGATAATCCATGTAGCTGGAAATAAAGTCGGACTCTTCATCTTTCTCAGATGAACATGGATTTCATAAACCCCTCTTTCTCTCAAGTCTCACAGCCAAATCTTGTATCAAACAGAAAACCCTATTTTGAAACACCTCCCTGGACAGGTGACTACTGGTTCTTAAAGTGGGGGCCCTGAACCAGCAGTATTAGTATCACCTGGAAACTTGTCAGAGAAGTAAATTCTTGGGCCCTGCCCAGACCTAGAGGTCAGACCTAGGCTTCTGAAAGTCCTGGGGCTGGGATCATGTTGCATACTCCAGTTGGAAAAGTCCTGTCTTGGAGGACTTTGGGGTAAACTGACGGCTATTTAAGCCCCTGGCACAGTGTTTGACATACTGAAGATACTTAATAAAATTTTCAGAGAAGAAAACTAAGAATCACTTAAGACATACAACATTGGAGGAGATAGCCTAACGGGGCATAGTACAGCCTTAATTATTTCTAAAGGATCAAAAGAATATATATGTATGTATAATTAAATCACTTTGCTGAACGCCTGAAAATAACACATTGTAAATCAACTCTCCTTCAATTAAAAACACACACAGAGACTTAACGTAGCCTTACTGGCTCCACCATCAGAAAGCCGAGAGGACTCCCTTTGTCCCCCTCCCACGGGGTCCTTTATTCTCGAGTGACCCCACTGTGCGTTTGGCTTGATCATGTGCGGGGCCTCCGAGTCTTGGGAAACAGGCTGGGTATAGATTTGCGATAAGAAGGTGCATGAAGGGCTGCAGGCAGCCCCGAGGCCAGGGTCAGCGCACAGAAGCTAGGCTGGCAGTGACCTTTGATCACTCGGGCTTGCCATAAACATGAGGAAAAAGCAATATGCGGGGGCCGTTATCAGCTTGCACCCGACAGCAGGTCAGCTTGAGTAGAACTCCAGAGCGGTTGGTGAGAGGGGATGCCAGCTGGAGCTGTGGGAACAGCAAACATGGACTTCTGGAAGGCCGAGACCAGCTCGTCTCTGATCGGCTGGACGGCTTGGGGGACTGCAGAACTCAGTGAAGCTTGTCCCTCCCCTCAGGGGTGCCCCGGTTTCCTTTTGTGGCCAGAACACTCATGGGTCCTCGATATTATGTAGCCACACTGCAGGAATTACTGGGATCTTTCCAGCAATTGTATCCTTGTCCTGTTGGGACAAGCAAGCAGTCATTTGAAATAAAAATGACTGAGAGGTGATGGTTGTAAAAGGTGCCTGGAGGAGTGTGGAGAAAAGGGTAACTTTCCTGCACTGTTGGTGGGAATGGAAATTAGTGGAGCAACTATGGAGAAGAGTATACAGGGTCCTTAAAAACTAAAAATAAAGCTACCCTATCATCCTGCAATCCCACTCCTGGGCATATATCTGGGCAAACCTTCCAAAAGATACTTGCCCCCCAATGTTCATTGCAGCACTATTCACAATAGCTAAGACAAGAAAACAACCTAAATGTAAATGGACAAAAGAACGGATAAACAGTATGTAGTGAATATATACACGATAGAATGTTACTCAGCCATAAAAAAGAATCAAATAATGCCAGCCACATGGATGGATTTACAAATTATCATACTGAGTGAACTAAGTCAGACAAAGACAAATGTCATATGATGTGGAATCTATATATGACACAAATGAACATATCTAAGCAATAGTCTGATAGAACAGACTTGTGGTTGCCAAGGTTGACGGTGGTGGGGGAGGGAAGGATTGGGAGTTTGGAATTAGCAGATGTAAACTATTATATATTGAATGAATAAACAGTAAGGTCCTACTGTATAAGACAGGGGACTATATTCAATATCCTGTGATAAACCATAATAGAAAAGAATATATATACATAACTGAATCACTTTCCTGTGCAGTAGAAAATGACAACATTGTACATCAATTATACTTCAATTAAAAAAAAGCCTGCACTTTGCCGCAAATGGGTTCATTTTACTTCACCTTAAAACACTAATGGCTAATATTATCAGGGCTTATTACAGGTCAGACACTCTCCTAAAGACATCAATGAACTCATGTATTTCTTATGAGAACTCTGTGATAGCAGCTGTTTTATCCCCATCTTACAGATAAGAAAACTGAGGCACACAATCATTAGGTGAACTCACCCAAAGTCAAGGCTGGGATGCGCTAAGAGCTAGGAAAAAGGGAAATATGGATTTTTAATTCTATTAACTGGAAAAGTGTTTCTGACTCAAAAGTAAGTTCTAAAATCTACAAAACAAACACCTAAGTACCAAAAGATTTCTTTTATTAATGAAAGTTTTTACAGTAATAAAAGACTCAGTTTATTTATAAAAGCAAGGCCCTACAGGAAAACTTTCCTTAATAAAGCTTATGATAAAGAGCAGCTGTAAAAATACTTACCTGCAAAAATAATTCCATGTATCATTAAATCTCAAAAATTTTTTCAAAAAAAGATCATTTATAGCTCAGCAGCCTAACCAGGGATTTGTCCCTGGAGAGTCGTATTAAGTATTGAATTATGTGTCTGTGTTCCCAGCGCTACCTGGTGGGGTATTCTATTCTAATCGTACTTCAAAGCAGCTAAAATTAGAGAATTAGCATAAAGCCAGGGCCTAAAGGGCTATTTGGAACCCAGGTTTATTACTTTTATTCACTCAATAGTAAACATTTAATGAGTATCTGCTCTTTGCAGGGATATCTCTGGTTACTTGAGAATAAATATAGATAAAACTCATCTCTGCCCTCAAGGAACAGTTTTACTGCAATAAAGACACACCACTACAGTGCATGAGAGTATAAGACAAAGGTCTCGGGAGATGGGAGGTCAGACTTCCCTGGGGGAGATCCAGGAAGGTCAGAGAGCAGGCAGAGAGATTGGAGTTTGAGGAGGTTCAGAAATGCCCCAAGGGGTTGTAAATGACAGCTTCAAGACCCAGGATTGGAAGCCAGGTCTTTCTCCACCTGATCCAATGCTCTTTACTCTTTGCCAACAAGAGGATGAATCTCAAGTGTAATGGACGACCAACTCGCACGTGGCAGGCACTCCAGTTTGATCCTCCCACATCACCTGTCAGGATGTTTGGATTCTGCCAGTCACGAGGGAATCGGTCATTGAGCACAATGGTTGCAAGGTGAGTCTTAGAGCAATGGTTCCCCAAGTGTGAACCCTGGACAAGCGGCATCAGCCCCACTTGGGAACTTGGTAAAATCCAAGTCCCCTAGCCCCACCCTAGACCTGCTCACAGAACACTGACTGAGCTGGGCTTGAACAAGTCCTACAGGTGATACGGATGGAGCTGAAGTTTGAGAACTGCCATTTTAGAGACGTTTAGCAACACTTGCTTTCACATTTGTCTGCTTGCTGACCAGTTGTCCAAATGTTGGAGCTACATTTCATGCCTTCGGTTAGCAGGGGGAACTAGGGTCTTGCTGCTTGTGTGGCTGGTGGATGAAAAGCCTCCTGTTACATAGGAGCTTGTTAGAATTGCAGGATCTCAGGCTGCCGCAGAGCTCCTAAATCAGACCCTCTATTTAACAAATGCCCAGGTTATTCATATGCACGTTGAAGTTGGAGAGGTACTGGGCTAGATAACACCCATTTCCAAAGTTCAGGTTGTATAGTTCTGTGAGTTTAAATGTGGTCACAAATCAGATTGTATTGAAAGTTTTTTTTTTTTTAAATACAACTTTCCCCCTGCTCCCTGGAACTGTTTCATCACTGTGGTAATACATTTTTAAAAACCCTTGGTATTTTAGTTCATTTTAAAATTTTATTTGACACTGGCATATGTATGACTGAGTCCCTTCACTGCTCACCTGAAACTATCATGATATTGTTCATTGGCTATACCCCAATACAAAATAAAAAAAGTTCAGAAGAAAAAAGAATTATTTTATTTATTTTTGCTTTTTTGGCCTTGTCACAGGTCATGCAGGATCTTAGCTCCCTGATCAGGGATTGAACCTGTGCTTCCTGCAGTGGAAGTTCAGAGCCCTAACCACGGCACCAACAGGGAATTCCCTCAGTTCAGTTTTTAAAACAAGACACTTATTTGGTGCTTGCTGTGTGCTACATACAGTTCTGAGTTCCAGGAAGACAAATGTGAGTAAGATTCAGGTACTTCCTTAAGCAGAACAGATTAAAAAACAAAACCAAAGACCTAATGCTGTGTGAGTAAGGCAGTAATAGAAGTATTGAGACATGGGGAGCTCAGAAGAGGAAGCGTTGCTCCTGATTGGGGTTGGAGGTACAATCATAGAGGGCTGCCTAGGGAGGTGACCTCTGAAGTTTGATTGGAATAACTAATAGGACTTCATTAGTTGGACAAAACAGAGGAAAACTTCAAGACAGAGAGCTAATTTGCTTGGAAAAGGTCACTTAATATGGTGATTAGAAATATTTATCAAAAACCAACTGTTATTATACTTTTAATCTGTACTTATTCCTGTCTCAGGCGCTTAGGAGCACTGCTCTGTCTTCTGCTCTATATTCTCAAAGACAGATAAAAATGTTTTCCTGGATTTAGTTATTCTTTCCATTATGCTTTTTCATTTAAGATACGTTCAAGTGTGATTTAGTGATATTTTTACAAGATTAAATGTTATAATTATGTCTTATTCTACATCCATTTGCCTTTAACAGTATGAATATTGTATAATAGAAAAATAATTCTAAAATATAGAGTAATCCTTCACTTATAACAACATGAATGGGTGACATATACAGGCTGGGTTTCAAAAATAATTTTTTTTTCTTTTCAAATTGCAATTTACTCCCAGGAATGTAATTCTTATTTAATAAACCTGAAAATAAAAGTTCTTTCACCCCATCACACACTAGAGAATACAGTTTACATACATTGTTCAATTTACCCTGACCCCATCAGCTGTGTGGTAATAAAAGGGATCAACTTAATGGAATTTAACCATGGCTTGGCTGCTCTTGTGCCCACCTAACAATGTAAGCTTTTTCTTCCCTGTTAATGTCTCATCCAGTTTTTCCTGGGAGTTCTTGATAGTATCTCACATAAGTTCACCAACAGGTCTGACCAGAATGGGTGATATCTGCCTTGTTCTTCTGCCTCCGTTCGTTCTTGTGATCTGCTCGCTGGAAGCTGGCGGACAGCACCTCAGGCTCACCCCAGGCCACGTCACCACAATGCAATCTGGTCACACGTGTTCCCTTCAGGGAGTCCCAAGTGAACCAGAAGCAGAATGCAAATAACTTAGATGGGATACACACCACCATCCCCAATCTGTCCGCCCTGTGCTATTCTAAGCCTCAGAATATGCTGCTTGTTACACAGGATGTGATCAGAGATCTGACGCTGAGGAAAATTGTCTACACCCATGGAAAAAAATAAAAGTGGATTCCTACTTTGCCTTCATATTAAAAAAAGTTTTGACAGGTTTCAGATGGATTAAAAACTAAATATGGCGGGGGGAGAGAGAAATCAGGAGTTTGGGATGAATAGATTCACACTACTACATATAAAATAGATAAACGACAAGGACCTACTGTATAGCACAGGGAAGTATATTCAATATCTTGCAATGATCTACAATGGAAAAGGATTTGAAAAAGTATATATGTGTGTGTATATGTATATATATCACTGAATCACTTTGATGTACCCTGAAACTAACACAACATTGTAAATCAACTATATTTCAATTAAATAAATAAATAAAACTAATAAATAAATAAAAGTACATGTCAGTAAATGTCAAAAAAAAACCCTAAATATGAATGGTGAAACTACAAAGCAAGTAGAAGAGAATGTGTGAGGATACATTTCTCACGAACAATCGAGGAAGGACTTTTAAACAAAACCTTCAAGGCCAACATCATAAGATTAAAGACAGATGGGCTTGATTATTTCCATACTAAGCTTTTCAGTTTTTAAAGGAAACTATGGACAAAGATTACAGATGATGGATTGGGAGAAAATATTGGCAATGTCCCAAACCAACGAGGGCTTTATATCTAAATGCATAAGAAATATCTGCAAATCAACATTAAAAAAACTTGATTGATAATTGAGAAAGAAACATAAAAGGAATTAAAGGAAAAAGAACCCATATGGTCAACAAATCTATGAAAAGAGGCTCAAACTCCTTAGCTATCAGAGAATGCAAATTCAAATAATAAAGAAAGATAAATCCATGAACCAGGCAAAGTCAGAAAGCTGGACAATGCACATTGTTGGTGGGGTACATGAATCAACGTCTTGTGGGTATGTAGACAGGTGCCACCATCTTGGTCACATTAAGGATACACATACCTTATGAGCCAGTATTTTTGTGTTTCTATGTGGGTGTGTGTTGCTGTCGCTGTTAACATAGGAGGACAAATGATGTTTTGATGTTCTATGTAACAATGATGTTTTACATAGGAGGACAGATGATGTCTCAGCTTTGTAGGAGAAAGTTGAAGATCGTTAGATGTCCATCACTGAAGAACTGGATAAATAAAGGTGGTAGATGTACACTGTGGAATATTTTATAGCAATAAGAAACCATGATCTGATCAAAGAGTACACATAGCAACATGGGACAGATCTTTTAATAATAATAATATGAAAATAAAGATCAAGATGATAATTGGAAAATAAAACATAGGCAGAACACTCGAAGACATAAATCAAAGCAAGATCCTCTATGACCCACCTCCTAGAGTAATGGAAATAAAAACAAAAGTAAACAAGTGGGACCTAATTAAACTTAAAAGCTTTTGCACAGCAAAGGAAACTATAAACAAGGTAAAAAGACAACCCTCAGAATGGGAGAAAATAATAGCAAACAAAACAACTGACACAGGATTATCTTTTAAAATATATAAGCAGCTCATACAACTCAATACCAGAAAATCAAACTACCCAATCAAAAAGTGGGAAAAAGACCTAACAGACATTTTTCTCCAAAGAAGACATACAGATGGCTAACAAACACATGAAAGGATGATCAACATCGCTCATTATTAGAGAAATGCAAATCAAAATTACAATGAGATACCTTATACCAGTCAGAATGGCCATCATCAAAAAGTCTACAAACAATAATGCTGGAGAGGGTGTGGAGAAAGGGGAACCCTCCTGCACTGTTGGTGGGGATGTAAACTGATACAGCCACTATGGAGGACGGTATGGAGATTCCTTTAAAAAACTAGGAATAAAACCACTATATGGCCCAGTAATCTCACTTCTAGGCATATACCCTGAGGTGTATTGAAAAATTGAAAAAGACACATGTACACCAATGTTCATTGCAGGACTATTTACAGTAGGTAGAACATGGAAGCAACCTAGATGTCCACTGACAGATGAATGGATAAAGAAGCTGCAGTACATATACACAATGGAATATTACTCGGCCATAAAAAGGAACACATTTGAGTCAGTTCTAATGAGGTGGATGAACCTACAGCCTATTATACAGAGTGAAGTAAATCAAAAAGAGAAAGAGAAATATCATATACTAACATACATATGGAATCTAGAAAGATGGTACTGATGAATTTATTTGCAAGGCAGCAATGGAGAAGCAGACATAGAGAACAGACTTATGGACACGGAGAGAGTGGAGGAGAGGGGGGATGTATGTGAAACAGTACCATGGAAACTTACATTACCATGTGTAAAATAGAGAGCCAATGGGAATTCACTGTATGACAGGGGCTCTGTATCAACCTAGAGGGGTGGGATGGGGAGGGAGGTGGGAGTGAGGTTCAAGAGGGAGGGGACATATGTGCACCTATGGCTGATTCATGTTGAGGTTTGACAGAAAACAACAAAATGCTGGAAAGCAATTATCCCTCAATTAAAAAATTATTAAATTAAAAAAAATCTTCAAAGAAAAAAGATGATAATTAGAATGAGATCTATTGTACAATACCATTTGATTAAGTCATGATATATGCAAACAAAACAACACTCCCTTTTTCTTTGAACTTACCAGAAGACGTGTTATTTAGATGATGGGCTTCCTGAACTGATTTGATTTCTTCCATTCCCTTCCTTTCCCCTCTCCTTCTCCCTCCCATGTCTTGGTCTGTTTGATTTATCCAAATTGTGTGTGTAACTGTCAGTAAACACCCACTATGAATGTTTTTCTACACTCAAGTCATGCCATCATGAAGAGGAACAGAATAATGTATAGAAGAGTTTAACATGAGCCTAGATACTCAAGAGTACTTCTGGGTTCTTTGGTTTGGGTTAGTGTTGGGGAATACATAATTTATCGCAGAGAGAGCAATCAATCTCTTTCTCTCTTTCATCTCTATCTCTATCTTTACCTTTATCTCGATCTCTCATCTCTCTCTCTCCCTAAGAAACCAGCCAGCCTAATTTGGTAGCCTGCTTAGAAGGAAACCTCAGAGAAAGCAGATTTAGACCATATCAGCCTGCTCCTCTGATTGCTTTTCCTGCTCTTGCAATTGTCATGGATCATTGGGCCTGTCTAGGAGGGAATCAATATCTAGTGAAGTTGAAGAAAACCTATTTCTCAAATTCCACACTTCAGCATACCTCCTGAGAAAAATCATAACATGTATGCACAAAGAGACAGGTACAAGCATGTTCATTGCAGCAGTGTTTTTAATAGCAAAAAAACAACAACCTAAATATCCATTAACAGCATAATCTAAATTCTAATATGCAATAGACGACTGTAAAGCCATAAAAGGTCAATGAATGAAAGCTCTCTCTTTTAAAAGGCATAGATCTTTCGAAACTGGTGTTGAATAACAAAATCAAAGTGTGGAAAGGATATGTACAGTATGATACCATTTACATAAAGTTTAAAAACATGCCAAACAATATCACACATTTTTAAGGACATGTAATCATGTGGTAAATATATGAAGAACTGCATGGGACGGGTACAAAAGCAAAATCAGGCTTGATGATACCTGAGGAGGGAGACACAGGGCACTGGGGAAAGTTACTCAGAGTATTCCAACTGTCTTTGATACTTTACAATCAAGATCCAAAGCCATATGGTAATTTGCTAGGATCTGACAAATCTGGGTGGCAGGTACACAGGAACTGACTGCAGAATATTCTAGATAATAATGTATGCTTCAGGTGTGTCGTACAAAAATCACAATGTTAAATCAATGTGTTAAAGTAGAGAGAGAAACAAAGTAACCCACACATGTAGTTGTGCACACCTAGAATATGGCCAGGTCATGTATTATTCGCCTATGACCTCCACACAGTCCATTGAGCACACTGTAACCAAGTCAGAGAAGTGTGAAACCAGCACTCTGTAGTTCATTAAAAAGAATTTCATGAAAACAACGTAGCTGATATCTCTGAAAAAAAAAAAACCAGTTCTGTTCACTAACCACTAGATAATGACTACAGTGAAAACTGAGAGGAAAAAAAATTAATAGAACGAAAACAATCTAGAATTGAAGAAAGGCATGAAACCTCAGAAGGAAAAGATGCACTAAATTCCAAGCAAATTGAACAAAAGACAATTCCAGATCTAGAGACAACTTTGTGAAATTCACATTGCGAGTCAACAGAAGAAACAGATCTGTGGGGAGATGGCAGATCCGCTGAAGGAATGAGAAGAACATTCAGCAAGCTGACGTAAAAAGATGATGGAACAATGACATCCGTCCAAGGAATGTCATTTTGAACCTGGAATCCCATATGCCAAATGATCAATTGAGCAAAAGGGCAAAGTGAAGGTATTTTCAGACACACAAGATGCAAAAAGGTTACATTCCATGAAATCTTTACGAGAAAATTCCCCTAGTAATACTGGATACAGGAAACTGTGTGGTCCATTCTAAGAAAGTTGGGAAGGGAAAGTCCTAGGATGATATTTATTCAGATAAAAATAGGTTTATACTAGAAAAGGAAGTCAGACGGCTCTGGCAAAGAGGAATGCCTTCAGCAAGAGCTTATTCCATGGAATAGACAACACAATGGAGGTATTGGATCTCTTAAGGCTTTGATGGAAGCACGAGGGAGAGATTAAAGAAGGCTGCAGGCTCTTTGTCACTCCTCCAACTGAGAGCTATAGCCTAATTCTCCTCTTTTTGACAATGGTGAGGCCTCAGGTGACCAATAAAAATTTACTGAGTGACTTTCCAGACTGGGTCATAAGATTTGAAGTTTCTGCCTAGTTCTCTTGGGACCTGGTTCTCAGGTGACCAGTAAAAAGTTACTGAGTGACTTTCCAGACTAGGTCATAAGATTTGAAGTTTCTGCCTAGTTCTCTTGGGACCTGGTTCTCAGGTGACCAGTAAAAAGTTACTGAGTGACTTTCCAGACTAGGTCATAAGATTTGAAGTTTCTGCCTGGTTCTCTTGGGACCCTCGTTCTCGACATGCTCCATCTTGGAAGCCAGCCACCATGGAAGAGGTGCTGCAATCTTGAAATTGCTATGTTGTGAGAAGCCCAAACCTCATTTAGCGGTCCCATGAAGACTCTGTTTGACAGCCTCCAATGAACTCTTGGCTAGTTGCTAGCCAGGTAAGAAGTCATTGTGAAGCCTTGTCAAGCCTCAGGTGACTCTGGCCTCAGTAACCACTTAAATGCAGCTGCATGAGACATTGCAAGTGAGAATCAGCCATCTGAGTCCAACCCCAGACCCAGGAGGGATGCTAATAGTTCTTTAAGCTCCTACATTTTGAGGTGGTTTTTAATGCAGTGCTAGATATTCAGAATAGCACATTTTAATTTCATGAGAAAGAAAAAAGGGAAACCTATAAAAACTTCAGGGAAACTTTTTTAAAAAAACCTAGAAACTAAATACAAAGGAAGCTATGGTATGATTTTGAAAAATCAAAGCTATTTAAGGAAAGAGTCTATTTTATTTTGATGCTTTGAACATTCTTTCAAGTGACTTGGGAGCCATGATATTGAAGGTGGATAAAATGAATCCTCTTAGCACAATTATCATCACAATATAAATGCTGATTATTGGCTTGTAAATTGTACAGCCAACCTAAGTCTGATGAATGACTTCATTTTCATGAGAGAAATGAAAATGCTACCAATCTTGACTAGGAGGAAACAGTAGGACAAACTTGCCCTTATAAGGAGGAGGAATCAGATTTGTTAAAGTGGCTCTATGAAGCAATGACACTGAACTTCTATTAGGCAAATGTAGGGCAGAAAACTAGCTTGCTTTGGCATATATATGACTATTCTGGCAGCTATAGAACTTCTCCAGGTTGAATGCAATTCAAATTGTGTTCTGTCTACTTTCTCTAGTCTTATGAAACTTCTTCCCTTAATGTCTCCTGATGTTGAAAATCCAATCTGGTGAGAGCTCTCTTAAATATGTATGCGGGCTGTTGTCATCTCTTTTGGAACTATTAATCGTAGCCACTCTGTGTATTTCAATGTTTAAACACATTTTAAGTAATGTAAGCTTCAGTCACAAGACAAGGTTTAGTGCAGAACAAACAGTGATTTTCAGACTTGAGCACTCATTAGAATTACATGGTGGCTATTCAATCCTATTGGTGGACTGCACCCCCGCCACGGCCTCCCACCCCCCAGAACCTGAGTCAGTGGGTCTAGGTAGAACACAGGAATCCGCATCTTTATGTTACCAGTGGGTGGTGCTGCTGCTGCTGGTTCAAGAGCCACACTTTGAGAATCACCAATTTAAGACATAATGAATTCACAGTAAACACTTTCTTCTTTCCTTCCACATATAGGGATCTCTGTTTCACCTTCTAGAAGAGCTCTGGATAATATCATGGTTTTTGCAAAAGCAGTTGACTATGCTGGTTTTCCAGGCTGTAGTGGTTTACAAAACATTGGTCCCTAAACATTGTGACCAATGTTGCTTTTAATAACAGTGTAAATGATATCAATGCAGTGCTACTCATGGCCTAAAATAGGAGGAATGAGTGAAGAAGTGGTGAGGGGGAAAGAAAGATATGCTGGGGAAATAATTTGCTCCATTCCACATCAATGAGGAATCAACAGAGACCGTCTAAAGATGACTGAACAAGAAGCAGAGATTTAACTATAATATTTAAAGTTAGATAATGAAGACTAGAACACAGTAACACCCCTATTAGACATTGGATAGGGGAGGAGCAGGAAAGGTGAGGGGTAACATAAATAAGTGAATTCCTCATTGTTCAAGAGGTGATTGGCAGCAATTGTCCAAAGTCGGTAAGTCAACAAATTGTACTATTTAGAATTAAGGAGAAAACCACTAGATAAACTAAAAACAGAAACTGGTGAAATGGGTTGTCTCTTGGAACTGGGACTTAGTGGGGAGTTTGGGATGGGAGATGGTTGCTTTTTATTCTATAAGTTCTTTGGTGGAATTTAAGTTTTTAAAAGATGTGTGCTGTATTTATTTGATTAAAAACAATCGAGCTAGCTACTTGGCCCAAACCTGGTGAAGAAAACTGCAATTCCTGAGTTCAAATCTTGATTCTGACTAGCATCCATGATTTGGGGCCAGTCATATTTGGATTCTCTAGCCTCAATGCTCTTTCTTAAAAAAGATGAAGATTATTAGGTATAAAATAAGCTACAAGAGGATATTGCACAACATGAGGGATATAGCAAATAATGAAAAATAAACAAGGCATGATAATAATTTCTCAGAGGTTGTTTGAGGAAATAGATGCAATAATTATACAAGAAAATCATTGGGCATAGTACCTGGCACTTTTGCCTGAATAAATGTTAGGTATTGTTATTAATGTCATTCTAATCATACCAGTCACAGATTAGAAATCAAATTTGCAGTAGTGAAGAACAGACGCAGATAGGAGGCAGAAAAGACAAGCATGTATTTCTGGGTGATGTGACACTACATTTATTTACATCACAGGCATGTGCATGGGTGCATGTGTGTCTGTTTGCCTTGTCTTAGCTTTCTCAGAAATCCAGGGAGTATGAGCAGAATACTTCAGTATAGCCTGATTCAACAATATAGTTTTACATAGCTTTGCAAAACAAAAGGAGAGAATCCATAAAGAAATGAGCCCTGTTCCATATTCATCTCTGCTGAAGCCCACGTGAAGGAAAGGGCATCCTTTCAGGGTACTCTGGCCAGCAGTCCCAAGTGGGCATGGAGGGCAATTGAACTTCACTGTGTGAGCTCCACTTCCAGATGAATAACTTAGGAGCAAGTGACCTGGAGCCCATTCATCCCCCTTCCCATAAATACATGAGAAAGACATGCTTATGCTGGCTAAAGTTTAGCATCTTTAATAATTCATCTGCCAGTTTAATTGTTTGATGGAACCTGACCTCAAAATCATACTTGACTCTAAAATGAGTGCAAAGAAAAAAGTCATACTGCTGCAGAAAGTTTACCTATGGACTCACCACTAATGAAATCCTGACCTGCACAGGTCAGTGCATCATAAGTACTGGCGTTTCCAGCCCCAGAGAAGCTTGGCATATTAACATGGAAATAAATCTAGAGAATGGGCCAGGGCCAAGACAGAGCGGCCAAAGGCTGTCCACGTGGCCTCTGATGGCTTACGTCAGAGCTGTGGGTTCTGAAAGACTTTGAAGTTTGTATTTCAAGTGTCTACACTGTATCTTCTGTTCAGAGGAATATGTGACCTGTTGAGTTTGTTTGAAGGCTGAAGAAAAAGCCTTAGATGGCAGGGCTGACAGCCCCCAAGGTGATCCCCATGATTCCTGCCCCTGCTGTTCACACCCTGTTCAGCCATCTCCCCTTGAGTGTGGGCAAGACCTGGAACATGCTTCTAACCAACAGACTATGGCAATGGTGAAGAAATTTTGGAGATGTACTTATGGTCCCAAATCAGTTTAATTTTGAGTTGATTAAATGAGTTTATTCTGGGAGGACCTGACTTAAACCTCTTTGCAGACTTGATAAAATAAGCAACCACATTGGAGATGGCCCTGTGGCAAGCAGTTGTGGGCAGCCTCTATGACCCTGGGGCAGCCTCTGGTCTCCAGCCAGCAAAACAGCAGGAATAATGGCCAGTCCTAAAGCTGCAAGAAAATGAATTATTCTAGCAATCTGAATGAGCTTGGAAACAGTTATCACCAACCAAACCTTCAGATGAGAATGCAGCCCAACCTAAACCTTGTTGGCAACATTTTGAGACCCTGAGCAGAGGACCACTTAGGCTGTGCCCAGATGCCTGATCTCCAGAAACTGTGAGATACTAAATGTGTGTTATTGCAAGCCACTAAGTTTGTGTTAATGTGTTACTCAGCAATAGAAAAGTAGTACAGAAAGGTGGGGGCAGGGAGTGTCAGGGGAGGTAAGGACGGGAAAGAAGACAAAAGCAATAATGAAGACAATAATTGATAGTGAAGATTCAAGTTAGATTGGCTTTCATCAAACTCTGAGCTTACACCTTCCTTTATTCCTTTCTACTTTGTATATATTTTAAACCTCAGAATGGATTGGGTCACATCTGAGTGGACTTGGGATTGGGCTTGGAACCCAACCAAGAAGGAAGTTGGGCCCAAGAACTAGTGGAAAGATGGGGAAAAGCAGTGGAAAGTTCCAGCTCTGGACTGAGGGTTGGTGTGGCATCAGACTGTGTTTTCAGGAAAGACATATTTTAGGGAACAAACTGCATATGCTGCCTGTTAGGTCAGTATTTGACACAATTCCCATATACCATCATATGTGGTAATTGTCACAAAATAATCTATAGTCAAAATTCACAGTGGATTTTCAGATCTTGGGGAAAATGTAGTTATCCATGTAAATCATACATGATCATCTAAGGCACCCAAAGGCTAAGAACAAGTGAGTGTTGTTTGAATCTGTGTATGTGTTGGCATTGTTCAGGGGCACTCTAATGAGGGATACTCTTTAGCTGCTACTGTTTCCATTACATACACCCTTTACATGTCTTTAGCATAGCATATGTGAAATGGGGGTCATGTGTACTAAATGATCAGAGTTAGCTCCATCCTGCCAAATCTAGAAAAATCTTCCTTAGCAGCCTATCAATTTCCCTCTTAGACTTTACTGCAATCTGTCAAAATTATGCTTATTTTTCTACATTTTTTTGTCTGTTTGTCTGCTAGAGCTTCATTGTCCAATATGGTAGCCATTAGCCATGGGTGGGTGTTTAAATTTAAATTAATTAAATTGTATGAAGTTAAAAATTCGGTTGCCACATTGGAAGTCCTCAATAGCCATGTATGGCTCTTTGCTACCATATTGTACTTCAAAGATTTAGAAAATTTCCATTATTGCAGAAAATTCTATTGGACAGTACTGAATGCTACCTGTTCAGTCATTTTTATCACAGGCTTCAGACCCTTTAAACACCTAAGTACAGAAAGTCTTCATTCTGGATGGCTCTGATATATGTGAATCTCCATTAACACAGTTTAACTAAACACCAGTCCCCCAACAACATGATTTAAACTTTGGTTACCATGGTATGTTAACTGTGAATAACTCCATAAAGTACAAATTTTGCTACTAACTCTTTAATCAAGAAACTACTATATAAATAAAAGATGGGGACTTCCTTGGTGGTCCACTGGTTAAGAATCCCCCTTAGAATGCAGGGGACATGGGTTCAATCCTTGGTTGGATAACTAAGATACCACATGCTGTGGAGCAAATAAGTCCTTGTCCCACAACTACAGAGCCCACGTGCCACAACTAGAGTGTCCATGCGCTGCAACTAAAGATCCCGAATGACACGGCTAAGACCTGATGCAGCCAAATAAACAAATATAAACAAATAATAAAAGGTGTGCCTGATGATCAATGACTAATCATATCATCTCCTTCATAGTCTGCCACTGATCAGTCAATGTGCATTCGGTTCATGCACAGACAGCAAAGCATGAAGTCGTGTTTCCTCCCTTTCTTCTGAGTGATAAAACAGAACCATATAACATTTTATAAAAAATGGATGATTACAACAGGGAACTGGCCAATAAAGGCAAAAGTGCAACAAAGAAATAAAAAGTGGTTACTTTGGAAGTAGAATCATAATCGAATGTAAACAGAGTAAACAGAAGCAGCAGGTGACTGTGGGAATGTCATCATTGTCCTCATTTGGGATTACAGATATGCAGGTCGGCTGGAGGGATGCATGGAAGGCAAACTTAGTGACAGAAAAAAGGGAAGTGGTTGTGATGAAAAGGACGAAGCAGTCCCCAAGGAAGTGATACTGGGGAAAACACAGTCACATTAAGGAACTCTTAGAGATATTTCACAACAAAGAGAGCACGGATGATAAAATGTTGGAAGTTGATCCATACTGAGAAAGAAGTATGGAAACATGCTGAAGCATACAAAGATGCTAATTCCATACTGTGAGTTGTCGTTGTTGTTTAGTCGCTAAGCCATGTCCGACTCTTTTACAACCCTATGGACTGTAGCCCCCAGGCTCCTCTGTCCATGGGATTTCCCAGGCAAGAATACTGGAGTGGGTTACCATTTCCCTTTCCAAGGGATCTTCCCAACCCAGGGATAGAATCCACATCTCCTGCCTTGGCAGGCACATTCTTTACCACTAAGCCACCTGGGAAGCCCATACTGTAAGTTACATGATGCAAAAAAGGCAAGTACTGTTCAAACTACTCTTTATAAGGTTTTACAAAAAGACTCATTTTAATTCTCAGAGTTTCTAATGTTTTAAATGACTGTGTACTGGATATATAGGCATTTTATTATATTGTCATATCCCTATACATTAATAATTGATAAGAGAATGATATTTTGAGTAAAAGTCTTTATGGATCACAGAACAATTGTAATTTTTTCACAGTATTAAGATCACTTTACACATTTTGGGCCTGCACGGTCTTCTCCAGTCCTGTGCTACCATACAAAGTGAAGACGGCCTACACTGACTTACTCTGAGCCCCTTCTTTCTTGAGAAGTAACAAAGGATTACCCATTCTAGAATGGGTAGACCATGTTAAGAGACCATGTCAAGCATATTGTACCCTGCCTCCAGAACCTAGCAGTGTGTGCCCAGACTAGGACATTGTTAATAGCTATTTGAACAAATGAATGGACTCACCCTGGGAGCTGGGAGACAGAAAGGAGTTATGGGTCATGTAGTCAAACGGCAAGATGTGCAAAGGGTATTAATTCAACAGGAAAACAGAACTATTACTTGGTTGGAGGTTACCAAGAAGACTCAGCTTCCCCAATCCCACCTATATTAACAGTCAAAGCTAATTCTTCCTAAAGTTGTGAATGACGAGACTGCAAAGGACATCCTAGTCAAGAATTTTGGTTTAGACTGCAGAGTGAAAAATGAAGGGAATTCCCTGCTGGTCCATTGGTTAGGACGTCATGCTTTCACTGCCGAGGGCCCGGGTTCGATCTCTGGTTGGGGAGATATGATTCCAGAAGCCACGCAGTGTGGCACATTAGTTTTAAGGCAACAGAAAACTGAGATGTGATTATAAATATGGAGGAAAGATTAGGGCAAGTTCAGCAGAAGGCAGTGGGTTAATTTCAAGTTGAATGGTGAAATAAGTTATCCCAATACTTGGGATAATTGGTTATCTACTTCTTTCTGCTATGCAGGATTTAAATTCCATTATTTTCTACAGCGAAAACAGTTGATAAAGACATGGATTGTTCGTCCATGGATTTCCTATGTATAGGCTTTGAAATTTATTTATTTTTTAAATTAAAAAAATTCTAATACAATTTCTGAAGGTTACTTTCCAAGCTTTGAAATGAAAAAGTGAGAAGGGTAGGCTAGGGAATAGATGGAATAAAAAGTACCCAACTTTGTGATGTTCAAGTTGGTATGAATAAAATTCAGTTCAAGAGGTAAGACTCCAACCCTTTGATCTTTCAAAGCTGAGAAGCTATTTCTGCAATCTGACTTGAAAGTTTTATCATAGTTTTAGGACTGCCAGAGGGTAAACTTGCACTGAAATCCAACAAACTAAACTGAAAACTATTCTCACAGACAGACACACACACTCAAACACCTCTTTTGCACCTTTATACTCTCAAACACCCGCCCCCCAAATCAACTCCTTTCACAGCACAAAATCAGGTTAGAGAAACAATGTAATAATATCCATATATTTTGACTCCTGTGAAGATTCTCAATTGTTTAGAACAGAGAAGGAATCACCTGAACATAGCTAATTTGCCTTGTTTTTCAATTTCAAAAATAGTTAACACAATTACGAATGGTGATAATCAGTCCAAGAGAACAAACACTGCCAAATTAAGAGTAAACCAGGGGGAATAAATTACAGTGCCATCCTGAGGAGCTCAGAAATAACATTCAGAGAGTAAGTGACACTTAGAACTATATAAAAGATGAACAGAAATGCAAATTGTCTTTCCTAAGATGGGGCATGATGAAAGAGGAAATTCACAGCAAAAGGAATCGATCTATTGTAATGTTGTTGTGGCTGGTCATTTCAATATAGTCAGTTTTTCTTCTCTGAAACATAATTTCTTTTGTGATTAGACTAACTTCACCTGGGCCGAGGGGGTCTGTTTTAATTTTAATGTCTAATGCAATTGCATGAGTTGTTGGATTTTACTGGCAGCCTAATGCTGTGAGGGTGAGTCATCTGAGCCCTCCGTCTTTCCATGACAATCTGATTCCTCCAGCCAATCCACTTACATAAGATATGGTGAAACTGAGACTCAGAAAAGGGGCAAATGTGTTCAGATTGAGTCAAAAGTTATACTCATAAACACCTACGATAACAATAACATTAGCATAGATATTGAAAAAATTGAAAGCAGATGTCCTAAATTGTTGACAATGATTGTCTTTGGGGGTTTCTTCATTGTTTCTGTAACATTTATTTGATGATATTAGGGAATTATTAATTTTAAAAAGTGTAAAAATGGCATTATGATTATGTTTAAAAACTCTTATCTATAGTAAGTGCTTACCGAAATATTCATGGATTAAATGCTATGATGTCTGGGATTGGCTTCTACATACGCTGTGGAAGGAGGTGCCTAGAAATAGAGAAAATAAGATTGGACATGAATTGGTGTGTGATGAGTACATATGGATTCATTATATGATTGTGTCTACCTCTGTATATGTTTGAAAGCTTTATAATAAAAGATTAATTAAAATGATAGGTGATACACCTCGAAAACTAGGCTGCAGACTAAGTGTAAAGGACCTTAGGGACAAGAAATTTTTGTTCTCTGGTTCAGTCGTTTCCACACTTCAGTTAGTGCAACTCTGTCTGTGACAATATCCCATATATGCACCAGGCATATGCTTATTAACTGATTTATTGAAAATGATGTACATATACCACTGTGCTCTTAGCCTGTTATAAAACATACACAAACATAAAAAAGGCTAGATAAAAATAAACACACGGATCATTCTGATACATTCTTCCTACACTCTAGTGGATCTTGACCCTACCTAGGAGCAGCACGTTTAGCAACAGGGGGGCTTTTGAGGTTTTCTAAGTAGTAAAGAGTTTGTTTATATGAAACAAAAATTTATTGGTGTACCCAAAGGTTCTGGGAGATTGATTAGAAAGACCCAGAGTTGTTTCACTGAGGCCTCCCAAAGAAATGAAATGGACTGGGACGGTGTTCTAACTGGAGATGTCACTTTCTTGTATAGTTCTTTTATACATATGCAATACACTAATGTATTCTGCACAGTCAGGATACAATATGCATATAAAACAAACAGCCCCCACGTGTTATCTTGGGCAATATATTTAATGCAATGCTTATGATGATAATGATATATAACACTGAGTACTTACTCTCTGCCAGGTATTGCAGTAAGAACTTCATATACATAATTTTACTTAAAACTCATGACAATCCTATGGAAATAGATCTTATTATTGACTTCCATTTTACTAGAAGGAACTTGAAACTGAGAAAAATTGACTATCTTTCCCAAGATGAAAGGAATAGAAAATGGCAGAGCCCAAATTTAAATCAAGAGGTGTCTGACCCCAAACTCCATGTCCTTAACTACGAAACCATATTGCCTCCATACGGAATTAATGATAGCGTCCAAACCATGAGATCATTGTGATGATTAAATGAGATAATATATATGTTTCACACATTGTCTGACATAGAACACAATCCTATTAATATTTAGTACACAGAATATTTACCAAAATTTTCCACAGTAAACACCATTAATACTTCTATCAAACACCAATATTTATAATTGTAATCAAATAATGTTTTATTAAACATTGTAATAACACATGTCTAAACTCCTTTTGTTTGCTACCACCTATAAATATGTGTGGCTTTTTTTATTGAGTCTCTATGGAATGACTGATGAGAGAGATAGCAACTGGGGACTGTGTTATGCCTACAAAAATGGAAATATTTGCACTGGGCACACTCCTGTCATAATTTAAGAAGCCACCTACATAAATAAGAGTGTGTGTAGCTTGAACACTAAAAGAGCCATGAAGTACATATGTACATTATCAACTTTATTTTACAACTGCAGAATTTGCATCCTTTTGCTTTGACCCAAAGATACATTTTTAGAGAGACGATGGTTCTGAAAACTTCTTTGCATTCCATCAGGTTCACTTAAAGTGGTCAAGTTTACCACTCATTTTTTTCTCTCCCAGCTTACATATTTCTATCAGCCAATCCAGACTAGAACATTTCATAAATACTTCATTATTTATTTAAGTATGGCTTCCATATTAGAGTAACTATCTTTCCCTGATTTTTCTGTAACATTCCAGATTCAAAACTTTGTCCCAGTGTTAGGCTGGCATTGCAAATTTGGTTGGAAGCATGGGCTCCTGCAGAGGGGATGCATGAAGCTCTTTGCTGAGAGCTGTGATCTGCGATGTGACTCATAGCCTGGTGTGTGGTCTGCTTCACATTACCGGACCTGCATTTACTTGTGAGGATCATTTTCTGTTCCTTTTTGTAATTTTGCAAATACTTCTCTAAATGCTCTGTCACTCTGAAGGGAATCCTATGTTTCATGGCTGAAATGGTGGGCAGAGAGGTTATGTCTTTGGTTTGTATATTTTGACACTGAGTCAAAGCAGAGCTTTCTTTTCATCAAACAATTTTAATTTTGGTATTCTGAATTACTTTCACTTTCCGTAATTAGTCTATAAGTAGGTATTATCCAGAAACCTGCCCATCGTTTCCTCTGTTGTTCTATTTGGGAAGTACATTCATTCTAGAAACATCATGAAGAGCATTTGTGTTGACACAATAGAATCCATTCCCACCCCAATTCTAGCCCAAATGGCATAAGCCAAAATGAAATATGTAGGATTCTTGGAAAAAAGCATCAGATAACCAAACACTATGAGCAAAAATTAATTTATTATATATATTCTCTAATAATTCATAATAGCTTTTTGAATTTTAAATGTCTTTTTGCTATTTCCAATGCTTAAAAATCATAGCTTTAAAACATAAGTACTGTTTTATATACATTGTGATTTTTCTTTCCTTTTCTTTTCTTTTTTACTTCTAAATATGAATGATATGGTCTCCAAGTATCAGCTTGGAAGGAAAGGGGATAGGATTCATTGTTTTGCTCCAACACAGTAGAAATTAAAATTTCACATCACACACCTGGAGTTTCGACTATATGAAAAATAGCCAAATGTCACCACTTTCTTGTATATTTCTTTTACATGTCTATATATGTATAATATAAACAGAATACATCTGGATTAGTACATTTCAACTTTTCATCAATGTGACTTTTATCTCCTATTTCATAGAAAATAACAAAATATACAGAGAGAAGAAAGGAGACATCTGTTCATCGTACACATAAAGTAAATAAAAGTTCATGTATGGCTTTGCAAAGGTAGATTATGACGTGACTTTCATACTTTATTTATTTAAAAGCATCTTGAGAGAACGTGTTAGTGTGCTTACGAGAGCGGCCATGGTGGTTGAATGTCGCATCGAGAGTCCAACATTGGGATCACCAGTGGTCTTTCCAGTGGCTGCCTCAGCAGCTTTCAGGAGACAGATGTAGTTTATGACCACTTCATCAATCTTCGCTACTATTTCCTGCCGCTGTGTTTCGGAGTTCACGACTTTAACTAATCGCATGCAGGCTTCTGTTAGGCAACAGAGCACTTGAAAGCTGGAAGTCATAGCTAGGAGCATCTCTTCTGGGCTTTTCTCAGCCATTGCCATTTTCCGACAGGCACTTCCCAACTGTCTGGACTCAATGGATAACAGCTGCTTGTACTGAGAAAGTGTTAGGTCATATGCTTCGGGGCGTGACTCCTCTTTCTTCCCCTTGGTTGCCCTGACAAGGCAGAGCAGCTCATTGGCATCATTTTGGGCTGCGAGGAACCCATCGGGCATTGTATATGTGCTCTCCTTAAGGGCATTTATCCTTGCAATCCGGGCATCAAAAGCTAGGTTGCTGAAGTCCACATCATCTGGGCCACTCAAGTCTTCGGCCCAGACCTTCAGCACTGAACCTCTGGACAGCTCTCCTCCTTGCTTCTGAATTCCAACAGCCAGGGGTGGGCTGGTTGGGTCTGGCACGGCTTGAGTCACCTGTGGTCGAAAGAGGCAAGAGACTTGGTGGGTGGCCTCTCCCTCCTCTTCATCCTCATCATCGTCTTCATCCTGCCCTCGTTTCAGGAAGCAGTAGCTGAAAGGTCCCCGGCATCTCCAATGGCTGCCTTCCAGCTTCCGCAAGGGCAATGTCCTATAGAGCTTTGAGTCCTTGTGAGCCGCCGGGGACCTTTTGTGAACTTTCCCCTCAGAGCTAAAGTGCATCGAGCTTTGGGAAAAACTTTTGGTGAGCTTCTTCCCTAGGGGGAGTTCTGCTCGCCTTTCGGAATTGGTCTCCTGTGCTTCTGTGATACCTGGACACTTTAAGCTGACCGCACCCTGGCTTCTCTCCCGGAAGGTCTCCAAACTGACAGATCCTGAGAGGATACTGCTGCTCCGTCTCAGAGCCCTGTGGCTGGGGGATGTCATGAGGCTCCCCCTTCTCAGATCCAGTGGCCACCAGCTCACAGCCTCTCCATAGGCCTGGTTTGCTTGGGAGAAATCGTTAGGGTCTTGATTTGGAATTGGCACCTTTGATTCCGAGTGAATGTTTGATGGTAGCAGGGTGGGATCAGCTTCAGGATATTGAGACCAAGCTGAAGGCATGCCTCCTCGTCTCTCCTTCCCAGGCTCTGTCAAAGCTACACTAGGGGTAGCAGAAAAACAGAGAATCATTAAGCACCTCATGGGTGGTCATTTTTATTAAATCTCTATGTGATGTCTGTGATCTCCCAAGGATATATTCGAGAGAACACACGTTCTTACAGAGATTATTCAAGCATATTTATGACTTTGAAGTTCCATTTTAAGGAGTTAGATTAATCCTGGCATTGGCTATCTTTTTAAAAAGAAGTGGCCTAATTTAATTAATGCAAATTAAATATACTAATCTTTTAAAGAGGACCCCATGAGGTTTTCCTGGTACAGGGTTTGAAGCTGAGACACTGGGAAAGTGCCAGAAAAGTTGTCATGTGAAGAGCACAATCTCCACTTCATAGAATTTTTGTGAGAAGCAAGGGGTAAATTAGGTGCAAGCTCTTTGTAAACTGCAAAGTATCCTTTAATGAGTTTAGAGGAAAAGATGCTAGCTGGGAGACGAGTTAAGCAACATTCAGAGATGAGTTTCCCAAGGCAGGTGAAACTAGTGGTGAACTTTGACAAAGGAGATAATCCTAAAAGGGCACGAATGGAAATTAACTGACATCACCGACTCAATGGACATGAATATGAGCAAACTCTGGGAGACAGTGGAGGACAGAGGAGCCTGGCGTGCTGCAGGCCATTGGGTCGCAGAGTTGGACACAAATGAGCAACTGAACAAAAACAAGGTCTCACTGACATCTACTGACCTACTGGAAAAGACACTATTTGAGGGTATAATTTGAAATTGGAAAGTGTGAAAGAGCGTCTGTTTGCCCCATGATGGCCAGCCAAGTGGATCTTGGAGACCAACAAGTGCCCACCTGGTGGCCGAATGGTGAGGATGAGCACAGAAGATAGCAGTGTTTGTGTTTCTACCTGTGCTTATTATTTTATTATTTGCAGGAAAATAAAACAGCTCATCATGTACCCCCAGACCTTCCTGACACTGCAGTAGGCCTGACACCTCAGAATACTCATCTTGGGGAGTTTTACAGAGTAGGGAGGAATCTGGAAATATTGCTGAAAGGCAAATGATCTCCCCCAATCCCTCCCAACTCCCAGATCCCCTGCTCTATTATCCTTCCCTGAATCTTAAAAATGAAATGGCAAAATGAGAAATTCGATATCTTGAGAAGGAAATCAACCTTTTGTGATTCTTGTAACTTAAAAGTCGCACTGGGCCTGGCTAAAAGTCTACATTTAGAATTCAGGGGGAAAAAAAATTGCTCCATTAAATTCTAAAAGCAAGACAGAGCAGGAATCTAAAGGGCAAATGCCATTTCTGCTACTGCCCAGATCTAGAAACGTCAGTATGTATTAAACACTGGGGGACTGATGAGTGACACTTAACCTGGCCGCAGTTTGGCAGCTTTTTAAATAAAACCCTAACTTTTACTTTTCTTCCAGATTTTTAGTTTTAGGCTTGTTGTAAATTTGTTTTACGAGCTCTTGGTGGGTACCGCAAAGCGCTAAATCCATCATTGCTGTACCTGTGGTTTCCTTAATCTTGGGGAGTCGGTGACATCCGTCTCTCAGAGTGCCAAACAGGGGTTCGGCATTAATGGCTGTGTGCAGGGCAGGCACCGTCATCCGCGGACACATCCCTTCTGTCTGTGGGTGTAATTCCTTAAAGGTGGCCCCATGGTTGGGCAGCCCGGGGGCTCTCTCCTCGGAGGGAAGGTAAGTCACGCCTTTCCCGGAGGCCTCGGCCATCAGGTGCTTCCCCAGCGAGGGGCAGAGGGGGGACTCCACCGGAGTGGCGCACGTGCTGCTGCTGCTGCCCGTGCCGCAGCCTGCGTCCACCGAGGAGCCTTGAGAGCTCTGGAGAGAAAAATGGCCCTCACTTTGCAACGACGACATCCGCTTGGCCAAGTGGTAGTCACACAGGCGGCCCACGCCCTCCTCTGCTTCGGGGAGCTTGGCGGGACGGTCACAGCCGGAAGGGTCGGCATCCTCCGGGTTACCTAAGTCTTTGGCGGAAGACACACAGGTGACGTCCGTTAAGAAGTGGTCCCGCGGGGCCAGTCCTGAAACCTCGATGGCTTCTCCCTCGGGAGCCCCGTCATCCTTCCCTTCGGCGTCCCTGCTCCCCACACCAGAAGCTCTGGGAAAGGTGATGCCTGGTGCTGCTTCCAATCCAGCTTTTTCAGCCACAACCCCCTCAGTGGCCACGTACCATCTTTGGCTGTCCTTGCGGAAGGCAGTTCTCTCCAGGTTAAAAGTGCTGAGGTGTTGACTGTCCCTTGAAGACACAGTAGCAAATTTACCGCCTTTGGCGTCCTCCTCTGCCTCGGCTGTTTTGATCCCCTGCTGTTTTTTCCCCGGCACGCTCCCATTAAGGGGTGCTTTCCCCTCCCCATCGGCCGGCTGGCTTTTCCTTTTGCTGGTGCAGGAATACGCCATCGGTCCAAGGTGCAGTTTGCCAAAATAGTCAGTGACTGACTTGGTCTCCATGGTTTCGGGCTCCATCTCCATGTGGTCCGAGTGAAGCATCTGCTTGGAAGGCACAACTTTGGGCGGCAGGTCACTCACCGGACGGGCGGCCAGACTGTGGGAGGCCTTTGGGGGCAAGCCCCCAGCAGGGCTTTTGGAGGCGGGGAACTCTGTCTGCTCTTCCGCCAGGGGGTGGTAGCCTTCATGAGTGGCCAAGAACATGCGGGAGAGGTTTTCTGACTGCTTCTGGGCCGTGGCCAGTTCAGAACTCTCCGTCATTTCAGAAGAGTTAGTCTCATTGCCCGAGTCAGAGGAGGACTCGGGACTATAAGCCCGCAAGATGGCTACACCTGCAGGCCGTAAAAAACAAGAACCGGTTAATGGAGGCATCACAGGCACTAGGAGACACGTAAGAACATGGGTTTTAAAAACATGGGTATTAAAAACAATACCAAGTTTTTCCCTTTTCAGTAAGGACTCTGAGTTTATTGCACAGTTGTTCCGGAAATAGGGGGGAAAAAACGTGCCACATGTTTAAAAAAAAAAAAATGGAAACCACATACACGAAAAACCCATGATGGTAGTTTCAGCACATTTGGGAAACGGGACATGCGTGAAATGAGGAAACACACGACAGGATTCCAAGGGCGGATGGCTTTGAAGGGATGGAAGGATATGGCTATCAGTGAATAAACGTAACAATCGTGAAAGAACCTGAATTGTCACTGGTCTGCGGATCTTCTGACACGGACAGAGCTTCCAGAGTGTCCAGTGTGGAAACGCCGGTGTTATCCAGGCCCTTGTCACACTTGCCCTCGGTGCTGGTGGGCACAGCGTCGATGAGGGACACGGGGATCTCGTCGTCCTGCAGGGTGCCGCTGGGCCCCTTGTCTTCGAGGAAGGAAGCGGCCTGGCTCTGAGAGTCCTCCTCGTCGGAACTATCTCTGAAGCCAGGGGGTGGTGCGGCGATGGCCATGTTCAAGGAACGCAACAGGAAGTCATCCTCATTGTCGTCCCCTTCGGGAGGGGGCAGGGACGTGAGGTCGATGATGTCATCGCTTGAGCCGGATAGGTTGAGGATGGCCGGCTGGTTCATCTCTCCCACCACGAGGTCCTCCTCACAGCTTACCTCATCCTCGTCCTCCGCGTCATCCGTGTTCTCGGCGTAACAGATGTCGTGCAGCAGGGGCTCCTCTATGCCCTCGGCGGCCTCGAAGTTCTTCACGTCGCCTATGTTTGCGTACACAGAATTGGCCACGAACTGGATGCTCTCTGTGTCTGGAGTGAGACCCAGGCTCTTCATGTCGTTGGCACCGCTTATGTAGAGATTGCTCTGCTTCTCCAGCAGTTCTGGACTCTCGTCCAATAGCCTTTCATAGCCAAGGGTGGGGGCAGTGACCCCCTCATCCAAGGCGAGATCTCCAAAAATAAAGGACACTTTGGCTCCTCTCGGAGACTCCTGTGCTTTCTTAAGAGTTTCTGGGCCTGAGAGGGTCAGCAGGGACCGCTGAGCTAGACTTCTGTAGTCTGCCTCACACGGAGCCTCACCCGGCTGGGTCAGCTGCTGGGTCAGCTCATCTGAGTTATAGCTGTTGTCCACATACAAGTGCCGGTGGTGGTCTTTTGGACACAAGGTGCCATCTGGAATCTCAACTGCCTTCTGCTTTGCATCTATGTATGTTATCTGCGCTTCCTGCTCCTCTTCGCCAATGAAGGTGGTCATTTGGGGTATACAGTTCCACTCGGGACCAAGCATGTTGTGCTTTCCTTTATTTTCAGTTCCTAAAGAGAAAGAGTCATGCAAAGACACATTACTGTGCAGGCTGGTTTCTGGGACACTTTGTCTCTGTTTCTTAACTTAATGGCTTGTAGCATCACTTTTGTGAATATGGTTATTGTTCAGCTTTCCAAATAGGGGAGTAGTTGATTTAGGCTTCAGGTGTAAAGATTTCTTGGTTAGGAGAATTGAGACTGCGGAAAATAGAACTGCTACTTGATAAAATAGAATACCATCTGAGAGTAGGGAACTACAGCTTCATTCCATCTGATCTCTGGTTCTAGTATTTAAAAGACCTTATTTATGTCTATAAATGTGAATATACAACATACCTTTAAAAATCCTTAAAGGTGATAGTCCAGTGGGCTGTTATACCAGGAAAGATTGCCCTTTCTTTGGAATGCAAAATCTAACATTTCCCACTTTGCATAAGGAGATGCTAGACTTTTTCCTCATTGAGTTAAGAGAAGGTCAAGGATCCTCGTACTTCTACCATGTATTTCAGGAAATAGTGTAATGACAATATAATAATAAATATATATGTACATAATGTATAGTAACACAAACTGTAATACTACATATTGCAATGGTAGTACAAAAACTTCTCTTTAGCCTTTTCCTGTCTTAGTGGGTTTGTATATTTTTACGTGTAAGTGCCAGCACACATGCCCATAAGCACACATGCACACATAGGCAGGATGTAGAAGGTGGAGCACTGACAAGTTGTGTACTCCTCTCTGCTATTTCATAGCATAGCTAATACTTTGATGAATTTCCATCTTTATTTGTATCATGAAAACTCCTGAAGATGTGTTTAATGTTCCTCCAGAATTAAAATGGCAAAATCTTAATTTAAACAGCATTGTGTTATTTGATCTTTAAGGGTCTTCCAAAAGAGAATTCTGCTGTGGAAATTTTGCTCTGATATTTACCAAGACAGGGCAGTGAGTCACTGTGTCAATATTGCTTTGTCAATTCCAGAGGTGACATTTTGAGGAAATGTTAGGGCCACATATTCTCCCATTTGTTTCCTCAAATTGCCCTCTGGCCCAAGTTTGATTAATGCCAATATCAGATATACAAGAGATATAGGAAAAATAAAAACAAAAACAGTTTTACTGAAGAAGTTTTGACTCTCTCCCAAATATATAATGGACTCAATGTTGAAGAATGTTCCAAGTCATTTTACTCAATATATATATTTTTCGTGAATACCAAGTAAAGATAAAATTTGAAGACACTGAGTTACACAACAGGCATACTCACATGTGACCTAATAATGAATACACCTTTGGGGGTTCAGCATTGTTTTATTGACAATGACATGAATTATGACTGGCTCTGTGTGTGAGTGTGTGTGTGTGTGTGTGTGTGTGTGACTAGTGCAGGTTGTTGGGGGGAGGGAGAGTGGTTGAGCAAGGATGTAAGAGAGCTCTGGGGTTAAACCCAAGGGTTAGCAGATTTTTTTTCTGTAAAGGGAGGGCCAGAGAGTAAATATTTTAGGTTTTGTGGGGTCAATAGCTCAGTTCAGCAACTATTCAACTCAACTGTTGTAACATGAAAGGAGTCATAGCTGACAAATAAGCAAACAAATGCGGTGACTTGAATGGTGACCCTGCAAAGGTTATGAATGTGACCTTATTTGGAAAGAGTCTTTGCAGATATAAGTAAGGATCTTGAGATGAGATCACCTGGAATTATCTGTGTGGGACCCTAACTCCAACAGAAAGTGTCCTTATAAGAGAAAAGCAGAGGCACACTTGGGCCATACACAGAAGAGGGGGAGGCTGAGTGAAGGTGGAGGCAGACACTGAAGTCATGCAGCTATAAGGAATGCAGATGGCCACCTGGAGCCGCAAGAGGCAAAACAAGATTCTCCCCTAGAATCTCTTGAGGGGGACTGGCCCTGCCAGTGCTTGGATTTTGAACCTCTAGCCCATCAAACTGTGAGAGAACAAGTTTCTGTTAAGTCTTCAAGCTTGTGATAATTTGTTACGGCTACCCTAGATATTTAATACAATGTACATGCCTGAGTTTTAATAACATTTCATTCACAAGAACATGACCTGATCCACGGGCCATGGTTTGCTGACCCCTGGTTTAGACCAACCAGAAAACCAAATAGGTCAGCAGGCTAAAAGCAATTTAGTAAGACTTTCCTAAGGCCCAGAGATGCTTAACTACATAGGTTCAGGGATTTTGAAAGTACTTGAAGGGTTAATTTTCAAGACTGTGAAGAAGAAAGAGGGGTTGACTGTTCCTAGCTAGAGGTCTTGATGAAGTTCTCTGATCAGTTTGAGACAAAATGAAAACACGCACTCTCTCAGCTTTCTTCCAGAAGGGTGTACTGATGTGGCTTCTGGAATGATCTGGGAGACACAGAAGGATGTCTCCTACAGATGAGCTGGTCTTAACAGACTTCAGACTCTACAGTTTTTGAGTCTCAGGAGACCTTTGGGGGAATTTCTGAAGAGAAGGGAGGCTTTTCAGCCATTAGAGGAGGCTGCGCTCTAAGCTGCAGCTCTGCTTGGGCCAACCAGTTAGCTGTTTTTTGGAGTGTGCCATCTCTCTCACTCATCCTCTCTTATTAAACACGCACATGCACACGTGCAGGCTTGTGTGTGCTGTTTGGAACATGTGCCCTCACCCTCAGGCTCACTGTCGAACCAAGAGAAATGACCGAAAGGTTGAAGCTCCATTATTTCCCCATGGTGATGATACTTTTTGGAACTAAGTTTTTGCCTCATGAAACTTTATTCAACAACACATTGTGAGTCGCTATACATTGGACAGAACTGAGGCCCCTGTTACTGTAATCATTTGTAGAATGGTAGCTTTGGCTTTCCTCTTGCACCCATACAATTTTAACCGTCCATGGGGAAAAGGTTTGATTTTAACAATACACTTTAGGATTTTAAGATTTTCCAATGCAAAAGGAATATGTTAAATTGCGGAACTGCTCTTCGTAATTTCAAAAGTCACAGTTCAATTGCTCTAAATCTCCTTGCTCAAAGAAAACATGTGGTCATACAGACATTCACCACTGAACCCAGCAAACACATCCACCTCCTCTTTGATTCAATGTATTTTTAATCAAACAGACACTTCAAGGTGGGTTGGGATGAAATCTAGCTGCAAGTCCCAGTTGCCTTCCAGCATGCCTTGTTCAACTCTTTGGTTTTCCTTTACCCTTTGACTGTAACTGTTACCACTCAACAAGCTGTCACAATAAACTGTGTACCAGCCTATCTGTATGTATGCCCAGCTGCATATTACTATATTTTCAGGGAATAATAATTGTTGTTTCCTGATAAGTTTAAAAGTAGATTTTCCTTCCCTTCTTTTCTCTTCCATTTTCTTTCAAAAACTGACAATGGAATTTGCTCTCCAGAATTTCCTTTTCTTTTAAAATAAACTCTAATTATGGAGCCTCTGATTATACATTTTTCACAGGTCAGTATCTCTGACTTGAATGGTAGGCTCTGTCCATCAGCCATATTTACCGACTGTCCACTATAGATGGAGGAAAAAGTTCAAACACTGAAGAAAAATCTGCAAACTATTTTATATAGAATGGAAAAACAATAAGATCCCACTGTACAGCACAGGGAACTATATTCAATATTATGGGATAAACCATAATGGAAAAGAATGTATACACACACACACACACACACACACACACACACACATATATATGTATAACTGAATAACTTTGCTATACAGGGGAAATTAACACACACTGTAAATCGACTATACTCCAATAAAATAAACTTCAAAAAAACAGTTCTAGAATAAATGAAAACCATCTACCCTCAAAGAAATTCTCAGTTTAACAGCTACCACCCCCAATATCTGCACTTTTGGGGCTTTCTTTGTGTCAAAGGGCTGAGATGAAGTATTTGATCTTTGCCATTTCGATGCTTCTGCAAAAAAGCTAATATGATGTCCAGGGTCCCTTCTAGAGCCCCAAGTCCAAGGGTTGGACAATTTCCATGTCTTCCCAAGACAGAGTTCCCAGAACCCTGAACATGAGTCTGACGTGGGAGGAGGCACTTGGCGTCTGGATGTAGGGCGCCTTAATAGAGGGATCAGCTGCTTATAAAGTTGGAGGCTCACAACTACTAGGCATTCCATCCTAAATTCTCTGCACCCTGACTGAGTTCTGAGAGAATGAGGCAGTTAAAAATCAGACATAAAGGCTGAGACCTACACCCTTCGCAATAGTTAAATCACTGCTTTGGAGGTAGGTACCCAATATTTGCCAAGTGACATGTGAAAAAGAAAGTGAAAGTTGCTCAGTTGTGTTTGACTCTTTGCGACCCCATGGACTATACAGTCCATGGAATTCTCCAGGCCAGAATACTGGAGTGGGTAGTCATTCCCTACTCCAGGGGATCTTCCCAACCCAGGGATCGAACCCAGGCCTCCCGCATTGCAGGCAGATTCTTTATCAGCTGAGCCACAAGGGAAACCCCATGTAAAATGTGATTTAAAAAAAAAATCAACATTTTCATTAAAAAAAATATTAGAACATATCAGAAGTATTTGGAGGCTTTTGTGTTAAATTTGGACATTAGATGTTTTTATGGGTATACTTTTTAATTTTTCAAGAAATATCCTTATTTTATTATTTTTTGAAATATTAATCACTTTAAAGTAAACAGGTTCGGTCAACATATCTTAGATCATTCTTTTTAATAATTCAAACCACAACAACAGCATTGTACCAGATTGGTTTGTCATGCTAGATTTGCTTCTGCAGTGCTAATTTACCCCTAGTTTATACCAGCAATACATTGTCCAGTCTCAAAATATGGAATCTTTTTTACTTCTTCCTCTAACTATATTAGCCTGTATGTCTATAATAATTAAATCTGCTCATCTCTCCTTAAAAGGAAACATCCTTATTACTGTTGTCAGTTGGCATGGGGAAGGGAGGTCGGTGCCTCGTGAGTTTGGGAAGAGAATACCTGTGTCCTGGGTCCCTGCGTTTTTCTTGTTGGCCATGTTAAATATTGACCTCCTGGAATCCACAAGCAGACGGTAGTATCCAGCCGTTAAGCAGGCCAGGTTCATGGCGTCCGAAGACTCCATCAGGAGCGTGATGGGCTACACAGAAGAGAACGCTTTGGTTAAAACCATCTCCCTTTAATAACCTCCCTCAAGTGACAACAGTGACATTTGTGCTTATGAAATGTGAACAAACGAACTTTTGGAGTGACTGTTTCACTGGAGAAACACAAATGAGGGAAAGGTCAGGTATAACGGAAAGCCTGACTGAAAAATGTTCAGGTGACACCATTTTGAAAGCCTAGACATTTGGAGTCTTTTCCAAGTCATATTGGGTTAAAACAAATAACACTGGTTTTGTCTCAAATCGTTATTCTTTTAAAAAGTCACAGATAAGGAATCAGTTACCAGATATGAATTCACCATCTGAAAAAAAAATCACAGGAAGACTAAGTTTGGGTTCATGGTGAAAATTTGTATTGAATTAAAGTAAAAATCAAGTGGAAATTACTGTTAAGACTGAATGAAAAGTGTTGAAGCGATCCAGGATAAGGATACTTCTAAAAGAAATTGCAAATTCACAGGAGGGGAAAACAGACATGGGAGTTGAGAAAAGGCCTTACCCCAACTTTCTAGAAACATAATTGGATGAGGATCTTGGGCATACAGGGAAGCAACTATCCTCGTTGAGAAAGGAAGGGTGGATATGCTGATGTGTTCTTGTTGAAAGAGAGAGGAAGTGAGAGGAAAATAAGGGAGCAAGAAAAAAGCAGACAACTGGAGAGGCACAGAAACAGCGAGATGACAGGTCCCTTGCTTTCACTGCCAGGGGTACGGCACTGGCCAGGATGATGGCCTTGAGTGATGAAACCTAACTTCCGCCCCAAGTCCCTGATCAACTCGACTTGCTGCTTTTTGCTTCCATTTCAATGGCAGTCTCCCTCCAAGCAGCCCCGCAATTCTTTTATATAAACAGGAAACCATCCACAGGGTCTTGTCACCTCCTTCTGTTTGAGACAGATTATCCCCGTTATCACATCTGTGATGACTGCACCCAATACACCCGTTCTTCTGCCCCTTTCACATGACAGGCTATATTGCTCTTAGCATCTTTGGTCATGGACCAGAATAGGTGTGCCAAGTCTACTCTTGGACATTCATTGCCATGAAGTCAAGTGCAGTGCCCTGGATTAAGCCCATGAAACACCATGGGCCATGTCCGGCGTGCCTGAGCTCCACGCTCTCCCTTAATGCGTCCCTTCCATTGTGTAGAAGCCCATTTCCACATTATCCTCTACTCTTAATCTGCCCCTTCCACAAAACTGTGGGGGGGGTGTGAAGCTGGGAGTGGGTCCTTCCCCCATTATCAGAGCACGACTTCTCCTGTGTTCTGAGGTTCAACCTGTTTCCTCTGCAGACTCATTGGACCTTTTCTCTACAGAAACATCATATACATTAATGCTGCCAAAATCCAATGACTCATCTATGACTGGGACAAGATGGCGGGGACAGGGGACCTGGATTGCTTGCTGTCAGCTTCTGTTTGGGGAGGAAATGTCTGCCCTCTAAGGACAATCTCAGATGGCTGTTTCCAGTCAAATGGCCATGATATTCAAGGGGCCAGATGTTCGGCCACCACTAATTGCTACAGCGTGAAAAGACAAATTGACTGAAATACTCAGTCTTTCCAAAAGAATAAGCACATATGGATGCTACATCAAAAAGGGAATGGGGAATCTAAACAAAGTTGGGAAGACTCTCCCTGACTCTCTACATAAAAATCACATATTCTAGAAAGTAAGTAGGGAAACATTTCCCCCACTCCCCATCACTCTGGAGCCAGACGGGACCTTAGACACAAACTCATTTGCTTTCTCATATAGAGCTGAAGAGATGGAGCTCAGAGAAAGAGAGGGACTTGTCCCCTAATCACAGAGCCATCTAGTGAGGACTGGAGCCCTCATGCCTGAGTTGAGTGGATTTTTTCTTTACCCATTTCACCACTGATGCCTTCCTCAGCGATCAATGCAAAGAAATAGAGGAAAACAACAGAATGGGAAAGACTAGAGATCTCTTCAAGAAAATTAGAGATACCAAGGGAACACTTCATGCAAAGATGGGCTCGATAAAGGACAGAAATGGTACGGACCTAACAGAAGCAGAAGACATTACTTTGCCAACAAAGGTCCGTCTAGTCAAGGCTATGGTTTTTCCAGTGGTCATGTATGGATGTGAGAGTGGACTGTGAAGAAAGCTGAGCATCAAAATTGATTCTTTTGTACTGTGGTGTTGGAGAAGACTCTTGAGAGTCCCTTGGACTTCAAGGAGATACAACCAGTCCATCCTAAAAGACATCAGTCCTGGGTATTCATTGGAAGGACTGATGTTGAAGCTGAAACTCAAATACTTTGGCCACCTCATGCGAAGAGCTGACTCATTGGAAAAGACCCTGATGCTGGGAGGGACTGGGGGCAGAAGGAGAAGGGGACGACAGACGATGAGATGGCTGGATGGCATCACCAACTCAATGGACATTACTTTGGATAAACTCCGGGAGTTGGTGATGGACAAGGAGGCCTGGTGTGCTGCGATTCATGGGGTCGCAAAGAGTCGGACACGACTGAGTGACTGAACTGGACTGGGCTGCACAGGTTGAAATTTTGCTTGCTTTGTAAATATCAGAAGCACTATCAGGAAGCAAGGTCATATGTCAGTATCTGAAAGACTTACCTTCACATCCAGCACATGGAGCTCCACCCTCACCAAGCTCTCCTCTTCAGTAAACATCTCGATCCTGTTGACATGGCTGAAGTCAGCTAAAAGAGCCACCAGGTTGGTTTTGGTGTTTATGACGTGGCTTATGCCATAGCGGGGTCCCACCAAGAGGGTCACTTCCGAGCGCTTTTCCGCCTGCTGAGAAAGACACGTCCATAAAATTTAAAAAATACTAGACCTCTGGCAATTCCCTGGTGGTCCAGTGGTTAAGACCCCATGCTTTCACTGCCCGTGGTCCAGGTTCCATCCCTGGTTGGGGAACTAAGATTCTGCAGTTTTCATGATGTGGCCAAAACAAATAAATAAATTAAATAAAAATGAAAATGCTCTGAAGCACCAGGCATAGTTGAACCTGAGAGACATTTTTCTAAGATTACATTTTCTTTAGAAAGTATTCCCGGGTTATATTGTACTAAATCACCCAATTAGAAGAACCAGATATATGATTACAGCAAGGCTCTGATAAATTATGAATAATGTAGGAAGTAAATGTTATCATAGCATGCATATTCATTATCATGAGAGGCTATCAGAAATGAGGATATTTTTTTCTCTTTTTCAAATCATTCTGGTCCAATGATTTAAAAGGAGGCCATTGTGAGAGTGCACCAATTCTCTCGGCTCTTCATATTTCCTTTTCTGGGGCATTCTGCAGTGGTGTTATCTAGTTTAACATTTCTTCTGATATTTTCAGACTAGGGTGCAGTCAATTAGAAATGAGGGCTGGAAAAGATTCACAGCTGATTTGCTTTTGTCATCAAAGGCTGCTCATTCAAGACAGCCTAGGCAGTGACATTTTGAAGGCCTCTGTGACTTCCACAAAAAACCAAGAAAAAGAAATTACCACTAATGTTGCCTTGAACACACGGCCCCCATACAGTCGGAGGTCACTGAGGAACTTGAGATAATGGACCTTGGCTTGCAGTGCGGAGAGCTGAGGAGAGAAAAGAAATCTCAGGTGTTCACTCCATCAGGTGTGATTTTGTTTCTGCTGGAGACTAGCCGAAAACAAAGGCAAACGAGAAGGATGCTTCCGCTGCCAACAGATGGGGTGTGACAAGGGCTCTTCATGAGGAATGAAAGTAAGCTGATTAAGGGCTGTAACAGGACATCTAGTTTAAAATTTTTTTATTTTATTGGTGGCGGGGGGAGTGGGGTGGGGGTGGGGTGGAGTATAGATATGCTGGGCCAGGGCATTCAACAAGTCAGAACAAGATAATAAAATTCTTCACTGAAATGGGGTGTGCAGTTTGTGGGAGCTCTTTTGAATACATACCTTCAATCCATAGAAAGCCTTTTAAACAGGCTCTACCATCCCATCTTGTTTCTTCCAGTCTTTGTAAGTTTTTAGGGAAAATGAGCTTTCTGAGCATCAATCATTGTGGAAATATTTGAAATTCCTATCTAAGTCTCTAGCAATGTAATTCCAAGAATCTAGTGAGTTTCATAAATGATTGACAAATGAAATTTTATCCAGTAAAATTGATCCTTAAGAAGACTTAAAAATGTAGATTCCCATATCCTAAAAAAATACTTGATTGAAAAAAGTCCACATTTCAATGTAAAATATGATATAAAACTACTATATAAATATAAAATAGATAAACAACATGGTCCTACTGTGGATAATAGGGAACTATATTTAATATCTTTATAATAATCCATAATGAAAAAGAATCTGAAAACAAATATATAATGTATATACACACACATATACATATAAGTGAATCACTTTGCTGCATACTTGAAATATTTTAAATTAACTATATTTCAATAAATCTTTTTTAAATTTAAAAAAAATGAAAGAAAGAAAAAAGTCCACATTTCACAACAAATATTCCAGAAGAGTTTATTAGGGGTGAAATTTTCCAACAAGGTGCAGAATATCAAGTGGCAAGGGTTGTAAAACTCTTGTTTTCAACTGCAGATAACTTGCCAACTCATTTGTTAACTGTACCTCAATGCGCTATCCTTCATATAATTGTAATTTAGGACCAATCATCCAGCCTACTTCTTTCAAAAGTCCAAAGCACTTTGCAAATTGAGGCGAAAGCAAACCACTCACTCTTAACTAGAAAAAATGACCTTTATAGAAGGACAGTGATAGACCGATCTTAGAGCCGTTATCCAAATTATTACAAAACCAGTAGGCCAGGCTTGGGGGGAAACAAATCACACCAAGTCAATTAAAAGAAAAGTAGCTTTGGGCAAATCAGAACTGACATTTAGAACATCTTGACCCATGACATCCTGCTGTATTTCCATAGGCTGAATGCTTACAGAAACTGAGAAGTAAGTCAAAGGTGACTGGTAGTGTATCGTACTTGATTACATGTTTAAAAATAGTCATTAGGGTGATGAGGGAGCAGAAATAAGTATTGTTAGCCAATAAAAGGACTTAAAACCAGATACTAAGATCAAGGAACTACCCACATAAATAATTTGTACTAGTGTCACACATATATCTATGGCCAAGATCATTGAGAAAGTGTTCTTGGGTTGGCAGGCTGCCTTCAGTTTTACAGTTTACATAAGGCTCCTTCTCTCTCTAGTTTCTAAAACCTTTTGCTTTTTATTATAAATAAACATAACTCTCTATTCTGACCAACAGTATATTTTTAAATGTCCTTTCTGTTTCTTCTACTAGATTAAAAGAAAGAAAAAAAGATTTTAACGCTAATGATGGTGAGTGACAGAACTGAACTTATCTTCTTTCTAAAAGTACAATTCAGTTCAGTGGTTGTCAATTGGGGTGATTTGGGCAAAATCTGGAGACATTTTTGTTTGTCATGATTGAGGGGATGGGTGCTGACATCTCGTGGGTAGAGACAAGAGATGATGCTAAATATCACACAATGTGCAGGACAGCCCTTCTCCCCAGTCAAAAATGATCTGATCCCAAATGTCAAGAGAGCCAAGGGAGAGAAACTTCGTTTTAATTAATGTGGCATCAAGTCTGCAGGGACCCTTACTGACTGCTGTGCACTTAAGCTGGTCTGAGTGGTAAGCAAAACTACGATGAAAATATGAAATTATTAGGCAATTCTGTCCTCTAATCCCAAGGTCTTAGAGGCTTTGCAAGGTTCTCCTGCATGCACATGTGAACGTGCACATACTCTATACAATAAGGAGTCTATAGTGTGCAAGGAATAAAGAGGTCTCCATAAGGATACTTATTTTTCATTAGTCTTAGAAACATGTGAATAGTTAAAGTAAGAGAAGGTTATATAGTGTTACAGCTTCTGAAAATCTGGTGCTAAGTATTTTATTCATGGGCTAATTTTAAACATTTTAAAAAATGCATGCAAGCCTCTCTCTTTAAAATCCATTTTCTATTAAGATGCAAATGTGATACCTTTTTACCGGGTGGTACCAAGTTTTGATTTGCTTTGACAAGGTGTGAAAGTGCTTTCTTTATGTTCTTCTCTTTCATGCTTTGCAGCACAGCAGAGGGAAGAAAAGTCTCTAATCCCCATTCTTTTCTGCAATAAAGAGCAGATCTTTAATTTCACATTCTTGTGATGATTAGTTATCTAAGACAAAATGGCGCTCTGATGTTTGTTGGAACAAACGAATTCTTAGTAAGGCAGAGAATGGAGACCAGTCCCCAATTAGGGAAGCAAGCTTTAATTTACACCCAGGAAACATACTGTTTGATCATTAATCCATATGTTGGCATTTTAAAAGAAATATATTCCTCACTGTCCAGAGAGGAGCATTTGGGATCAATGGAAATTGAAGAGACACTTTATCCATCCCACCTCTGAGTCTCTTAAAACTCATTCACAGGTCTGAGTTTGTACTTCCAGCAACTTTTCTCCATACCTTTGTTTATTGTCATTGTCACCTCCCCCTGTCTGCCCACGGTCATCTTTATTCTCTTAGAAGGATGAGTATACCTCCTTCCTGGTCCCAAACCATTCTTTCCTCCCCATCTCCCTCACCAATGGTGATTTCTTTAGAACAACACAATTCTCTTTTCTCCCACCCAGATAATGTCTATCTAACTCCTTCCATCAATAGTTCTTGCTGAGGTGGGGAGCAGGTTGCCGGTATGGAGTCAGGGTAGGGTTCAGGACCCTTAAGTGTGTTTGGTACTGAAGGGGAGATATAACCATCTCTCACAGGTGTGGCTATGCTAGGAAAAAACAAACAATGAGACTGGGTTAGTATATTCTTGCCAAAAATCTATTTCTCCAACAATGACTAGAACCCTATCCTAAGACGGTTTCACGTTTTGAATTCTAGGAAATTTATCCTGATTGGTCATGTGCCCAACAAGTATCTTTTAAATTCTATGAAGACTTTTGAGAAGGTTCTGGTTATTTCTCCTGCTCCAGATTCTCTCTAAAGAAGAGTAGGAAGTCAGCCTCCTTCCACTTGGCCATTCACGCACTTTTCCTTAGTTAAGATGGTGTTTCTCATGATCACCACTTGCTTCCTCCTCCTCCTCCTCAACTTGTACTTATTTTCGCCCATCATTTGGCACTTCTTATGGGCTACCTTGTAATTCTACTTATATCATTATTTTACATCATTATTTTTCATTCTATGTCTTGTCTTTATAATCAGATCACAAATTCTTCAAAGGTTAAGATAATAATTTAAACTTAATACTATTTTCTATTCTCCTAGTAGAAATATCATATAAAATGCTCAGTGAACATTTGTTGTGTGAATGAGTTAATTAATGAGAACATTAATTAATCATCACAGGCTCTGCAAGATTCTTGGGCAAGCTAGGTATCTCTGGAAGTTGTTCACTGTACCATGTCCAACCTGGTAAAATGTGGGTACAGAAAGTAGGAACAGAGATGCATTTTGGTTGTCTGAAAATCATCTCAAGTTGTGCAGGCCACCTTTTCAAATGGGATCCAATTTCATCTGTCCCCAAAAACCTCAGAAAGGGGATTGGGTGAGGGTGTGAAGGGATCCACTTGGGTGTGAGACCTCTTTGTGAGCTGAATCTCTCTTGGATTCCAGAGAAACCAAGAGAGAAAGAAACAAACTGTCTGCAAAAATAAGTGGACTGAGATTGGAAGACCTATGGTCCTCAAGATGCACACAAGGATCTGTCCCTAGGCAGCGACAGGACAGCTGAGGATGGCAAGATCAGGGCACTAGGAGTCCACAAGCTGGAAGCTCTCATCTTCCCCCAAAAAGGCTCTCAAGTCTGCTGAGAAGAAGCCATTTTGCTATGTGGGAGGGTCAACCTACCACTGTGGAACCTGGGGAGCCAGCCCATGGGAAACCTTTTTTGGGATGGAGGGTTTCAATCAGCCATATGCCACTTGGAGGTGGAGCAGACATTAAGGCTTTCAGTGTTACATGAAGATGAGGCTTCAGCCCCACCATAAACTTTGAAACACGACTATTGACTATTTCTTTTTCTTAGCATTAGAGCTGCCAGGATTAAGAAAATGGTGGCTGCTTTAGGCAACTGGATCACCTGCCAACGGGAAGTGTCAGAGGGTTCGCTTTTAAAGGATAACTAATATAATCTTGTCAACTGAGGGCAACATAAACTGCTTTTTTCTAAGTAGGTGGGATCTTTTCCAGCTAAAGAGATAGTATGCTATTGTAAATGCCATATTCAGCAAGAGAAGGCATTTATGTTCCAAACTTTTGATTCATGAAGCAAAGTTTGTATGGCATCCTTTCCCATGGTGTCACAGTTCTTTATTACCAATACCAACTTACCTGATTATGACTCAAAAAATTACTTTTTATACGGCATTTTGATAATCCAAAGGTAATCTCTGGTTATGCACACCATCTTCGAAACACAGGTCTTCAAATGATCACACAAACGACAGTGCAATGCAGAATCCCACCGCCTTGGTTCAAATCCTACCCTCCCTAGTTAATAGTCAGTGTGATTTGGATAAGTTACTTAACTATTCTCAGCTTGCTCATCTGTAAAATGGAGTGACAGTTCTACTGATTTCATAGGGAGGTTGTGGGAATCAAACAGCTTAATGTCTGAAAAGTGCTGAGACCAGAGCTTGGCTTAGAGCCAAGTTCATTTAGGAATTTTAAAATGTATGTACACTTCATTTGCAATGTGACTTTCAATTTAACCATAATTCTTTGAAGGTGGATTACAGAAGAAATGGTGTCTTCCACCGAAAATGAACAGAACATTCATATATTTTCCCTCTGGTTAACAGATGCTCTGCCACAAACAAGATCAATTTTGGAAATAGACATACACATCAAAAATACCCTTGGGCATTAAGGAGACAGCATCTTTGTCTCCAAAATGGTTTGGAGAGTCAGCACTTACTCGATGTACTTGAGGGAGATTTTCTGCGTTTGCTTGGTGGTCACGGTTGCGATGTACATTTGCAGCGCTGCCAGCCTCAGGGCTATGTCATATTTCAGCTCCGGCCCAAACCTCTCCTGAACGACATCGTTACAACTCTGAAAAGACACCAGCAGAGGGCGCAGCTTGTCAAAGGATGCATCATGTGGCCTTAGAGTGACACGCATTTCTTCTGTGTCCCACCTTCACTTCCACGTGAAAGTGAAGTGACAGTGTTAGTCGCTCAGTTGTGTCCGACTCTCTTCGACCCCACGGACTGTAGTCCATCAGGCTCCTCTGTCCATGGAATTCTCCAGGCAACAATACTGGAGTGGGTTGCCATTCCTTCTCCAGGGGATCTTTCCGACCCAGGGATTGAACCTGGGTCTCCTGAATTGCAGGCAGATTCTTCACCATCTGAGCCATGAGGGAAGCCCAAGGCAAGGGGCTAAATGTGGAAACATTTCCACTGCTGCTTGGAATCAAGTCAGTATTTAAGTCTACACACACAGACCACACAAACATTGAACATTCATCACGAGCGAGCTGCTAAGTAAATATTTAGCTTTTTGTAAAAATAATGAGGAATTTAGGAATGGAATTCCCAAACACAGGTGTCATGACTGAAAACGTGAAACCCTGGTAGCATGATGTGGCTTCTGGAACTAGGCTATCAGGATTGGAATCCTCGGTCCCAATCCTCTTTCTCCACTTTCACCGTGTGACCTTGGGCAAGCCCCTTAGTTGTTCTGTACCTCAGTTTCCTCTTCTGTGAGTTGGGGATAATACTCCCCATTCACTGAACTGAAACAAGGATTAAATAAGCTAACAAGGTAAAGCCCTTAGAACTCCATCTGCTATATTGGAAGCTCTCACACATGTTAAGAGCTGTCATCATCAACATCACCCTCTTCCTAGCATCCAGAGGCGCCAGGGAGGCAGAATTAGAAGGCGATGGAGAGCAGCTGCTCTGAACCTACACCTGCTTGGGAGTCCTGGCTTCACTAATGGCTACCTCTGTGTATAACCTTCAAGCAGTTAACTTTCCTCTTGCAGCCTCAGTTTACTCATCTGTACAATGGGAATTCATACTAACACCGTGGCCGGAGTAGGGAGGGGGGTGAGGATGAGGTGAGATGCACGCTTTGTCAACGTGCCTTGGTGCACTCAGTGGAGGGTGGCTCTGGAAATTGCCAGTCCGTTCCAGTGGGCACTGCCCTCACTGTGACTTTGAGGGAGTCTCTTGGCTTTACTTTGTTCACGTGTAAAAGGGCAACGCCTACCTCACAGGGTTTGGGGTAAGCAACAGACTGAAGAGGTGCAGAGAGGGTGCTGTAACATGCCAAGTCCTCCAGGACCACAGGGTTTGAGGGTGCCATTCTCAGATCCTCATGGATCAAACACTGAGCCGAATGGTGATGAGAAACATGGTCCCACATAAGCATATTATGCATGTGTGTTTACTTATCTTTGTTATGGGAAACTAAACTCTTGGGCTAGAAAATACAGGTAGCCTCTTTCTCCCTTCTTTTATTCTTTGCCTTGCCTCCCAAAAGATTTCAAACAGAAAACTGTATCAGGACTTGCTTGGCTCCTTTCTGAGATAAGTACACTTATGACCACTTCATGCATTGATTTGACTGAACAGGAACATGTACCCTCGCAAAGGTCCATCTAGTCAAAGCTATGGTTTTCCCAGTAGTCATGTATGGATGTGAGAGTTGGACTATAAAGAAAGTTGAGCGCCAAAGAATTGAACTGTGGTGTTGGAGAAGACTCTTGAGAGTCCCTTGGACTGCAAGGAGATCCAACTTGTCATTCCTAAAGGAAATCAGTCCTGAATATTCATCAGAAGGACTGATGCTGAGGCTGAAACTCCAATACTTTGGCCACCTGATGTGAAGAACCGACTCATTGGAAAAGACCCTGATGCTGGGAAAGATTGAGGGCAGGAGGAGAAGGGGACAACAGAGGATGAGATGGTTGGATGGCATCACTGACTCGATGGACATAAGTTTGAGCAAACTCTGGGAGTTGGTGATGGACAGGGAGGCCTGGCATGCTGCAGTCCGTGGGGTTGCAAAGAGTTAGACACGACTGAGGGACTGAACTGAACTGATGGTTTCTGCACACAGTATCTGCCCTTCGGATACCTCCCCATGCCGCTCTGGCGCTATGGAGGTATGCCCTGCCCACCTGCTCTGGCTGTCTGCCTCTCAACCCACCCTCACCCCCAAGAGTAAAGCCACATTCCCTCCCCTCCATTCTTCATATGCTTTTCCTTCTCCACTTCTCCTTAAAAATCTACGTCTATCTGGACTGGACTGGACTCTGGTTGGAAATGGGTGTGATTAGAGGCAGGAGACAGGGTGGGTCTGAAGGAAGACAGCCTCTGGGAGCAATTCCAAGCTGCCATTTTGTTTTTGTGGCGTTAGATTTACCAGTTACTTCCAAGAGCTCAGGGCTGTCCACAATGGGGCACCATACATTTGAGGGTCCAGTTAGGGTCATTTTGAGAGATAGGGTGCCAGGCCATAAAAGGCATTCAAAGAACCAGTTTTTTTGATAAATTACTTTATTTTAGGACTGCTAAAAGGACTTGCACGACAGATGTGAAACAGTATTTTAGCATAGATTTTAGAGACAAAAGCTCCAAGTGGGATCCTAGGCTCTGTCAACTACTAATCAAATGACTTTGGACCTGGCATCCCATCTCTCTTGAGTCTCAGTTTTCTTATCTGGAAAAAAAAAAAAACTTAAGCTAACGACTGCTAACTCTCAAGGTTGCTAGTATACCTGTGAGGATGTTTTATAATACGGACTGTGCTTTATAAAGGTGAGTCATCACTATCACTTCTCAGAATTGCGACTGAGGTTGTTGTTTCCCACTCCTGTTATACCCTGTATTTAACCAGACTTCTGGGTGAATTTTTTTGTCTAGGTGATTAGTCACTAATTACATTATATAATTAGTTCAAACTGATCCCAGAGAACTACTGTGACATATGACTTATACATATTTTTGGTACAAATTATGCATTTATTACTCTCAAGTACATTATTTAAAATAGTTACACATGCAAATGGCAGTCACTGATTTGCTTAACAGAGATCTCAACAGACTCCACTTTAGACCTACAAAAATTCGTTTATAATGAACATATGAGATACTAAAAAAAAAAAAAAAGATACTGCTAAGGTGTTTGAACACATTTTGTGGCCTGATTATCCTGTTTACCAATTGGTGTACCATCTTTTTAAAAACTAGACGGTGGACAGTAAAATGTCAGCAGAGCTTGTTATAATTATGAATTCGAAGAGTCTGGATTATTAGGGCTTAGTGTTATTAGATATGCTAAAATCTGTAAAATACTTCATGGTCCACTAATGGTTAAGACATTTCTACATATTATCACTATCAAAACCTCTGTGGTCATTGTCATGGCTCACCTCATCAATGGCCACTGCCCTCAGTAAGAGCTCACTAAGTTGAATTGATTTTTGGCTGTGTAATGTGATAGACACGGTTTCTGTTTCCTCTTTTGTTCTCTAGGCTAATTTTATTGCATCTATTTAGTACCTTAAAATCAACACTTGGGACATAGAACCATTCATAGGTCCAAGGACTCACGCTAGACACATACATAATTTTAGACAAACTGCATGTTCTATGATACAAGGCATTTTGAAACAGTGGTCTGAGTCCAAGATATTTTCATTTCCTATTCTCAGTGAAGGATAAATGAGATTATAATAGATTAATTTTGGTCTCTATTACCCACCATAACATGGTCCCCGCCCCCATCCCGCCACCCATCACTGGCTACTCCTTGAAGGAGTAGCTAATCCACCAGCCAAACAACACTCAAGGTAAGAAAGCAGAAATATCTTCAGTCTTCAGCTAGTCCCAGGGCAAGAGTCCCAGAAGGTTTTCCTGTTCTCAGGACAGTTCTACAGGTATAAAGGATGTATCTTTGGAATAAGAAAGATCTCCATGAACTGCATTAGACTTGAGCAAACAGACTTAAATAGAACCATGCTCAGCAGTACTCCCGGGGTACTTAAAAGGCCTCCCCTCCCAAGACAAACACAAAATTTGTGATGTTTAAATCAGAAGCCGAGTAAACGGTTTTAAAGCATCGTCTTGCTAATGGGATGAGTTTATAATTATAGAGAATGACAACTGAATGCATATCACCTTCTACAGCCATGCGCTGATAGGCACCTGTAACTATGTATTTGCAACTAACAAGCTTAAAACATAGTATATGCGATATGAGTTGCAGTGGCAGAGCCCTGGGTCGGTTCTCAGCAGGAATATGGGGAAGATGCAGTAACAGGTCAGCTGAGAATCAGGCTGTCCCGTGCAGTCAGGTCTGGGTTACCTGGCCTTTGGGGAAGAGGGAATATTGTTGAGGGGTTGAACCAAAGTTTAACATTTAAGGAAGCCGAACGCATGGCGGCTCATTGTTCTGGGTAGAAAATGGAGTGAAGTACACCACACATCTCTCTATATGGAGTAGGATTACCTTTTCCTGATGATTGCGGGTTATCTACATAAACAGTAAACATCCTACCAAGCTCTTAATACCACAGTCTCCTCCAAAGAGGTGGGAAACATTTAACAGGCCTTTGCCTGAGTGCCCTCGTCAGTTGAAATGTTCCAGTATGTTCTGCTTTTCTCCTCCCACTTAATTTCTGCTCTCCAGGGCTTATTGACCACTTAATTTATGTCACTATTCCTAACCTCTGACATTTATCTTTTCTACATCTCTCTACCAACTTCTATTTTCTTTTCACACCCAACTTTTTAAAGATCACAAAAGCTTTGAAATGTACAAGAAAATACTGAGAATACTAAAACAAATACCAGTTTATCAACTACCCAGAGTAAATGAATATTTCTTTTCTTTTTCCTACATTCTTTGCTTTTTCTTTCTTTCTTTTTTTTTTTTTTTTTGCTTTTTATTTCTTACTTAGGGCTCCAACAACCTTTGACTTAACATATATCCCCTAGCCCAAGACAGCAGCATTTTTTTTGGCCTGCTTTTTCTGTGGAGGAAGGTTACATTAAGGTTTACAACCTCTTTGAGTAATTCTAATGTAGATGCTTAAGTATTAGGTAAGTGGGTTCTTATTGTTTAATGTGATTATACTGGAAATTTAAGAGTAATGGGAAGCGGTTATAGAGAAATATAGGAATACTGCCTAAATATCAAGTGGATCAATTCCCTTTGGGACAAACTAGCAAAGATTCTCATTTCTGGAAGCCTTATTTTTTAAAAATTATATCCCAGAATCAGACAGAGACTGCAAAACATAATATCTTCTTAAAGTTTTACTGCCTTGAACTTAGTAATTCTACTACAGTGAATATCATGATGTTTCAGAACAATCTAAGCACCAAATAAATGAATGAGCAAAATATGTAAATAAAGGAGAAGGGAATTCTTACAGGAGAACGCCAATGAATAACTGAAGAAGAGATAATGGAATTAGGCAAATCATTTTCAACCATTACAACAATAATAATATTATTATTTGGGCAAGCATCATCAATGAATACTAAAATGAACAGGTGAAACGATAAAAAGGGAGTTGCAAAGTGACTTTCTGCAAATTACTTATTAACTAGAAAAGCGAAAGTAGTAATTTCTGGAAAACATCACTTAATGTGTATGTTGACAAGAGTCAATGTGTAAAAATTCCTAGAAAAAAAAAAAGAGTGTGAACCTTACTACAAAGGGGACAGAATGATACCATGTGCTTCCTGATACAACGCAGTACAGAGGGCATGGGGTCACTTGTGTTGCTTTTCTGCCCCTAGTGTGGAGCCCCATCTAATCACGAGAAAACATCAGAGAAACCAAAATGGAGGGATTTCTACAAAATAACTGATCTGCACTCTGCAAAACTGTTAAGGTTGTGAAAACTAAAGAAAGGCTGAGGTGAGGCATGCTCCAGATTGAAGGAGACTAAAGTGACATGCCAACTAAATACAAAATGAGATCCTGGAGTGGATCCTATTCTAGAAAAAAATTGATATAGAGGACAGCTTTAGGACAATGCACAAACTTTGGATATAAACTGTAGATCACATAATGGAAATGTATCAGTGTTACGTTTGCTTATTTGGTTAATTGTGTAATGATTATATTGGAAAATGTCCTTGTTACTACAAAATATACTGACATATTTTGGGGTAAATGAGTATGGTTTTAGTAACTGACATTCATATGGTTTAAAAAAAATATTGTGTGTGGTGGGGGGCGAGGAGAATGTATGCACACACTGAAGATAAAGTAAATGTGGTATCATGGGAATAACTGGTGAATCTAGGTGACGGATATGAAAGAGTTCATCTACTACTCTTGCCACTTTTTCACAAGGATGAAATCAAAATCAAGTGAAAATTTTAAAAGCACCATGGAACTTTACTCAATATTTTATAATAACCTATAAGGCAAGAGAATCTGAAAAAGTATATATATATATATACACACACACACACACACATATATATAAAGTATATATATAAATAACTGAATCATTGTGCTGTATACCTGAAACATGATATTGTAAATCAACTAAGCACCATGGAATCCTTTTATAATACATTAAGCTTGGGGGGGAGGTGAGGGACAAAGAGAAAGAAGATCCCAAATGAAAGAATTCAGGGAGGACAGTTTATTCATCCCACAATGTTAGTATGAAACATGCCCCAGTTACCACGTACCTGAACGTACAGATACTCAAAAGCAACTGGATCTCGCCTTAAAAGGTCAATTGGATCCTTTGGGACAAAGCTGATTCGGAAAAGACATCTCATCTTATGGGAGCTGGGCCTCTGGGTCACCTAGAAGAACAGACCAATGACAAGAATCCTTCAGTGCTGGCAGAAGGGTCTGTGGGTCAGAAGCAAAGGCAGCTTTCTCTGGACACTGAAGAAGGAAGTGGCTGAGGTTATTTTAGTATCTATCATCCATACTCATTCCCGGAAAACTGCACACACCTATGACTTAGGTCACATTCCCCCAAAGCAGTCCCTGAAATCAGGGACTTCAAAAAGGAACTGTTCCCAGGAGAGGCCAGTGAGGGAGGAGGGGAAGGACGTCAGACAGCAGAGGAACCAGCTCAGGTCAGCCCAGCAGAGGTGGCTGTGGTGTGTCCCAGGGGAGATTCTGGTGGGAAACTTACCCCATGGATCCCCTGGGTGCACAGAGAAGTCACTGGTTTTGGCCTCTCCCAGGGGGATATGAATTTCCAGCTCTGGACAGGATGGGTGCCAGCTCTCTGAGGGCAGTCCTCTGAAGATGCTGGCTGTTGTAAGTGACAGTCACACACTCAAGGGAGGCTGGGGGCAGGGCGCAAAAGGAGCCCCAGGGGGGAGAAGCACAGAGACTGTCCACTACTGATTTTTACTCCTTACCACTGCTATGGGTTTCTCCCTTGACTCTAGGATGACAGTAGGAATGCAAACGTCACAGTGACAACCTGCATGACATCCAACTGAGACGCTGGGGGACAATTGTTCTGGCCCATTCACTGAATCTGGAGTTCACAAGTTTCCCAAACTACCCCAATTCCTACTATGATGATTTGTTCAGATTGTTCAAAGGGACTGAAGATATACCATAGGTCCTTCAGGGTTAAGGACCATGGATCCTGTTGAGTTGCTTTCCTTTCCCCCAGCACACTGTGTGACAACTCCTAGGTCTTAAGTTTCTTAATTCTTTCTGTAACAAAAGGGAACCAGTCAATGGACAGTAGGTGGTTCATATACACATGAATGGATGAAAGACATGGGACTTCAAGAAAACAGGTAAAAAATAAAATAAAAACAAAAAAATATTTAAAAACAGAAGGTAAATTGAACTTCCCTTAAAGAGGAGATCAGTGCAGTTTTGTGCACCTGGGTGTACGTTCTGATGCACTTGCATGCACTTTCATGTACTTGTAACTACTTTTCTGCAGCAGAAAATTCTGGCAAAAAAAAAATGTTTGTGAACTGCTATTTAAAAGTTCAATTCCCTTAGAAGAACTAAGGTGGGGCATACTGTGCAGAGCGGACAAAAAGTAAATAAATAAATAAAAGTTCAAAATAGGGAGCTCCCTGGCTTTCACTGCTGTGGCGTGAGTTCAGTCCTTGTTAGGGAATTGAGATCCTGCAAGCTGTGCGGTGAAGCCAAAAAAAAAAAAAGAAAAGAAAGAAAGAAAAACATGTTCAAAAGAAAAATAGCATTAATAACAGCTTCATTGAGTCCCAGGCTTCTATGCGCACACACACACACACACTCAGAATTTACATCGCTGACTCTGCTATATAGAAGAATTTCAAAGGGAAAACACATCCCACACGTAAAGAGACAGTGGGCATCCTGAGAACCAGTAACACTGAAAGAGCTTTCCAGCTGTGGGCAGGATTACAAAACTGAGCGAACTCAGGAGCCCACAAGCTCCAGGCTGGTCATCACTGGCTGATCAGAAAGCAAACCAGGGAGGAGGATATGTGGGACCCTAAGAGAGCTGGGTGCTGGCAGGACTGCTGTTGCATGTAACAGTGACCGTTACAGGGTGTTTTGCCTGAAGATCAGCTCTGATGTTAGAAAATCAGGGGTCATCGTATCCCTGGCTCCTTTAATCAGTGGCGGAGACCGGGGTTTGAGCCCTGGGTCGCGAAGATCCCCTAGAGAAGGAAATGGCAACCCACTCCAGTATTCTTGCCTGGAGCATCCATTGGACAGAGGAGCCTGGCGAACTACTCTCCCTGGGGTCGCAAAGAGTCGGACACGACTAAGTGACTAACAGTCTCACTTTTCACAATCTGTCCTGAATTTTCCATAAGCCACATTGAGTCTATTTTTAGCAGTAGTAGGTTACACTCATTTTGGGAAATGAATGGGATGCAAAAGGATGCTTTAGACTCATTAAAAATGGCAGTCCATAAGAGGTACAGTCTCTAAAACAAGCAAAAAACCAAAATTTTAGGTAGTATGTAAATAACAATATTATTTTCTAGATAGAGGTTTAGTGTCAAACTGCTAAAAATTCAGGTAGAGTTGCTTAGCTGTTCTTTGGAGGTTTTCATCACAGGTAAATGTTTTAAAATAATTTTTGTTATTGGACATATTTCTTATACTTACTCCCCCTTTCTATCATGCCTGTAAATATTTTATGGTTCAAGTTTTCATATGTATTGAATTCAAAGGAATATAGCCAATTTATTTCAGGATATTTACACTATCAATTTTTTCAGCACTTTGTTAGTTTTGATCAAAGACAAAACAAAGCCTCTTTTAGAAAGATAAGGGAGGAATCCTTGTTAGAGGGTATTTGTTTCCTTCTAATGTTTTAAGAGGAATTTAAAAATTGGAAATCAACCTGGAATGAGAAGTTATGATTACCTAGCATCAGAAGAGATTTTTGAAAGAATCTCTAGGTGGTAGATGGAAGTTCTGGGGGAAGGCAGAAATAGAAATATCAAAAAGTTGTGGGAGGTTTCCATTAGACTTATAGTAACTAGCTGTCCATCCACATCCCCTTGGCATTTACTGCTCCAAGGTGAAGTCTGGTACTGCAAACACCTGTGACTATCTGCCAGTCCAGGGCAAACCAGCACAGCCAGGGAGTAGCTGTCCTTGGGAGAAGCCTACCCCCAATTATGGATAGGATCTTAGCAGACAAAATCCCAGTCCCCTTTCCGCGTGAGTGGGATACCTCTGAGGCGTGCTCTCTACTGGTTCCCAGTGTCCCCAGTGGGACTGAGCTCCAGCTGTCCACAGTGGAAACTGGCTCAAAAACACTCTTTAGTGGCACCCCCTTATCCCATTTCCCCTCCTATTCCTCTCCCAGTATTTCCCAGTGTCACCTCCCAAATAAACCACTGGAGTCCAAATCCTTGTCTAAAGGTTGGCTTATGGGGGAATTCAGCCAAACACTGGCCTTTCACATGTGGGATTCTGTATATCAGGGGTTGTTCCCCTATATGGCAAATATATCAAGGGTCATTACCCAATAACGACAAATATATCAGGGATCATTCCCTTATAATGATGAATATATCAGGGGTCGTTCCTCTATAATGACAGATGCCATTCCCCTATAATGAATAAAGAAGTCATCTGGTTCCAAGCGTGTTTTGGTATAACAACAAACAATAATAAACAATTAGATGAAATTTAAAATATCAACAGGTAGATAAAAATACAAGGTCAAGTTTAGAGAGAGGAATATAAATGAACACAAATACTGACTTTGTAAGAAAGTCACCACATTAAGTTTTACTAAATCGAGAGAGTTGAGGATATCTCCAGGTCCTGATGTGTGCCTTTTAATTGTGCGACAACCAAAACACAACCAAGCGTGATGACACTTTTTGCTACTCCATCCATGTGGGGGTGACTTGACTGCCTGCCTCTCCTGGTGTCTGCTCACACCCCTGTCCAAAATGTTCCCCCTTCACTGAACTCTCCTACATCAGAGAAATTTGGTGAAATCCCTTGTACATCCAACAAAGACCACACCTGTGTGGAATCACAGGGAAAGTCACAGCACTGTGCTTAATTCAGCAGCCAAGCAGCCTGCCTGGTTCCCCAGCTAACAGATGGGGGTGGCACCTTGGTGACTAGGAGCTGGGACACACTGAAAAGTGAAGTCGCTCAGTCGTGTCCAACTCATTGTGACCCCATGGACCGTAGCCCACCAGGCTCCTCCATCCATGGAATTTTCCAGGCAAGAGTACTGGAGTGGGTTGCCATTTCCTTCTCCAGGGGATCTTCCTGATCCAGGGATCGAACCTGGGTCTTCTGCATTGCAGGCAGACGTTTTACCATCTGAGCCACCAGGGACACATTGGTGGGTCACATATTTATAGTGGGCAGGACTGGGTCAAGGATTTCAGGTTTCCAGAAAAACTCTGAGGTAGGCACTCTGAACTTAAAAGAAGGAAATACGATTTGGGCTTCATTTAAATAATCTCAGAAAGCATTTCTTTTAATAGTTTCTAGAGCTCAACTAGCGGAACAGGTGAATAAGTCATTGCCATCATATAACATATAATTCTGCACAGCCACCGCCCCCAGTGAGTCACCGCTGAGCCTTTGACAGTTCTGCTTGTGAGACCAACTGACAGTCCATGAAAAATTGACGAAAAGGGAAACATCACCTTGAGGTGTAAAATCCATTATGAATGCCAGTGCCTCCTTTAGTGGGGCTGCCCAGGGCTGTGGGGAAGGCACTAAAAAGATTCAGGGACAAGGGAGCTTGGGGCTGGGTGGCCTCTGCTCGGCCAGGCAGCATGGACTACGGGCAGCATTCACGCACCTGAGTTAGGGTCTCCTGTTCATGAAGCAAAAGGAGCTTCGTTCCGGCCCCTTCCGTCCTCTGCTCCAGCATGAGGGAGAAATGTTCGATGCCTTTGATGGAGAGCTTCTCTTGAAGGGTTAAGATGACATCCTTACAGAGGAAACATTGAAGACACGTGATCAAAATCAAGGTAGCCTTTTTAGATTCCACATATAAATGACCTTATATGCAAAACGTAAGTAGACCCACAGACATAGAAAACAAACTTGTGGTGATCAAAGGAGAGAGGGGGGAGGGATAAATTAAGAGACTGCAATTAACATATGCACCCTACTATATATAAAATAGATAACCAGCAAGGACCTAGTGTATAGCACAGGGAACTCTGTTCAATATTTCCTACTTATCTATAAGGGAAAAGAATCTGAAAAACAATATACATAGATATATATCTATACATATCTATATCTGTATCTATATCTATAGATATATACATGTCTATATCTCCCTACATAAGTGAATCACAGTACTGTACTCCTGAAACTAACACAAGATTATACATCAATTCTACTTCAATTAAAAACCAATCCAGGTACCCTCCGGAGTTAGTAGTCAAGATAGTCAAGGAGTTTACCATGACTAAAAAGTATTGTACAAATAGGCTAAATTTTCCGTTTTGTACCTTTGATTCTTAAGCTTGATGCTCCAAAGACCCCCCGAAAGATACAGATATGGGGCTTTCTTTCTCTGCTTGCCCTTTTCCTGGCCTCCCCCACCACCCCAATTCTTTATGGACTTCAGACACGGAGAGGCAGTCAGGTGCATGGCCGGAAGAGGATCTTACCTATCACCTAAGGTCTTAGAGAGCCTGGCCACAGATCGCACAGTGAAGTTGGCTCAGACAGCCTCATTCTAAATGGGGAGGCAACTGAACCACCCCTGAAAGCGGTCTACCCCAGGGCTTTCCAGCCCACCACCTGTTTTTATAAAATAAGATCTGTTGGAACCCAGTCTCACTCATCGCTTTATGTCTGGGCTGCTTTCGTGCTCTGCCTGGGCAGAACTGAAACTGGTGGCAATGGTGACTGTGTAGCCTGGGAAGCCCCAAATATCTGCTACCTATCTGGCTCTTTACAGAAAAAAGAAAAAGCTTGCCAACCCCTCTGTAAGTGCACGTGGTGGTGGTAAGGAAACGGGTTCTGCAAACAGTTGGGTTTCTACCCTGGCTCTCTTCTGTATCAGCTGGCAGTTTAGGGCAGGTTACTTCACTTTGAGCTACCTTAGTGTCCCTGTCTGTCAACCAAGGATCATAAAGATACCTGCCTCGGAACAGATACCAGGACGACACGAGTTCATACATAGACAGCACTGATTATAGCACCGATGGGCACACAGTCAGGGTACCATGTTGATAAAAGAAATTTTCACATAATGAGGTCTTGGGAAGTCATGCCAAGTTATGCATGAGTTAACCTGAATTTTGCTAACTCGAACAGTCTGTCTGTGGCCTATTAAACATTGTGCACCTGCTTTAATTATTAAAGAAAAGGGCCCATCGACCAGAAGTCATGAATGCCCAGGTTAAAAATAAAGATGAAATGGATTCTTTCCTGGGATGCCAGTGCTGGTCTTTCTTTGATGATAAGACTCCCTACCTGGGTGCCAAGGCCAGATTGACTCGTTGTGTATGTGCTGGTCTGGGTTTGTTTTGAAATCATGAAACAATGTATTGCTGACCTGTTTAATGTTCTTTTTCTCTGACAAGATATAAAACTGTGCTGAAAACCATGCTTTCCCTAAAGCATTCTGGGAAGCTGACTTCAGGTCTATAGTCCTCAGTTTGGCTCAAATAAAACGGTTTTCTATTCTAATTATTGATTGTTGATTATTTTCATCGACACTAACAGTATACATATATCAGCTTCTATTTTAAATCTCTGAGGAGGGTAGAATGAACAAGCTGTGTCAGCAATCCTTTATAGGACTAAACACTTATGGTCAGAAAGGTGTTCTATACACAAGCACAAGTGTACTGTAATGCAAACAAATGTTGTCAACCATTACATTTTCATGTACTTGAAAACTAGTAAGTGATCTCTCTTCAAAGATAATTAATACTCAGATGCTGAAAATCCCGTAGAGCAGTAGTTTTCCACCCAGAGAAATTTTGCCCCAAGGCAACATTTGGCAATTTCTTAAGATACTTTTGGTAGTCACACTGGGGTTGGGGATGCTATTAGCATGAAAGGAATTATCTGGTCCAAAGTATCACCAATGTCAAGAGAGAGAAACCCTGCCACAGAGAAAAAAAAAATTTTTTAATTGATCTTTCTTGAGGTTTTGATTTTTTTCTGTGGATCGTTTTAAATTTCTTCTGGCCCCTTTAAAACAAAGATTCCCATAACTACTTACCAGGGGAAGAAAATCATTCAACAGAAATTCCATGACTATACTGAATTTCATAAAGGGATTCTCTTTCAGAATTTTTGCTCAAGTCTCAGAAAAAGACAAAACCAGCCTCTGTGTGGCAACACACCCTTTATAAAACATTTTCCTGAATCACCAGGAAGGACATGTGATAGCAATAACATTACTCTATTGTGAATCTGTAAGCAAAAATTTTGGCAATTTTTCTTAAACAGGGTCATATCCCTTTCATACCTATGCTATTTCCATTTTATGCCTACCAGTCTGCATCTATTGTGATAACAAGGCTATTAGGCACAAGCTAAGATAACTTAAATTTGATGTGAATTCTTTGCATTGCTCCCCATCTTCTCACTGTCATCTGCCATTCTCAGGGAAATCAAACCTCATCTGGGGTGGGTTCCTATAATATAGAGGCCAGAAGGAATTAACAACAGGGCTCTCTCTTTCTCTTTTTTTAGGGCTCTCTTTTAAATTTAGATTTATTTCAGTTAAGTTATATTCAAGTTTTATATTCAAGTTATATTCAAGTCTTCACCCATATCTTCAGATGGGTAAGGGGTCCAATGGCAAGGAGCTTTTCTGACCAGTTGGTATCACAGAACAAGACACAATATCAGAGGGAGTGCCTCTTTGGAGTTAGGTCAGCGGTCTTCAAACTAGAGCCTGGCCATTTCATTTCAAATGTGGCCATGGCCATTTATTTACATGCTATTATCTGTGTAGTAAAGGACTAGTCTTGCCTAAAGAAAGGTTTGCTTCTTTGCCCCTGGCTCTTGGCTCTTTAAGCTTTTGGCAGGTCCTGCTTGATAGGGGTGTTTTTGTTCACTGGGGCGTCTTGGGCTACAATGGACAGTCTATGCGAGCAATGGGATTTATGGTGGGGGCCTTGATTCATGTGCCCAGCTTATGTCTGGAGGGGCAGGTACTAAGGTCAGCCTCACAGGTGGGCTGCTGTGTTTAACTGGCCAATCCCCAATAAAAATTCTGACCATCAAGGCTTGGGCGAGCTTCCCTGGTTGGCAGAACTACGTGCGCGTTGTCATAGGTCAGTGCTGGGAGATATAAGCATTGCTGGCACAACTCCATTGGGGAAGTATGGCTGCGAGCTCTCTGCTGCCCTGGGCACCTTCTCCCCTTGTTGATTCTGCTGTAATAAACTGTAACTGGGAGTATACCAATTGGCTGTGTTCTGTAAGTCCTTTGAGTCCTTCTGAACCTACCTGTCTCTGGCTGCTTTCATGGTACAACAACTGAGTCAAGTAGTTGCAGCAGAGAGCAGCTGGCCCACAAAGCTTAAAATATTCACTCTGCAGTCCCTTCCAGGAAAAGTTTGCTGACCTCTAAGTTACTTGATCAATAATTGGAGACACATCTCCCCATAAATTGATTTTGAGTAGGAAAAAAAGGAAAAGGACTTTTTCAGTCATCACCACTTAAAATTAGCAGTCTTATACAAAGGGAGTTAATATTTCATCTGCAATGATTTAAGGGTGATTTAAATGCTCCATCATCAATCTAACATTGTCTGCTCTATTACCTGCTAAATCACTACCTATTTAAAGCAATTCAGAATAAGCTGCTTGTGGTAGCATAGCAATAAGAATGCACGGCAAGTTGGCCTTGACAGAAATGATTCCACTCATAAGGTCTATGCTGATTAATTAAAAAAAATAACGAGAATTAGAGGCTGACTATTGATAGACATTTTTAATACAAAGTCTATATTCTCTTGATACATTATTATACAGCTCACCACTAGGTACCTTTTACTTTTACCTCAATAAAATCTTTTTTATTGTGTCATTTGAAGAAAGCCTAATTTAGGCTGATGGAACATTAGGGAGGAATCAATTTCTGAACACACTTTTGCCCAATAAAATAGTGAATATGCACTTTTTCCCCCCAGGAAGGAAACATGGGGGAAAAGAATCCATATGCTTTGTAATAATCCCCATTAGGGAGAACTCACCTGTGGTTCTGAAATAAGAGGATTGCTCTGTGACTCCTCCTTTTCACCCTGCCCTAAAAGCACGACTCACTTCTGCCTTTTTATGTATCGTTTCCATGAAATTGGTTACAGCAATTCAAAGTAAATGTTATCTTTACATTATTCTATCCCTTATTTTTGCTGGACATTAAACTAGCAGGCATTTAATTAACAGCTAACATCTTAATCTTCTCTGTGGCTGACATGGCTGAGAAATCATGCTGGCTTTGGGCAGGGTGCCAAGGTTTCTTGGTGACAGTCACACTATTTTAATTAATTTTCAGTTGCATTAAAATGACTAGTCCTAGTATTTCATGACTGATAGCATATTATATTGGTTTGCAACACAGAGCAGAACCTTCTTTGTTTAAATTTTTTGTTTGCGTCTGTATTTAAGTATTCACACACTACAGTATTTGGAAACAACCAAGACAATCTCAGATATAAACAGATAATTATAAATGAAGCTATACTCACACAAAACTCACAGTGGGACTTTCATGTGATACCTGGCAGTCTCCAGGTACAGGGTTCAGTGGGTCCTCTTACCTTTATGGAGGTGCTGGAGTCAAAGCGAAATGATTTGGTTTGCCCATTTTCCAGATAGACTTTCAGGACATTTGGCATAAAAAGAAGTGAATTATCCTTAACAGTTTCCTATTTAACAAACAAACAAAAAAAGAGTCACACGTCAGTCAAATTAGGATTCTGCCCCTTGTAGAAGCAGCAATTTATTGTAATCACAACATTAAAAAAAACAAATCAAACTTTCTAAGGCCAACCAAACTATCCCTCTGGTGATATCTGAGTTCAGTTGTTTATAGCAAAATTCTTCTCCTCTAGCTACAGATAACTCATTTGATTCAACTGAAAGACCTTTTCCCATCAGAAGATCAATCAGATGAGGCTTTATTTTAAATTAATTTAAATCAAGGCCTCCCATTGGAAAGCACAATAACAGAAATAATTGCTTTGTAATTAAAGCACAATGTTTGGGACCACAAGGCCAGACTTTAGCAGAACAACATGTCTTGAGCAGAATCAGGACCAGAAATGATGATATTTCACATGATGCCTGTTGGCAAGAGTCATGATGGCAAATCATAAACATTAATAAGCTTCAAGTTTAAAGTAACTTTATGAAATGATTTTTAACCCACTTAGACATGTTCCTTGGGCTTCCCTGGTGGGTCAGCTGGTAAAGAATCTGCCTGCAATGCTGGAGACGTGGGTTTGATCCCTGGGTAAGGAAGATCCCCTGGAGAAGGGAAAGGCTACTTACTCCAGTATTCTGGCCTGGAGAATACCATGGACTGTATAGTCCATGGGGTCACAAAAAGTCAGACATGAATGAGTGACATGTTCCTTAAACTTCAAGGGATATATGATGTAAGGCATAGTTCCGGTGAGGCAGAAAAGGAAAGATGACCTCAACAGAAGTAGGTCACCTTTATTCAGGCAAGGAGGGGTGACAGTCGGCCTAACGACCAGGCTGAGCGCCGACAGGGAACAGGGAGGCTTCATACTTATAGGGAGGTTTGTGGAAGCGATAAGGGAAATGTCACTCAGGCGGGATATTTTGAGTATTCTTTTGTTGAGATGACATTTGTAGTTGGGCAGGGGGTGATAAGTCTTCTGGGCGGGTGTAGGGGGTGGTAGGTCTCCGAACAGGGGGTGATAAGTCCCAGATAGATGCAACCGGCCTGGAGCATCAGGGTGGAACTAAAGTTATACTTTGTTTTCTCCAAAGTTAGATGATTCAGCAAAGAACCTTTGAGACTGTTGTTCTCTTTTCTAGGCCCAAAAGACTCCTTCATATGAGGAACAGGTTAGTGTGTTAAAAGAATAAGACATTGTAACAAACAGATAACTTAAAAATAAGTCAAAAGAGACACTTGAAACACAACCAAAGTAAACAAAAGAAATGTATTTCTTTGAATTCTCTTTAACTGGAAGTAGGGAGGGATGAAATGGGGAATAAGTAGCCAAGGTGGGTGAGTTCCACAAACACGTGGTTGGTCAAGAAGTCTTAGGAGTGGAGGGAAAGCCAGCAATCATGAAAGCGTAAGTCCCTTGTATTACAGATGAGGAAATGGAGACCAGATGGCCACAGATTTGCTAACGTCCATCAGTTGGTCCATGAGAATTCAGTTTCCAGGTATGCCTGAAACGCGCTTCGGCCTTTCACTTCCTATTTCTTTCTCTGACTCCCCTCTCCTCCTCTCTACTCCTGTGGGTTTCACACATGACTTTCCTGCTGCCTTATTCACTGAGTGAGTGAGGCTTCATGTCTAAAAGAAAGGCCACACAATGACTCAGAAGAGCAAGAGGAGGCTGGAAAGGAAGCCAGTCACAAAGGCTGAGCAGCAGACAAGAGACTGAATGTCCCTGCCATGTTCAAGCCTGTGGTTAGTCCATGGCGGATGAAGGAGATGATCGACCCCCAGAGCTGTCATATCCTACGTCCAAGCGGAACAGACGCAGGGCAGCAAGTTTTGGAAAGAAGACACTTGCACCATGAGTGCCTTGCCAAGGATCTGAAGGCTTGTATCTTCCAATTCACATCCTGGACCACCCTCATGGAAGAGTCTGTGGCCCATAGCAAGTATATCATGGATGCCATTTTATCCCTGTGAGGTTACTTAAACAACAAAACCTCAACACCAAATGCTGGCACTTCAAAGGTCCAAAAAAAAAAGAGTGCCCTGGAGGGTAGCTTTCTAAAAACTAAAAACACTAGGCTTTATTTTTGGGGAAAAAACTGAAAATAAGCATCCTATTGATAGTTGCATTATTCATTTTGAAGATCAATTATGTGCCTGAGTAGTCATGATTTCTATCAAGACTTACTGATGGAGGTCTGAGCAGTATTTCCTCAGTCCTGGTTGAATACAGAAGACTTTTCCATCATTTTAACTTCTTTCCATTTTGATTATTTGAAAGAAGAGAGACATTTTATTTTGGATAAGAATTAGAGGAAACCCTTCTCAGACTATAAAAAGGGCTGTCACATGGAAGAATGCTTAGTTGGCAGAATGGGGAGAAGTATGTGAAAGTTTCAAAGGGGCATAGTCTACTCAACAGGCGGCAAGGTCAGAGATCTCAAATCAAATGAATTCCGTTGCAAAGTAGTGAGGTCCCTAACCCTAGAAACATTCAAGGAAATAATGGACTACTATGTATTCTGGGTTTGCAAGAGGGAACACAGCCGGGGCTTCCCTGGTGGTCCAATGGTTAAGAATCCACCTTACACAATTAAAAAACAAACAAACAAAGGAATCCGCCTTGCAACACAGAGGACACGGGTTCAATCTTGGTTCAGGAAGATTCTGCATGCCGAGGAGGAGCAATTAAGCCCGGGGGCCACAACTACCGAGTCCACGGTCTGCGACTCCTGAAGCCCTCTGGCCTACAGCTCACGCTCCGCAACTCAAGAAGCCACCACAGTGAGGAGCCCTCACACCTCAACTAGAGAAAGCCCATGTGCTGCAGCAAAGACCCAGCACAGTCAAAACACAAAATAAAGAATACAATAAAATAAATAGATCTTTTTTAAAAAAAACGAAGAAGGAGGAACACAGCAGGCACAACCTGGTGATCTCTCAAGCCCTTTACAATCTTGAGATTGGATACCCGGTGAAAGCCAACAACCGATTGTGAGCTGATCATTCCAGTGGGGCAACTGGCTCTCTGTGAGTCACCAGTAGGTGACTTTCAACTCACCGACACTTGGCCATTGATGATGACCTCCTCGGAGAACCGTACTTTGACTGGATTGGACTTTAATCTTGCCTTTTTTGCAGCGCTAATAAATGCTGATTTGGGAGACTAGAAAAAAGAAAGAAAATAGTTGATCTGATTATTGGTAACATAAGGCCAACCTGGTAGGAGTTGTTTTCTATCTTTATTTTCCTAGATATTTAACATTTTTGCTCAAAAGGGTTTGGTACATGCCCAGTTCAAGGACTAAATATGAATGATGGATGCAATCAAAACCCTGTCATGCTCATCAAGTAATAAGTTTGATTTAGCTACCAGACCAGAACTATAAACAGCATGTTCCATGTTCTTCCAGAGCATGTTTCCAAGGATCCTTTAAAATGACAGTTGTGGAAGTACATAAATCCTGCCTTCAATACAGAGCTTTGAGTACAATGTATTGAAGAAGGAATTCATAGGGCCTTGACTCCATCTGAGGCCTGTCCCTGCTGGTCGTGCAAGGCCACCTCTCCAGTGGACTCTGAGCTCTGTGCTTAGCGCCTATGGGAATGACAATGGAAGGATAAGATCCCTCTGGGCAGGGGAACCTTGAAGATCACATCCAGGTTACTCATTGCCTAAGAAGAAACATACCGTAATCACCCCTGCCTCCGGACAGGTCATAAATTTTTTCCGCATCTATCGGGATGTAATCACAGGCTTATCGATTGTTAACTGGTTGGAACATGAACACAGGCTTACTGATTATTAACTGTTTGAACACATAACACGTGAATTATGGGGTTATTGTAGTTGTATTTACCCTTCCTTTGTTTATATAAGTTTCAAAGAATTTGGGGTGGTGGGTTTGGACACGTACACATGGGGTATAAAGATTTTCACAAATGCTGGTCGGGGTCCTTGGCTAAGAGGAGACTCTGCCTTGGGCCCGCCGGTGTAATAAACTGCACTCCACTATCTGCATTGTCCTTCTGAGTGAGTTTGTTTCCCGGAAAGTGTGGCTATAACAGTATCAGTAGAAGGTGAGGGGGTGGGAAATCTCATGTTCAGTTTATAACAAGTTGATCATTAATAATCTATTTTAACATGGTGGAGAAGAGCCACTGACAGTTCTAAAATAACTGATAATCTCATTGTTATTCATACTAAGGGCATATGGGAATATGAACAGGAAAGGGCATACACACGCATGAAAGCTGCCACGCTTTATGAGCCCAAAACTTGAGCTTCAGCCTCTTGTTGGTAACCTGTGATCCTGTAATCTTACTGGGCAAGGTAGCAAAGAGGCCTTGATTTAGGATTGAAAGTCAACTAAATCACTTTGTTTACAACAGTAATTATTAATACAATATTGTAAGTTGATTATACTTCAATAAAATAAATAAATAAGAAATAATATAAAAAAATAGAAAGTCAACTTCATGTTCTGCCTCACCTTATAGGCCTTTTGTCTTTCATTGGAAAGAGGGGCTGAGAGATTCAGTTGTTCTCCCTCAGAAATGCAAAGGACAATGAGAAAACCTGCTCAGAGGATGTGATCTTGGGAAATGGACTTCATCTGAAAAGTAGCCTCTTTGCACAGTTTTCATGAAGCCCAAGGGGAAGGGAATTGACATGGTAGGTGTCTACCATGTTGCAAGCACCATCTGTTTATTCTGCATTCTCTATTGAACGTAATATAGAGGTAAATAGTTAGCCTGAATCACACAATTGCAATTTTAAAATCATACAATTGCAAATACTGGATATACCACGTGGTTCAATCTAATGTTCTTCATACTATACAGTTCTAAGAGATTGAGGATGTTGTGTAAAGAATTCTAGTAATTAACTATAGAATCAATGGAGGCTCAACCTCCTGTGTACTGCAATCATCTTAAAGCACAAAAGCCAGTTAGGGTATCCCATATTTTGAATTTCAAGTAAAATGAAAAAAAAAAAAAAGATTTCCATCTTTTTCAAATACAAGTATACTTGAGATCAATTTAAAAACACTATGTTGGAATGGATAAGTTAGGTGTGGTCTATCCATACAGTGGGCTTCCCTGGGGCTAAGAATTCTACTGCCAATGCAGCAGACACAAGTTCAATTTGTGGGTTGGGAAGATCCCCTGAAGGAGGAAATGGCAACCCACTGAATAATCTTGCTTGGGAAATCCCATGGACGGAGGAGCCTGGCAGGCGACAGTCCATGGGGTTGCAAAGAGTCGGACACAACTTAGCAATGAAACAACATCCATACAATGGAATATTATTCAGCTACAAAAAGAATGAAATTCTGATACATGCTACAACGTGGATGAACCTTGAAAACATCATGGTAAGTGAAAGAAACCAGAAACAAAATGCCACATATTTTATGATTTGATTCCACTTACATGAAATGTCCAGAATAGGAAAATCCATAAAGACAGAAAGCAGATTAGTGGTTGCCAGAGGCTGAGAGGGTGGGGAGAATGATGAGTGACTGTTTAACGGCTATGGGGTTCCCTTCTGGGGTGATGAAAATGCCCTGGAATTCTAGAGTGGCAATGGGTGTGCAAGATTGTGAATGTACTCGATGCCACAGAATTGTACACTCAAAAATGGAAGATTTTATGTTGTGGTTTTTTTGTGACAATAAAACAAAATCATTGTTGGAAAAACTCATTATAAAACGTGTATGTGTATTTCTGGGTGGAGTGTGCCTTAATGCTGAGAAAATTCTGTTATTTCAAAAGTTCCCCTGTGTCTTAAGGGTGGTATGGACGGATGGTTTGGCCTCCAGAATTTCAATTCCTCCATTTATGCAAGATGTTAAAGGAGATGGCTGCCCTTTAAAAACAAAATGAAGTGAAACACTCCTGCCGCCCTACAAAAGAATCTCTGAATGGCTGCTCCTGAAAAGAATAGCTTTGAGCATGCTCAATGTGACTTAAAAGTCCTACTGCAAAGCTGAAGTCCTGGTACAGAGGTGTTCTCTTCGGTACCATAATTACAGGCCAAGCTTAGTCATAATGAACGAACAAATCATACAGTAGTGAGTTCATTTGCTTTTGATATGCCATTTTTTAGCTAAAGGGAAAACATTATTTTCCGGTAATGATTTTAAGCAGGGGATATTTACACTGGCACAATGTGTTTAGCTCGAGTGAAGCGGCTGTAATAAAGCTACCCAGAACAGACATTGCTAATTAGATGAGATATTTGAATGCAGGAACACCCCACTTTCCCAGCATTGTTTGGAAATGATGTATTTCACATGTGCTCCATGTGCCAGATGCTGAGGTTTATTCCATTATGTATCTGAATTTCTAAATGTAATATTTTACCTCATTTTTCTAAAATGTTCTATATAATTCCTTGCCTCAATAAAAAGTATATTTAACAGAATGTAGTTTTCCATGCATCTCATTTGCTGCGTAATCTTAGAATGCAGTGATGGTCCCAGGCAGGTACATAAGGTTATTGCCCTTAAAAGTGGCCCCATAGAGCAGAATAGGTCAAGATGGGGAAGGTTGTTTCTTCTGTCCATAGCTAATGCATGCCTACCTCTTGGAGATCCATTCCTGAATTTATTGGGTTGGCCAAAAAGTTTGATTTGGTTTTCTGTAACAGCTTATGAAAAATATTGAATGAACTTTTCGGCCAACCAAAAGCTCCCCATGCCCTCATGACAATCCTGGAAATTTAGGAAAACCAGAAAAGAAACTAGATAGCCAAGGTAAATGTTACATTGTACGTATTTTGAAGTCAATAGACTTGGGATAAAAGTCCAAGAATCTACACAAGTTGCATTTTTTTGCTGTTGTTCTGGATTTGTGACTATTTCATATAATAGATACACATTCTAAAAATTACTTTTTGACAATAAAAACATAAGCTCTTCAAGTCTGAAGGTTATTGAATTTGAATCAATAAAGTAATGATTTCTTCCAGTGACTACTAGAGTTACTTCTGGTACGTGAGGTATGTAAACTAGTCATGACTTCAGTTTTGACTGAGGTGTCTCTCTGTGACTAAAAAATATACAACGTGCACCACCCAAAAACCTGATGAACTAATTCCTGGCAACATGCTGACCAGGAGGTGCTGATCCCAAGCACTTCATATCTTGTGGTGGAAATGACAAATAATTACTATTTAGAATAATCAGATTTTCCTGCTGTTAATTAATTTGATGATTAAAAGGCCTCTAATCAACCCCTGCACCTCTTTTCAAATTTCCTGTTGCAAAGATGGCCAAGATAGATGGCTGACATTCTTCAGATGTTCTTAGATGTTCTAAGTCACTAGGACTTAGTTTAAAACAAAATTACATAAGACAAATTTTCTGAAGCTGAAGTGTAAGGTCTTGAACTTGCATTCCTGTAGCTCTAAAGTACTACTTGTATAGTGAGGATTTACTAGCCTACAGTTATCACTGGGTGACTTAGTTTGGAGTTCTCCTAAGCAGACCCTAAGACCAGAATTCACAAGAAGGTAGCTGATTTGGGAGATGCTCCTAGGAAGCATGTGCAGGTGAGCAGGGGAAGGGGGACAGTGAAGGTGAGGAAGCTAGCAAAGCATTCATTGTTTAGTCAGGCAGCACTGTCAGCAACTGGAGTTGAACCATGCTGGGAAGGTCTGAGAAACAAGGCAGGCTACATGCCTCGAAGTTGACTGAAGAGAGAGGGACATGGGGTATTTATCTACCAGCTCCTGTCAATCAGTGATGAGAGGTGGCGGCTCTTCTGGGAGTGAGAATTCCTAGTGGAGTGCTCATAGAGCACTTCTGGCCTGCTCCAGGAACATGGCCCTGTGGTGAAAGAGCCCACAGGCGAAGAATCTCTGGTGCTTTCAGTTGGAAATTGGGCCAGCATGCTCACATGCCAAGCGGATATGTTCTGGGTCTGATAGCATCTGCTACAGAGGAGCTTCCATGAGGAGGTGTGTAGCCTCGCTCAGGCATATGGAACACAGTGGAAGGTAGACAGGAAGTAATAGGCAGACAAGCAGATCTCTCAGCTCTTTGGCCTAGAGGGAAGGTGAAACATGGTAGCATAGGGATGCCAGAAATGAGAGTAACTTAGCCCAAATCCAAATGATCTGGGGTTATGTGAGGGGCTGTTTAAATACTTGCTGTCTCAGATAATGTTGGATTGGGATGCTCTGAAAGTTCTAGACTTGGGAACTATGGAAAGGAAAGAAGGGAGCAGCAGCCAAGAAAGATTTGGAATTAAAAATGGTAACAGTATAAGGGAATAAGATGGTATGTCAGAAGAAAACAAATAAAATCCACAAGTAACTCAAATATTCCTCTTCTAAAATTCGATCCTGAGGAAATGTTACTAAGTACAGATAAAGATTTATACACAAAGATGTTCTTAGCAGATTTATTTATAATAGAAACATATGAGAGACAGTGGACTTAATGATGGATGCTGGTTAAGGAAATCTTGGTTCAATGTAGTGTTTTACAGCCTATATATAATGCTTATATAGAAACCTTGATGACACAGGAAAATGCTTGATATACTAAGTAAACGAAGCAGAATAAAAATGTATTTACAATATGATATCAACTACTGATAGACTGGAAGTAAATAAGCCATAATTTTACTTTAGTTGTCTTTGAGGAAAAGTATTGCCAGCACATATTTTTCTGCTTCTGTATTTCCTTCTGCTCTTCCTTCCGGTTGGTCAATTTTTCTCTAAGAAATAAGGTAAAAATGGTGGCAATCGAGGCCTCCATAATACTTAAAATAAGAAGGCAAAATCCATTAAAATAATTTATCATCAAAGAATTTTGGAAATCCTAAGACACAGGGAGGCCTGGCATGCTGCGATTCATGGGGTCGCAGAGTCGGACACGACTGAGCGACTGAACTGAACTGAACTGAAATGAAGACTTATCTCCCAGACTCCATTAACCTGAGCCTCATTGGAGGATGATTTCTATGGCTGGGTCACGTTGGGGTGCCCTGGGAACATGTGGAGTGTGCCAAAAGGTGTAAACACTGGCTCTCTGTCTTGACTGGATCTTATTATGCAGAAGAAATACAACATAAAAAACGCTGACCGATAAGTTGCAAAGAAATTGAAATGCTAATTTCTCTTGTTTGTAATAAAAGTAGAATTAATTGACTTTCTTTTGGTCTAGTCGGTCCTTCGTTTCTGTCAATTTTGGTTGCCAAGAAAATGTTTAGCAAATACATAAAATCTATTTATTTTTTTTCAAAAGCCATTTGCTTGCAGGAAAATCCAAACACAAAAATAAAAGTAAAAATCTGCAGTCTCTTTTCTCATTTGCACCCCTCTCTTCATTTGATGTATCTATTTAAGCAACTTTAAGGTTTCAATTCTTTCAGTTCAGAGGAGGAAAAAGCCATTTTGGACTGGATCAAAAAGAGAAGGCTTTAGGTGACACATTGGTTCTCAAATAGGGGTGATTTTGGTCCCCAGGGAATATATGACAGTGTCTGGAGGCATTTTTGGCTGTGACCACTCGGGACAGCATGCTATTGGCATCCAGTGGGTAGAGGCCAGGGCTGCTGCTAGACACACCTCCCAACAGAGAATTCTCCAGCCCAACAGCGCTGATGTTGAGAAACTCTGAGGTAGTATGCAGAATCTGTACTGAGACTTGAAAGGTAAGAAGAATTTGGTGAGGCTGAGGAGGCGGCAGGTGGAGTATGTGAGGAGCATTTCAGGAGGAAGGAGGGTTGGTCAGAGGAAAGTCAAAGTTGAGCATGCATCTACAATAACTGGCCAGGAGCGAGTGACTCTGAAAGGTGCAACCGCTGGCCCCAAGAACAAGCAACACTCCTGAATGTTAAGATAGCACAACAGCAGGGGCCAACTGAACTCCCAGAAAATTCCAGATTATCTGTTAAAAGTAAGTTCCATGATTCACGAAGAGTAATGAGTATTGATATGAATAACAAGTCATGCAGACTGAAAAGGCAAAAACAGCAAGCAAAGCCGTAAGACAAAACCCTTAACTTATATGCAAAACTCCTCTAGGCTTACTGTGCTGGGTAAAGTGCGATCCCACATTGGAAAACTAACCTGGTTTGGAGTAAAATAGTTCTGATCTTGCACTGCCAATGGGTTATAAAGTAGGGAGAGAGAATTCAGGAAAGACAATGTTACCTTAAACTTCTACCAGGAATTTCTGGTTGGTCAATCACTTACATATGACAGACATTTACATGGGCTTTACCAAAATGCATCCGTTCACTGCAGAGAAATGAAGAGTGGATAGATTTGAAGTAGGTGTGAGTGACCACTGGTTTAAATGAAATAATCTGAAGACAGATGAGCTGTACTTTCTAAGGAAGGACTTGCTGGGTCAAGAGGTAGTGGACGTGAAAGGCCCTTGGATGGGATGCCATCTGACCCTCTGCTCACACAGATGAGGAAACTGGGATTGGAGCAGCTGTGGGAGTCACCTGTTTACTGTTGGGAGCTAGATCTCAAATTCTGGTGCTTTTACATCCTACTGTCTCCATAGATTTCAAATCCAAGTGTGTGTGTGTATGTGTGTGTCTAGTTGTGTCAAACAGTTGGCACTAAAAGTAACACTCAATATTAAACTGTTTTTTAATATATGTAGCAGTGTTCCTCCATGGCATAACTTGGTTTCTTGTGATCTTATTACAAACTTGAGTACATATTTTTTCCTGCCTAAAATGCCTAGCCTATAGTGCTTATGAAGAAAATTTTATGACAGGGGAGATGAAGAGTATGGTCAGAAGATGGAGACTGGCAAATACCAGAGCCTTTGAACTGATGTAGAAATCTTTATGGGGAAGAAAAAAAGAAGTATAAGCAGGTTGTAATTTCTGCTGTTCCACCTGCAGGCCACACAAGGTACTGACAGTACACGTTTGGGGAAAAATCTGAAGGAATTGAACTTGGTATTTTTTAGTTCACTGCCCATGTGTGAAATTCACAAGCAATGGCAAATCTATAGAAATAAGTAAACTGTTAATTAGTGGCTGCTCAGGACTAAGGGTAGGAAAAGGGATTCACTGTAAATGGGAATAAGGAATCCTGTTGGGGTGATACACGTGTTCTCAGACTGGATAGTGGTGACAGTTGCATACCTCTCAATAAACTTTATAAAGATCATGGAGTTATATACTTACAATGGATGAAGTTTATGATATGCAAATTACACCATGATACAGTTGCTTTTAAAAAAATCATGGGAACTGAAGGCAGTACAATTTGAATCATCCCCCACCCTTCTGACAACCTACTGAAATGTCCAACATCTGCACCAAATTATTATTATTCTTTGTTATTAATTATATATATATATTTAAAAGTTAATTTATTTTTCATTGAAAGATAATTGCTTTACAAGATTGTGTTGGTTTCTGCCATGCATCAGTTTGAATCAACCATAGGTATACATATGTCCCCTCCCTCTTGAGCCTCCCTCCCACCATCCACCTCATCTCACCCCTCTAGGTTGTCACAGAGCCCTGGTTTGAGCTCCCTAAGTTATATAGCAAATTCCCACTGGCTTATCTATTTTACATAGGTAGTGTGTATGTTCCATGCTACTCTCCACATTCGTCCCACCCTCTGCTTCCCCCCCACCCTGTGTCCACAAGTCTGTCCTGTCTGAGTCTCCATTGCTGCCCTGCAAATAGGTTCATCAGTACCATCTTTCTAGATGCCATATACATGTGTTAATATATAATATTTGTTTTTCTCTTTCTGACTTACTTCACTCTGTATAATAGGCTCTAGATTCATCCACTTCATTAGAACTGACTCAAATGCATTCCTTTATATGGCTGATTAATGTTCCATTGTATATATGTACCACTGCTTCTTTATCCACTCACCTGTCGATGGACATCTAGGTTGCTTTCGTGTCCTAGCTATTGTAAATAGTTGTTTTGAATGATATCTTTTTAAAGATATCATTATTATGCTTTTTAAAAATTTCATACTTGTCCTAACCATTTACTAAGACCCATCAGGTATAAGTCCAAGATATTTTCAAATCCATCCACCTCTTCTCATCATTACTCTACTTCAGATCACAACTATTTCTCACTGGAATTACTCCCACAACCTTGATCATCTGCTTCCCGGGATAATATGTCAGCAATCAGCATATTCCAGTTATTTCTCAACCTTAAAGTCCCACCAAATTATTTAGATGGGGATAAGGAAAATAATCATGCTTTAACTTTTTACAATTAGATATTCCCTTTAAACTTGTGATTCTTAACCTGGAAACTTAAAAGAATCACAAGGAAATTCTTGAGTTTCATGTCATTTCCAGATGTGAGAGGCACCTAGGACTGAAAAGCTGATTTCCAAGATATTTGGGTAATGCATCACTTTCTTTTCTCTCCAATGAAGGGTTTCTATCATAGAGTACAAAATACATATAATCAAGATTTTGGAACTGGTACTATGAACTATGAACGCATGCTATTTCTCTCTGCTGTTTTTCACTGGAGTGTAGTGGGAGGAGGAGACTGGAAATCTGAGAACACACACAGGCACTTTTACTCACAGGACACTTACAGGGTAAGGCTGAATAACAGTGAGGAGTATCGACTCTTTGCAGCTTCTGTAAGAGAGAGGAAAAAAAGTATTTATGACATGCACAGAGCCTGGGCTCTACCGGTGACGGTGCTCTTTTGAAACAGAATGTGTGATGTTGGCGAATGTTCCTTGGACTCCCAGGGCGGAGATTCAAAAGGCTCAGAAGTGAGCTTTCAGACCACAGAGAAAACCAGAATCAAATGTTTACCCAGTGGAAAGCCTCCAGTTCGATTTATATTGGGTGATATAATCTGCAACACTGAACAGCAGGGCCCTAAAATAAAACTCACTGAAGGAAGGTCGGATTTTAAAAGCATCGACTGAGTCTCTCAAAATTGATTCTCCCCTTCCGACTTTCCTTTAGCTGCTTAAAATGTCTATGCAACTTTCTGGAAGGGGATAGATTTTTAAAAATGCTATCAATTCACTGAACATCATTATCTTCTTAGTGTCAGCATCAGGAAAAAAAAATGTCATTGTAGGTTTCTTACGTAAAAACAGGATCCCAGCAAATATGACTTCCCGTGCTGTGTGGCTTTCTAAGGCCAAGGTAACAATGCCTAGGATCTTGAGCCGATAAACATTTCAGAAGGGCACTCGTTGGGAAATATTGTTCACCGTAGGGAACACTGTGTAGCCAAGAGCAGGACAATGTAATACAATGTCATGGTTTATTTAATTTCCCCCAAGTAACCCAAACCTTTCAAATAACTTGACCCCTTGAGGAAAAATCTTATTATAGGTTACAGTAGTTTTTCTTCCTTCCTTTGTTCCTTTTTTACACTGAGTAGGAGAAAGGTCAGTTGCCATTTTGTTGAGGAGGGGCTGACTTTTTCTATGGTTTAGGTGGTAATTAATTACCTGCTTTTGTGACGTCCTGCCCAAATGATTCAAGAGACGGGGATCTATTGCAGTGCTGTTCCTTTGGAGAAGTCACGACAAATTGCATTTCTAGCGTTAAGTACTCTGCAAACCCTCACTATAAGCCCATTGCCTGGGGAGGACCATGTGATTTGCCACAGGAGCGGTGGCAGCTGGGCCCTGATGGAGGGAGTGGGGGTGGGGAAGAAGAAAAATCAACGGGGAGGAAAAAGGACTAGAACTCAAGAACTGGATGAAGAATCAGAACACTTAGGATGATGTTGATGGTGGGGAGAGGCCTGTCTGATCCCATCAATTCCCAGTTGCCAAGGGTTGACAGAAAGCCCCACTAACTGGAGTGGCAAGATCGTGTTCCCATTAGACGGAATAATAGAGCAACAGTGTAATCAAATGAGAAGTTGGTGAACAAGACAAATGACAGCGCATGGCTGGGGCCATGGAGCCTCGTGGAGCAGTTCTGGGGAGCAGTCTGGCACACCGAGGCAAACTTCAGCCTCACAGCACTAGGATCAAGCAATTCTGCTCTGGTTTAGATCCCAAAGAAATCCTCCCACTAGCCTTTGAGAGAAAGTGTGTGAGGACGCTCCCAGTCAGGGCACGCATGGACCTGAACACTGGCGGCAAGGTGGGCATCCATCTGTAGGAGGGTGGGCATGTGAATGTGTGGACCGGGTGTCATGGAACAATGTGGCAGGAAGAATTAGAGTGTGGTAGCCGTGGTGTGTGCTTGTTGGTCTTGCTTGGCCTGTTCTACCCAAGGCTGTCCCCAGAGCCCTCAGCAGTAGGCAATGGGCTCAGACTGTATCCTGGGGGCACAGCTGATTGGACCCAAGTGTTGGAATGAGGCCATTGGATGTCCTCTCTCCAGAATCAGAATTAAGAGATACAGACAACGAGCTGGAAGCTGAGTCACAATCATGACTGAATCAGAGGAAAGGTTACAGATGCCAGGGTCCCCTGAGCAGGTCTAGTTCCCACCATTCCTGAGGGCTGGAATGTTGTTCATCATTTTACATCAATAAAATAACTGAAGTCAAATATCTCAGTATGATATCTGTCGTCAGTTCTGGCAATGGGCTTTTATTTTTCGTTTCACTCATCTGTAAGTACTTAATTATCACCTGCCAGACAAGATGGAGAAGGCAATCGCACCCCACTCCAGTACTCTTGCCTGGTAAATCCCAAGGGCAGAGGAGCCTGGTGGACTGCAGTCCATGGGGTCGCGAAGAGTTGGACACGACTGAGCGACTTCACTTTCACTTTTCACTTTCATGCATTGGAGAAGGAAATGGCAGCCCACTCCAGTATTCTTGCCTGGAGAATCCCAGGGACGGCAGAGCCTGGTGGGCTGCCGTCTATGGGGTCTCACAGAGTTGGACACGACTGAAGCGACTTAGCAGCGGTAGCAGCAGCAGTGAGACAAGAATTAACTCCATAGTGCTTTGGGTCCCTTAGGATTCTAATCCTAGAAGGAAAAAAAGATGGAAGCCACATGTGTTCATATATTAGAGAATGCCACAATGATTGAGGCAGGTTCAGCTGAGGCCTGATGCCAGTCACCCCTAGGTGCCAAAACAGGGTGTTACATACTTTCAAAGGAGAGATTAAAACCAGAGTTTGGGACCCTTTTTCATCTTGGGGTACTAATCATGACTTAACTGAAAAAGAAGTAATAGGAAAAGGCCAGTGGAAGCAGCACGTGGCCAAACAGCAGAGGCTACATTTGAAAAATTACTACCCTTCCACAGAGACAGGCTCCAAGTGTGCAATTCCTGTGATGATATCTGGAAGACACGGTAGATATGGTGCTCTGGGTCATTTAATAAAGGCATTGCTCAACTGAGCTTCCTTCAGGGCAAGAGGACCTTACTGGAAAGATGGAGTGTTGGCCACAGCCAGTCACTGGGCACTATCTGATTCAAGGGACCTGCAGTTGGAACAACCCAACAGAGAAATCGTCTAGAAATCTGCACAGGTACCCATAAGTCAACCGTCATGATCTTCCATGGATAGAGGAAGCCAATACTGGATTACCTTAGTGTCAAAACAGTGAGAATTTCCTGTTTTCTACATCACTGTCCTGGCCTCATTTCAATGTGGAAGGGGCCAAAGCTGGAGAAGAATCTTGGGGAATGCCCCTTAACATAGTGCAGGCTTCCCAGGTTGGAAATAGGGGCAAGGGAGAAATTTTGTGGCATTGGCAGTTTTGACTATCATGTGACAAATGAAAATTTTGATGACAGAATAAGAGATGTTGTGATTATAAGTGTTCAAATGACTGGAGAAATTTTATGAACCTGCTTAATATATTTGTGGACCCGCCTGAGATTTGAATGAAGACCTGGCCCTAGAGAGCTGTTCTGAACAGGCAAAGAGGGGAAAAAACAGTTGCTTTACGATTTTATCCTGAGACCTAACTGTTACATTTACCCCCAACTTTACTTTATTTAAAACTGACTTGAATAGATCAGATTATTTGAATCCAAACAGTCCTTAACTAAGACAGTGAGTGCTTAAAATCGGAAGGAGAAACAATAAAATGGTAAGTGCAAGAATAAGGGGTCTGATGTGGTAGGGGTGGGGGAGAATGAATGGGCCCATGAGGCTGTGGAAAAGATGCTCATTTTCCCTAGAGCAATGCTCACTGGCACTGTATTTGTAATTTGTTCATTTCCAGAAAAGGAAGAAAATATTCACAGCTCCAGTACAGTCTGTTAGGAGCAGACAAACCCCTGGGGAACGACTCATTATTCATGTTAGATGCTAACAAAATAAGCATAGACTGCATTAGCTTCCTATTGCTGCTGTAATAAATTAGTGGCTTAAAACAGCACAAATTGGTTATCTTACAAGTCTGGAGGTCAAAAGTCTGAAATGGGCCTCACTAGGCTATAATCAAGGTGTTAATAGGGCTGCATTCATTCTGGAACCTTTTTCAGATTCTGGAGGCTTCCTATATTCTTTGGTTCGTGGCCCCTTTCTCCATTTTCAAAAACATCAATGTAGCATCTTCCAATTTCTCCCTGAGTCTCCTGCCTTATTTGTTCACCCATAAGGGCCTTTGTGATTACATTGGGTCCACCTGGATAATCCAGGAAAAACTTCTCCATCCTTAACTGAATCACTTCTGCAGAGCCACAGGATCTGGGCATCGTGATGTGGATCAGTATTCTGTCCTATCACAGAAGCCAGCTTCATTTTGTGCTGCATAACAACTTATCATAAACTTAGCAGCTGAAAACAACACACATTTATTATCTTACAGTTTCTATGAGTCAGACATATGAATATGAATTAACTTGGTCATCTTATCCAAGTTCTCTGATGAGACTGCCATCAAGTGCTGCCCAGGGCTAAGGTCTCATCTGAAAGCTCCATTGGGAAAGATCCAATTCCAAGTAGACTTTTTATGGTTTTTGGCAGGATTAAATAGTTTCTTTTGGGATTGTTGGACCAAGGGCCTCAGTTCCTGCTGGCAGTTGGCTAGAAGTCACCCTTAGGTTCTTGTTACATGGGCCTCCTCAACATGGCAACATGCTTCATCAAATCAGCAACGGAAAAGGAGACAGAATCCTTTGGCAAGATGGAAGGTATAATTTTATGTAACATAATCACAGATGTGACATTCCATCACCTTTGCCATATTTTTTTGGCAAGAAGCAAATCACAGGTCCCACCCATATTAAAAGAGAGGGAAATACACAAAATTATGAACATTGAGAGGCAGGGATCATCCATAGGGCCATCTAAGATTCTGTCTGCAACACCAACAAAGAAAGATTCACAACCAATTAATCTGTAAGTGTCTCAAAGGTAGTGTCCATGTATGACTTCACCTTACACAGAATATTTTCCTGTCAAGAATGTCAGAAAGAAGCACTGCTCAGTATACATTATTAATTTGAAAATGGAAACCATTTTCCAAAATATGTCTATTATGTTTACAGCATCTAAATTCTGTGTCTATAGTAATTCCCTGTTACTCATCTGAAACATAACCTATATTGATTTTAATTTTACCATTTAATGAGTAAATGATGCTGTCTCAATTGAAATAAAATATTCCAATATGTTATTTACCACTAGAACTAGGGATGTGTTTTTAGTCTGTTTTCTCTCACCTATAATTATTTAATTATAATCTGCCAGACAAGAACTCCATAATGTTTTGAATTCCTTAGAATTCCTAACCCTAAGATCCTAGGAGAAAATAAAGAAGATCAAAGCCGTTTAAAAATAGCCACAACAGACAAATTAGAATTTGGAATGAAAAATGGCTCATTCAAGTAATCAGATAACTTCTTTTTATGAAGGCTTAAAACAGCTAGGGACTTGAAACAAATCCAGTTAGGAGCACATTTAGAGAAGTACAATTTCATACTGAATGCCAAGTGAATTTTCTACTCTTAAAGATTAATCTCAAATTTGAGTGCCAATATTTTTTTTAAATGATTGAATTTGTGAAAAACATCACTTTAATCCCTATATCACAGTGCTGACCTGCACAGGAAAATATAGTCTAATCTACCCAAAACCACTCCTATAAAATTTATGCTTTATTCCTCTCTTTTCATTCTTTTAACAAGTCTTTTCTTAGATTTTTTTGACGGACAATCCCTTGAAACACGTTTGGGACACTCAATGTCAGTGGTTGCAGGTCATTCTTTGGCATCACAGCCCATTTTAAAATTGCATTGGATATAAAGCAGCTATCCTCCAACTAAAAGTTTTTTAAAAATTTCATTGGATGGGATTCTGTTGCAGCAAGCAAAGAATCTCAGATTCTAATGAGGTTTTCGATATTAAAATCCCTTTCAACAATGAAGCTAAAGTTTTTGTTTGATTTCTCTTAGAGCAGAATATCTTGACACCTTTCTTTGACTTTCCCACTTGATATTTACATGATCTTGATACTGCAGTATATAATCACATTGGCATGCACTATTGTATATTTCCCTCATAGACCGAATAAACAGATTTCCTTAACTAATTCAGAGATCAACACGAATTTACGTGTGAAGAGCAATGAGATTTCCTCAGAGATTGGGAAAACAGAATAAAACAAAGCAAAAGCAAAACAAACTAAAATATAAAGAATATATTCCATGTCAAAATTCAGGAGGAGTCTTGCTTTTTTTTTTTTTTTTAACAAAAAAACAAGTGAACAAGTGAACAATATGATTTTCAACTTCTCCAGTAGAAGTCAGGAATCAATTCATGAAGGCTGAAAAGTTAGGCTTTTAAAAGGCAAAATAAAGACGTAATTTAGGGAGATATTTGAAAGATTATGTGAACTGTAAAATCACATCTTAACATAATTCAAAAGACTGACAGGCAGTATTTTTATTTGGAAAGAAAGGTGGTAGGGCAGAGTGAAACGGTGTTTGAACTCTCACTTCTAAGTACAGATAAGTCTTTCTTCTTGTTGAACTTCAGAGTTCTTCAAAGAAGATAGAAAAATATCCTTTTCAGCTAGCTAGTGCATCTCAGCCCTTAAACTCTCTGTTGGTGGATAGTCACTCTTTATGGAAAGAAGAACAGATAAACAGTATTTCTCCAATGATGCTTTTCTCAGAAGAACATCACAATCCTAGGTGTTGGCTGAAAAGTTTGTTCGGGTTAATCTGTACCATCTTATGGAAAAATCTGAACAAACTTTATGGCTAACCCAGTATTTTCTCCTCTTGCCTGAACCTGGAGATATGAAAAAAACAGAGATTTCTGATGACTAGTCATAATATAAAGTCAGTTGCTGGCAAAGCAGGAGGAAATAACATTGTCCCTCCTTTTTAGAAAAGTCACCACATGACTACTTGAAATGGATGTTTAATGCTTCATTCAGTTGACCTTTCTACCGTTCTCAACAGAGACTGCAATTATCCACTGTATCAGTTCCTAACAGGTACCGAAGCCATTAGCTAGAGAGGGTGGAAACAGCTAACAATCAAGCATGCAAACAGGGTCAACACATTAAGTGTGATCTATCATGGACTTCATGAAACATCAACACTCTCCGAACTGCTGCTGCACATTGGCTTTACTTCGATAACTGCAAAGAGGAGGAACCGGATTATTTGTCATTTTATTACTAAGGTTCAAGGGATGCAGAGAAAGGAAACAGGCATAATGAAGCCACCATAGTTATCAGGACAGCAAAGACAGAGGGGATGATCATAGAATTCACTTGTCCAGGAGCACCGGCTTGCCTTCTACCAATTCTACAGTCTCTCTCACTACCATTTTCTCCTTGAATGAGGGGTGATATTGCTGACACAACCATACGCTGCCTGCAAGAGATGAACTTCAGCTTTAAGGATGCATACAGACTCAAAGTAAAGGAACGGAAAATGATATCCCATGTAAACAGAAACCAAAACAGAGCAAAGTAATATACTCATATCAGACAAAATAGGTTGTAAGGCGAAAGAGGTAACCAAAAAGATCACTCTAATGATAAACAGGATCAATTCATTAAGAAGACATAATAATCATAAACATATTGGGTTGGCCAAAAACTTCTCTCGGGTTTTTCCATAAGATGTAATGGAAAAATCCAAGTGAACTTTTTGGCCAACCCAATATATACACTCAATATCAGAGTACCGAACTATACTAAGCAAATACTAACAGATCTGAGGGGCTTCACTGGTGGCTCAGTGATAAAGAATCTGGCTGCCAATGCAGGAGACTCGGGTGCAATCGCTGGGTCGGAAAGAGCCCCTGGAGAAGGAAATGGCAACCCACTCCAGTACTCTTGTCTGAGAAATCCCATGGACAGAGGAGTCTGGTGGGCTTACAGTACATAGGGTCGTAAAAGAGGTGGACATGACTTAGTGACTAAACAACAGATCTGAAGTGAGAACAAGTTTGGCAGCCAAAGCAACAGTGAAGAGAATTTAAGGAAAGATTCTTATTAAGTACTATGTTAAAGGGTTCACCCTGAACAACTGTATAATCATACTGTTTATCTTTTCCCATCTGTACGGAGGCTCCAAAGATGGTCCTCAATGAACCACACTTTTGGGGACTCACATAACTTTGTGTAGTCTTCTCCCACTGAATCTGGACTAGTTCTGTGACTTACTTTTGACAAATAGAGTATTATGGAAGTCACACTGCATGACTTCCAGACCTTGATTAGAAGAATCCCAGAAGCCCTGCAGTGTCCACATGGGTATCTTGGAACGTTCACTCTGTGAGAAGCCAGCTGTCAGGGTTCTGCAACCCTGTGATCACCATGTGGTTCGCCTGTGGAGAAGCAGCGCGGGGACAGGGAAACTGGCCTGATCAGACAGAGTGGTGTCGGCCGCCTAAGTGCACGTGACAGCACAGGTGTGAAAGAGCCACCTTGGATATCCAGTCCAAACAAGTCTTTAACCTGCTCCTGCTCCAGCTGTCATTGAACTGAAGCCACATGAGTGACAGCAGTGAGAACCATGTGAATGAGCCCTGTGAACCCACAGCATCATGAGATAAGAAACTATTTTCTTAAGCTATTTCATTTGTTGGGTGGTGATAGAAAACTGAAACATCATCTGTCCATAAAGAGTCTGCAAACTTTTTTTTTTTAAACAGCCGAAGGAGTCAAAGGGATTTGAAATTGAACATGGCTCTCTTATCAAGGAAGGTTAAGTGTCCAATCTAATGACTCCACAGGATATCTAGAATGGATACTTAAAAAAAAAAAATCTGTCATACAAACATATGTGGCAATGTGGAAAAGGTTGCTCTAATTGTTGGACGTGGGGCTAGCACAATTGTAACATTAACTATAGGCTTTTGGAGATTGGGGTAGTGGGGAAAAGAACTATAAACTCAGGGGAGAGGAAAAGATCCAATCAGAGTCTTGGACTAAAAATGCTTCACTACAAAAAAGAATTTTGAAGGCACAATTGGTGTTACCTTGTGGGGTATGTATTTGAACTTGCTAGAGAAAGGATTAAAGCACATTATAATTTTAGGTTTAGAATTAATAGCTTACATACAATCAATGACTTGAATATAAACCTAGGGAGAGACCAGAATTCTTTGAACAGTCCAATTCACATCTGACAGACTGCATTTAAGGCTTAAGCTGTGCTTTTCTTTCAAAGAATATTAGGCTATTGGGTTAAAATCCATATAAATGATGCAGTGATTATAAAAATTAACATTCTAATGAAATTGTCTCATTTCAAGTCCTTTTCTTAAATTGCATTTTTTAAACCTTTGCAGTAAAATTTCAGGTTAGGCACTCTGACTTTGTAAACTGCTACTACTAACAAAGTTTTATTTGCATAATAATATTTGGTTTTGGTTTGACCTAAATTTTTTGTTCAATTAATTCATTTCTTTTTTTTTTTCTGAATGAATATTATCTTTGACCTTTGAAGAATCTTAAACTAATGGATGAAACTGGTACTTGCACTTAAGATTGAAAAAGGGCAGCAGGATCTCTTGTGATAAAAATTACTTTACACATCTACATGTTACTAAATGGTTCTCGCCTCATTCATTCCCTCAGTAAGTACTGAGTATCTAGCAGAGGAGCGGCATTTGGGATATGGCAGGAGGGCATTTGGCAGTGTTGAGAGACATTTATGGTTGCCACGATGAGGGTGGCTGCTATTGGCATCTAGTGGACAGACACCAGGGATGCTGTTAACATCCGACACTGCACAGCCAGCCAGCTACAACAAAGAAATTTCTGCCCAAAGTGTCAGTAGTGCTGAGATTGAGAAATCCAAGGCTACATCAGATGTACCTCCACCCCCGCCCCCAGGATAGTAGTTATCCTGGCACCGGACACAACAGAATAGTTTGATCCCCAGTGGGAACTTATCTTAATATAATCACAGAGCATAAACGATTTCCCTTTCTTCTTTCACACTGAGTTGTGTTTAAGATACATCCAAGTCGTTCTGTGCCACTGTTTGAATGTATCATAATTTCCTTATCCATTTTACCATTGAGGGATATTTGAGTGATTTTCAATTGGAGGTCACAAAGAATAGTGTTGCTACTCACAGTCTTGTTTATGTCTTTTGGTGAATATATGTAGGCATTATTGTTTGGTATATTTCTAGGAGTGGAACTGCCAAGTCATAGGGTATGCATGAGTTCAGGCCGAGACCTGGTTTTATGGGGCTACATCATGCTTTCCAGAGCTCATGATATTCGTATATCTTAAATTCTATTCTGATAGCTTTCCTTTACCTTATTTCTTCTACTCTTCTAAGTGTGTGATCAAGCGCTTTCTATTCTGCTGGCTCCTGGAACAAGCTGCAGTCCATCAATATATACATCAATAAACATCTTACATCTGTAGGAGCAGGGAACTTGGACTAAATCAGTAGTTTCCAAATTGTGCTCCATGCAACCCTTCTCAGACACGGACACATGTCAGTGGAAAGAGCCCTGTATACCCCTGTGTTTCTTCAACTGGAAATCCTCCACTGATTTATGCATTGAGACTGTGGGTTAGAGTTCCATTGAAAAAAGGGTCCTATTGCTAAAAGCAGTAGGAAAACCAATGGATAAAATGACTGCTATTGCTTCACGAATTCCAATAAACCTTCTTAGCCTGCAAATCTAAATCCCATTTTGAGTTTCCACGAAGGTGTCTAGCATACTCTACTAATTTAAAATTCTTTTCCTCAATGAAAAGCAAAAAGAACAAAGGTTTATTGGATTTTGTTGCTTTTCTATTCTTTATATTTTAACAATGACAATAATATTACTCGCAATTTTATACTGCAATTGTAGAGCAATTCAGTAATAATGACGACACCCTAGGAGCTAGGTAATATTATTATCTTCATTTTACTGATAAGAAAATGAGGCACAGAAAGGTTATAGCACTTTTAATGAAGTCCCTGACCCTAGAGTTTGGGCTTGGCCAAGGCCCGGCTTTGGTAAAGAAGAGGTACAGACTGACCAGAATGCAGATCCCAGGTCACAGCCTCCACTTCCAAAGGCCTTGCGTGTTCCTGCTTGCTTATTCATGCTTTCCACAACCATTAGCACACCACACTCTGGTCCAAAGAGGATGACAGACTTGTGATGCAGACTTGCACCAAGCCTGCCTCTTCCAGGAAGGCCCAGCCAAGATCAATGGAGCCACTTCAACCAGTTGCCAGATGTGTGAGAAAGAAATGCTTATTTTTAGCCACGAAAGGACAAATACTGGATGATTCCACTTAGATGAAATATCTGGGATAGGCAGATTCATGCACAAAGAAAGTACACTGAGCTGACCAGGGACTGAAAAGGGAGGAATGGTGAGTTCTTGCTCGGTGGGTCCAGAGTTTCTATTTGGGGTGATGAGAGTTTTGGAAATAAGTTACAAAACATTGTGAGAGTAATGAATGCCTCTGAATCGTACACTTAAAAGTGGTGAACATGGCAAATTCTATGTTATATGTATTTTACCACAATAAAAGAGACATGTTCGTTGTTATTAGCCCCTGAAATCTTGTGGTTATTTGTTATGAAGCAATTGATGACTGATTGATACATCCTCCATCTAACTGTATGACAGGTGTCATGTGGAAAAGAATGAGAGTTTAATGGGACAAAGAATATGAGTAAGACAAGAAGAAAGACTCACTGTCTGGTCTGCCAAATGAAATCTCTCCATGTTAAAAATAACTCAGGGTGTGGGCCATGGAAGGAACAGATTGCTGGGCCAATTAACAGAGACCATTTATCAGTGGCTTGTGCCATCTCAGGGTCATTGCCATGGAGGCACTGCTGTCAAGGGTCATGTGACATGACCAGAGGAATTCAGTAAGCTGGAAACACTTTAAAAACATTAAACAGTTTGAAGCCCATACACATTTGTAGCCTAAAAGAGACTAGAAAGAGACAGGTAGTGTCATATGCTGAGTTGAAGCTGTTAGAAAGCCTAGTTCATATCCTGAGTTAATTCCCGAAGAAAAAATCATATTCTTATGCAATTCAAGTCAATTAGCCTTGACAGCTGCTTTCCATTTCCCTCTTAGTTCTCAAGACATTTATGTTTGATTCTGCTCTATCAGCGCTGACTTCATCTTCTGCTCAACAGTCCTGTAGTGCTCGCTCGATACAGGAATTTAATATATTTTTTAAGCAAAAAAATTAAACAGAGGTCCAGGGATTGTCATGGAATACGTGGCACAATCACCAAATGGGAGGTGGCAGTGAAAACCTTTTTTATACATACGCTGAGGGGCACTAGATTGTTCAAAAACTGAGGCAGTCGCCAAAAGTCTCAGCAGCAAATGATGTGACTGCAAATGGAAATAATAATAATAATCATAACGGTAATAATCATAATAATAGGCTTGTTCAGAGGATTGTTGTGAGCACAAATTATAGATGGGGGAACTGCTTTTCGTATCTTGGAAGAAAGGTGCTATGTAAATTCCAGTTCTTTATCTTTTTGTTATTTTTCCTTAAATACTGCCAAAAAAAAAGATCCAAGTGGGTGGATGAGAGCAGGATTGAGAGAGGAAGGGGAGAGACAATAATTTAAAGAAGCAAGTGATGGAAGTCTACCTGGTCATTGCCTTGACTTTAATAACCTTCATCCACCTAGCCACACAGCTATGTAGGTGGGGGGGGGGGTGATTGTGAGATTCTATTCCCCCTTCTTGCTCCTAGCCTGGAAATAACTAGATTTTATGTTCATTTTTTGAAAAGCATCCACTCCATCTTGTTGACGTGGCTGTTGCCTTCACTTTCATCACTGTCCTCTGTGTTTCTAGCACTGAGAATATTCCTCCCAGGGAACTGTACATGCCAGGTCCCAAGGGCGGACACAGACACTGGGGCTCCAGGGCAGAGAGTCAGTGAGCAAAGGCCAGGATGTGCACCTGTTGTTTGGAACTCAGCATTTCAGAAGGCAAGGCTGAAAGGCAGCTTGTTGGACTCCATGGGGATGGCCAACTTTGCCAAGTGGAGATGGTAATGAGAAGCTTATGGCTTTCATGACAAACAGGACATGAATTGTTTTTCAAATTAATTCATTCAATAATAACCTATAAGTGGTGTGCTACAGTCCCCTACTATTATGGTGTTACTGTCGATTTCTCCTTTTATGGTTGTTAGCATTTAATAACCTATAATGAAAAGGAGCCTGAAAAAAACATATGTATATACAAATATATACACATATATGTGTGTGTATTTATATATGTAATTGAGTCACTTTGCTGTACATCTGAAACTAACACAACATTGTAAATTAACTATCGCTATTCACTTGCATGCTTAGTTATGTCCGACTCTTTGCGACACCACGGACTGTAGCCTGACAGGTTTCTCTGTCCATGGGATTCTCCAGGCAAGAATAATGGAGTGGGTTGCCATTTCCTTCTCCAGGGGATCTTCCTGACCCAGGGACCTAACCTGTGTCTCCTGCATTGGCAGGAGGGTTCTTTATCACTTCAGTTTTAAAAATGGTTTTAAAAAAAGTAAAAAAATGAATTCTTTCAATAACCACATTTGGGGAAAATGACTTTTCTTTCATCAAGCAGTGGAATGCCTCCTGTCTCCTTTTTCCTTGATCTACTTGGAACTAATCTTGAACCATCTTACTGAGTCACACCATGTTCCTTCTCAAAATACGACAATTTCCAAAAGCATCTCAGATTCAAAGAAGATTCATAAACTTTTTCTCCCAGTAGTGGATACCCCTGGTAGCTCTCCACTTACATTTCAGCTTTAAAGACCACTGGACTTGATTAAACAAATGTTTGACATTCCCATCCTATGCACTGACGACTGTTCTAGGCTATATGGATACACTAGTGAACAGAGAAAACAATCACTGCCTGTCTGGGACTGTCGTTCTCTGGAGCTACCCAGGACTTGGGAATTTGAAAAGAGGATGCCTTAGCTGGCTGGCAGTGGCCTGGGTGAGGCCTTCCACCTCTGGTCACCTGTTTTCTCATTCAGAAGATGCAGAAACGGGACCAAACCTCAAATGATGAGTTTCTCCTAGAGACCCAAAGCTATTTAGCCATCTAGTGGATGAGTTCCTTATATTAATCAAGCTGTTCTTTCAATATCATTCACCTAAAACTTCCTGTGACCTCATCTTCAACAAGTGATACCCTGGGTTCTTCCTTCAGCACACTTCCTAGGAATCACTCCATTGAAGTCTTCCCAGATTACCTCATCTATTTCCAGGCCTATTGGTGTCCATGGCAACCTGTCAACATCCATGGACAGCCCCGCAGGGACAGGTGGGAGGAAAGACTCTGCTTTTCCCTAAAGAAAAGAGGGAACAAATTAGAAAAGAAGAGAAAAAACTTGTTTGGCTCCATGAAGCCACATGGCTTTTATCAGAAGGTTTCAATATGCATCGGAATGGGGATGGTCAGGATCTCTGTGGAGACAACAGTGATCATTTATTTCACACCTACTATATGCTTTGTTGTTGTTGTTAAGTCGCTGAGTGGTATCTGATTCTTTGCGATCCCATGGACTGCAGCATGCCAGGATTCCCTGTCCTCTACTATCTCCCAGAGTTTGCTCAAACTCATGTTCACTGAGTTGGTAATGCCATCCAACCATCTCATCCTCGGTTGTCCCCTTCTCTTCCTAACCTCAATCTTTCCCAGCATCAGGGTCTTTTCCAATGAGTTGATTCTTCACATCAGATGGCCAAAGTATTGAAGCTTCAGCTTCAGCACCAGTCCTTCCAATGAATATTCATGGTTGATTTCCTCTAGGATTGACTGGTTTGATCTCCTTTCAGTCCAAGGGACTCTCAAGAGTCTTCGCCAGCACCACAGTTTGAAAGCACCAATTTGTCCATGCTCAGTCTTCTTTATGGTCCAACTCGCACGTCTGTACATGACTCCTGGGAAGACCATAGCTTTTACTATACAGAACTTTGTTGGCAAAATGATGTCTCTGCCTTTTAATACATTGTCTAGGTTTGTCACAGCTTTCCTTTCAAGGAGCAAGCGTCTTTTAATTTCATGGCTGCAGTCATTGTCCAGAGTGATTTTGGAGCCCAAGAAAATAAAATTTGTCACTGTTTCCACTTTTTTCCCTTCAGTTTGCCATGAAGTACTGGGACTGGATGCCATGATCTTCAGTTTTTGAATGCTGAGTTTTAAGCCAGCTTTTTAACTCTCCTCTTTCATCCTCATCAAGAGGCTTTCTACTGTATGCTAGAGACTGTGCTGGGAGGGATTAGGGGCAGGAGGAGAAGGGGATGACAGAGGATGAGATGGCTGGATGGCATCACTGACTCGATGGACATGAGTTTGAGTGGACTCCGGGAGTTGGTGGTGGACAGGGAGGCCTGGCATGCTGTGATTCATGGGGTCGCAAAGAGTCAGACACGATTGAGCAACTGAACTGAACAGAACTGAAGAGATGGTGTAAAGCAGCTTGCACCCAGTATTTCTCATGTACTCCTTCAAGTATGTTAGGGTTTGGGTGCTATTATTCTCTGAAAATTAAAATACTTTGAGCCTAGGAGCCAGAAATAAAAGAAAAAAAAATACTCATTTACGAAAGTACATATACTCTTGCTGCAGGAGGAGGGTCCTCGCTAGCGTGACCCTGTGGTTGGATAAAGTAGGATAAATGATGAGAGATACCTTGACCCACATGTCTTCATAAACGCTGCTGCCTGCTATTGTTGTTAAGCTATTATTGTTTTTATTATTAATTCCAGCTTCCAGAGCCCTGAGGGACAGCATTTCAGAAGATACAGAGGAGAGTCTAGCCCAGTGATGGAGTTGGCTCATGTCACTGCAGTGGATAGAACTGCTCCCCGCCCATGCACGCTGCACATTCTTGGGGCTTCTGTCTGAGCTCATCATCACTGAGGCTCCGAGAATAACTCCTGCAGGAGAAGATAGGATGCTCTAAACTGCTGTTAGCCATGAGTCTGGATAGCCCGGGAGTGTGGTGTTTTGCAAAGCAGCTTTCTAAAGCAAGATCTTGACACCTGTCCAGGTCGGCAGCCTCCCAGGATGGAATTCAGTCTCCCGGGTCTCAGGCCTTGTCAAGTCATGTAACACTGTCTGTTGCCTGGGTGCGTGTCCTGATCAGCATTGGTCCACGAGGGAGATGATAAGGCAAGATCGGAAACCATCTGAGTTCAAGTCATCAGAGCTATGTCAGCTTCCATTCATTATTTATCACTGACGGCACCAGTGCTCTGATGGACTGCTTGACCCTCATCTTCTCTAATCTTTAAAATCACTCTGCAAGGTAGATTTCATTATTTCCATTTTACATGTGAGAAAACAGGCTCTCTTTAAAGAGGTTAAGTATCTTGTCCAAGGCCACACAGCTCATTCGAGGTCGAGTCAGGAATCCAACCCAGACTGCCTGTCAATGTTCCTTCCCTCGGTCCTTGGTAAAGTCATTATCAGTAATCAGAGTGTCCACATGCCCAAGTTTTGCCTTTCTCTGTTGGCTCATCTGAGCTTCCCAGGAAGGACACATGCTGTGTTCATCTTGACAGGCTGCAAAGCCTGTTTCCATATTGTGTCTTTTAATCTCCATAATGCCAGTGACAGGTAAGTTTCACTTCCTCTATTTGATAATTGACTGAACTGTGGAGCAGAAAGGCTAACCAATTGGATCACTTCACCCAGCAGGGCAGGGTTGGACAGCTGTAAAGCAGAGGAATGCAGAATGGGGAAAAAGCAACTCTAACTTGTGGGAGATGGGAGGGCAGTTGACAGAGAGCCTCAGGAAAGGCAACTTTGGAGCTGGGTCTCGATGGATGGGTAGGAGCCTGATAAGGAAAGGGGTTCACAGGTGCGCCAAAGGACCCAACAGTTCTGCAGGTAGGAATGCTTTGGGTCTGTTTAGGGGAGAGTATTTTTAAGCATAAGTAGCACACAAGGTTGGGGTGGTAGTTCTTGAGGAAGAGAGAAGGTAGAAAAGATGGCTGGGAGAGCTGAGTGCAAGACCCTGTTGATGCAAGGCATCCTGGAGAGAACCACTCCAGAGTATCAGAGTCATTATAGAGGGAGAGGGTAGCATCAAATGCTAGCAGCCGGCAGAAAGCATTCTGTGCACAGGAAACCAAGTGGAGTTACAGGTGAAAATTTAAATGTATGAGTACAATTTGTGTTTAGTGGGTGTCTTATAGCAAAGAAAGCTCTAAAATGCCTATTGCTACTACAGGAATTTACGAAACCCATTCATTTTTTTCAGAAGGAGGCCAGACACAGAATTAAGGTTTGGAAAACCAAGCAGCCAAACTGGGATCTCACTCATTCATAAATTCATTCACTTTTCTTTTGATTCAAACGTGTAGGTACCTGGGACCATGCTACACTATAGGGAAATGAAGAGCATAACAGGCTCCTTGTCCTCAAGAAGCCCACAGTCTAGACTGAAGAATTAGCATCACTGCAATGAAGGTGTCATGTAAAAGCATACATGGGAATGTGGTGGTATGAAGGGGGAAGGGTCAACACTTCTCAGGGTTTATGTGAATAAAATTACACTCGAGGAAGCATTTGCAAAGTAGATGCTTCAACTGGTCTTCAGGGATGGAGGAGGAGTTTACCAGGTGGGTAGGGAAAAGAAGGAATTTTGGAGCTGTGGAAATGAGTCCAAAGGAAATAATGTAGGAGGGAAAATGGCCCACTTGGGGGCTGTGGAAAGGTTGGTATAAGGCCACGGCAGAGAACAGACAGGGAAAGAGGCTGATCAGGAGTGTGGGCCCTATCACAGAAGGTCTTCAATCCATGTAAGCCATGTGCACTTGACCTCATATGGCTGTGACCCTGAGGTGCGTGCTAATTTAAACTGGGACTGGTAAAATCAATTTTATTTTGAAAAGTTGCCTGAGCCAACAGTGCAGGCAAATATTAAGGTTGTTAGGGAGAAGATGACTCAGTGATGAAGCCATGGTCATACCTCAGAGAACGTGGAATGATGGCTTAAACGGAGTATGTAAAGATGGTGATGAAGAAGAAGGGAGATACAAACATGATTTGGAGGAAACCTGTGTCCAGAGGCCTTACCATCTAGATGGTGTCTACGAATGAAAAGGTAAAAGGCACAGATGGAATTAATGAAATGGAAACTACAAATGAGGTTGTTCTGGTGCCAGAAGTAGCTGGAGCTCTTGGGTATTATTAGCAGTTAGTGATCATAGCCACTACCTTCCAATTCACATGGATCAGAACTGGAACTATGAAGAGCTCTAATGTGATTGAACTTGTCCTTGAATATCAATAATCAGGCAAATGGTACTACGGAGAACAGTACAAAGATTTCTTAAAGAACTGAAAACAGAGTTGCCATATGATCCTACAATCCCACTCCTGGGCACACATCCATAGAAACCTCTAATTTAAAAAGATACATGGAGCCAGTGTTCATAGCAGCAGTATTCACAATAGCCAAGATATGGAAACAATCTAAATGTCCAGTGACAGAGAAATGGAGAAAGATGTGGTACGTGCTTACTATGGAATACTACTCAGCCATAAAAAGAATGAAATAATGCTGCTTGCAGCAGCATGAACGGACCTAGAGATTCTCAGACTAAGCGAAATAAGTCAGAGAAAGACAAATATCATAGGATATCACTTACATGTGGAATTTAAAAACAATGATACAAATGAACTTCATTACAAAACAAAAATAGATTCATAGACATAGAAAACAAACTTATGGTCACCAAAGGTGAAAGCAGGGCAATAATTAGGAGTTTGGGATTAGCAGATACACACTACAATATATAAAACAGACAAACAACAAAGACCTTATGTATAGTGCAGGGAACTATTAGATACTTTCAATATCTTGTAATAACCTATAAGGGAAAATAATCTGAAAAACATATTCTTGCCTGGAGACTCCCCACGGACAGAGGAGCCTGGCAGGCTACATACAGTCCATGGGGTCGCAAAGAATTGGACATGACTGAGTGACTAAGCACACACATGTGTGTATAACTGAATCACTTTGTTTTACACCTGAAACTAACACAGCATTGTAAATCAACTATATTTCAAATTTTTTTAAAAAGTCAACCAAGGAAAGATTAAAAAAAAAGAGGGTGATGGTAAGGGCTCTGAACTCTTGTTTCAGTTGATAACTTTTACATGCATGTTAGGGAAAGGGGAAATTGTAAAACAGAGAAATGTTATTTCTACCCTGGGTAAGGAATAGAGATGATGCCACTAAAGAAGCTGTAATTTGAAGATGAGGGCTTTCCGTGGTGTTTCAGTGGTAAAGAATCTGGCTGCCAATGCCAGGTTTGATCCCTGGGTTGGGAAGATCCCTGGAGAAGGAAATGGCCACCAACTCCAGTATTCTTGCCTGGGAAATGCCAAAGACAGAGGAGCCTGGTGGGCTACAGTACATGGGGTCGCAAATAAGTCGGACACGACTGAGAACCTAAAATAATTCAATGATGGCACATCCAGTGACAGCCTGTAAACAACTACAGGACAAAATAAACCCTCTTACCAAGAGGAAAAATCAGGTTAAGGAAGAATAGGTTAACAGCTCAAGCTACCTGAAAACAACACCCCAAATCTTATGAAATCTAGCAATGTTCTAATCCTCTGAGAGTTAACAGATTGTCAGTGGATGATGATCATATTTTCACTGATGGAAAGAGGTTGTGGGATTTCTATTAAATTTTTGAAGTGTGCCTTCCATGTTTGAATTTCGCCTCAACCTATGAAAACGATTTATTGTAATCAATGGCTATAATTTCTCCATGACAAGGTGGAGAGAAATCCTGTTTTCCTGTCTATTGGGAAATATTGCTATGAACGTGAACTTCGACCGTACTAATCTTGCAACTGAATTCTGAGACCTTTCTGCTTTGTATTAATAGGTTTATCAGCTGTACTTGGACTGACTATATGAAGAAAGGATGTATTTCACTCACAAAACCTCTCCAATCGCTACATGAAGAATCATAAAAAGATAACTTTTCAAAAGCAGGTATCCATTGGGGTTAAGAACAAGAAAAAACAAGCAAATAGAAGTAGTGGAATAGCTTCCTTGCTATAGAACCTAAGGTCATTTCCCTGTACTACATGTCCCAAAATAGTAACAGATCACAGAGTTTTGGCAGTATCATTGTTGTTTCTTCTTTTTACTTTCAAGGCTATGTAGAACAGAGAGGGTATAGGTTGGTGATCTCCATTTTTAATCATCCTATATTTTCTATTCTTACCACCATATGGAAGCTTAATCTCATCCCAGAACCAGAGTTAAATAAAAAGAATGCAAATGAAAAACATATGCAACAATCTTTTAAAAATCTGAACAATTTTTTGTGTGTTTCACACTAATTATGCTTTTCTTGAGTTTCATTAATCTGCAAGGGGGATCAATATTCAACTAGGCAAAACAGAAAAATGTCCCGTAAAGTGGGGAGAAGATAAAAGGCAGAAACTGAGTTAAAGAAGAGTGAGAGCTTTCAAAATTACTTGATGCCTAATACAAAACTACTATGTATAGGAAAACAGTATGAAACACAATATAACAAGGCCTGAATGGGCTGTAATATGTTAGAAACACTGGTCAGTGATATGCAGGAAATATAAAGTAGGTAGGAAACTAACACTATGTGAAAATTATTTTAATAATATTATAAAGTCTAATTTTTCATATTTGATGAACAGTAGTAACATTAAAAAAAAAAAAACACGAGACACGATTATACAAACACACATTAGGAGTTCTTTTAAAAAATGCATTTTCTTTGCCCAAATGAGACCTTAATGGCTTCTTTGAAACTCAAATAATGTATCATATAAATATGTCTTTAAACATATGCCCTGTAGAACTGTTAGGAAAAGCCTGAAAAACAGAACAGCTGAAGGAGTCAATTTGCATAGTTAATAATTCACTCTACACGCTTTGCTCTTATTCACATGCAGTTTTTCCACATAGATGGACTGCCGTTCAATTAAAGAAAGGGAAATAAAAATCCATCAAGTAGATCCCAGAAAATGATCAAACAGGAATGGTGCCATGAGCTTCAATTTGAAATGTGCCTATCTGGTCCTCCTTCACCTTCCGAGTTGTGCCAGATTCTAACCTGGGCTGGGTCTGCAGCTTGAGGAGACGTGGGTGGGAGTGGCTGGGGCTTAAGATTCCACTCCGCTAGAGTGGAGTAGCAAGGCCACCAAGAGAGGCCTCTTGTTGCCCTCTCAGCTACCTAGATGAGAAGATGAGTCAGTTGTGGGAAGTCTTATTCAAGCTTGGCGCCCTCAGAGCTACTGCCATCCAGTCTATGGCTAAGCACAGTCCTAGAATCTCCTGATGGTGAATCATGACCTGAGAAATGTTGGGGAGTGGGTCCCGTGGGGATACTGGAGACAAAATAAATATGGTGACAGCAAGAGCCCCACAACTATTTTGAATCCTACACTGTACATCCTCAACAATGCTCTCTGCTTAGTGTATATAGTTAAACATTTAACTCACGCCTGAAAGATTTTAATCAGTGTCTGAGATAGTTTTTTTTTTTTTTAGTAAGATAAAGCTTTTGCACTACAAAGGAAACTATAAGTAAGGTGAAAAGACAGCCCTCAGATTGGGAGAAAATAATAGCAAATGAAGAAACAAAGGATTAATCTCAAAAATATACAAGCAACTCCTGCAGCTCAATTCCAGAAAAATAAATGACCCAATCAAAAAATGGGCCAAAGAACTAAACAGACATTTCTCCAAAGAAGACATACAGATGGCTAACAAACACATGAAAAGGTGCTCAACATCACTCATTATTAGAGAAATGCAAATCAAAACCACAATGAGGTACCATACACGCCAGTCAGGATGGCTGCTATCCAAAAGTCTACAAGCAATAAATGCTGGAGAGGGTGTGGAGAAAAGGGAACCCTCTTACACTGTTGGTGGGAATGCAAACTAGTACAGCCACTATGGAGAACAGTGTGGAGATTTCTTAAAAAACTGGAAATAGAACCGCCATATGACCCAGCAATCCCACTTCTGGGCATACACACTGAGGAAACCAGATCTGAAAGAGACACGTGCACCCCAATGTTCATCGCAGCACTGTTTATAATAGCCAGGACATGGAAGCAACCTAGATGCCCATCAGCAGATGAATGGATAAGGAAGCTGTGGTACATATACACCATGGAATATTACTCAGCCATTAAAAAGAATTCATTTGAATCAGTCCTAATGAGATGGATGAAACTGGAGCCCATTATACAGAGTGAAGTAAGCCAGAAAGATAAAGAACATTACAGCATACTAACACATATATATGGAATTTAGAAAGATGGTAACGATAACCCTATATGCAAAACAGAAAAAGAGACACAGAAATACAGAACAGACTTTTGAACTCTGTGGGAGAAGGTGAGGGTGGGATGTTTCAAAAGAACAGCATGTATACTATCTATGGTGAAACAGATCACCAGCCCAGGTGGGATGCATGAGACAAGTGCTCGGGCCTGGTGCACTGGGAAGACCCAGAGGAATCGGGTGGAGAGGGAGGTGGGAGGGGGGATCGGGATGGGGAATAAGTGTAAATCTATGGCTGATTCATATCAATGTATGACAAAACCCACTGAAATGTTGCGAAGTAATTAGCCTCCAACTAATAAAAAAATTAAAAAAAAATGAAGAAAAAAAAAAAGCTCAAAATTAGCTCATTTTATGTATAATATAAATGATATATGACCTTTGTCAAATATAAAGAACAAGGCTGCACAATTATAGGCGTATCTTTCTAAATCAGATAACTCTGACCATTTCCCTGTGTCCCAATTACACAACTGCCCCAAATATTGGTGTGAAAGATTTATTGTTGGTGGTTTTGTGTGAAAGGCACTACTTCAATTGAGAGTTAAACCCATGTGATGATTCCTATGGTAGGCCATATTGCTTACGGTAACAACATGATGACATGGTCTCCAGTGCAGAGTCCATAACTTACTAACAGAAAATTCTGAGCAACATAAACTTATTTACTGACTGAAATTATTTTTGTCAACTCCAGCTGGCTCATCTCATTGACTGGCACCATCATCTACCTGGAGTTCAAGCTTGAAATTTTTGGAACTTACCATCCATTCCTCACTATCCATCAATCTCCTCATCAAATACACCACCAAGTCCTACTAATTATTCCTCTTTGACATACTTTGCTCTACTCCCAGGATGATCTGTGCCAGTCAGATGTTACTTCTCATCTGGACTCTTCCAAGAGCTTCTAATGGCTTCTCTGTTTCCACTCTTATCTCCTTATTCCATTCTCCATGAAGCAAAGAGCCAGGGTGATAGTTTACAATGCAAGATGGATGATTTTACATTACTGTTTAAAGCCTCTCAAAGGTTCCCTCTTTTTTCCTACAGTAGAATCCAGACTTCTATTCAAGGAATATAACAAGGGTTCGCATATCTTTTTTGGAAAGGGTCAGACAGCCAACAGTTTAGGCTTTGTGGGACAGATCATCTCTTGTTACTATTCTCCTTCACAGTCGTTGTACAGAAGTAGCTATAGACAAAATATAGACACACAATTGTGGCTTTGTTCCAATACAACCTGATTTACAAAAACAGGCAAGGGGCCAGATACACTTACTTACTTACAGATAAGTAAGTCAGAAAGAGAAAGACAAATACTATACGATATCACTTATATGGGGAATTTTAAAAATGATACAAATGAACTTATTTACAAAACAGACTCACAGACATAGAAATAAAAAGGGGAAAGGAGGGGAAGCAATAAATTAGGAGTTTGGGATTAACACATACACTAAACAAAACAGATAATCAACAAGGTCCTACTATAGAGCACAGGGAACTTTACTCAGTATTCTGCAATAACCTATAAAGGAAAAGAATCTGAAAAAGAGTACATATGGATAACCGAATCACTTTGTTGTACACCAGAAACTAACACAACATGGTAAATCAACTATATTTCGATAAAAAAAAAATTAAAAACAAAGAAAACAAGAAACAGGCAACACGGTAGATTTGGCCCATGGGCCACAATTTGCCAGATCCTACTTCAGAAGATCATCCATCACCCTGTTCCTGTCTCCCTCTCTCATCTTTTCACACCACTTTCTCCATTGCAGGCCAAGGACGGCCACAATGCTCTTGTTTCTCTTCTCCAAGCCCTCTAAACTCTTTCTTCGCCTGATTGACTTTTCCCATCCTCTCAGTCACAGCAAAAAATGTCACATTCTCGTCGTTCTCCCCTACAGGGCCCTGCTCTTTTCCTTCATGTCACGTAACATAATTTGCTGTCGCGTAACAGGATTTGCCATTATCTATGTGTTTTCTTGCTTCACCTCTTATTCTCCATATTCCTCACTAGACCATGTGCTTAAGGAGGTAATGGACCACGTTGCCACTCCATAACAAGCACCTACCGCCCTGCCTAGGACACAGAGGGTGCCTAATAAACATTTCCTGAGTAAATATATTTCATCTCTTTGAGTCGTAATTTCCTCACCTCTAAAATGGTAGCAACAATCCTTGCCCTAGCAGATTGCTGTGTTGACTGAATATGTGAAGCACCCAGGTAAGTGCCGAGGCCCAGACATCTCCCTTGCATTTGGTTCTCTCCTGTGTACACTTTTTTAGGAACCGGATGATTTCCACCCACTTTTTTTTTCAAACAACATTCTGGTGGTTGGTGGTCTATCAACCCAGCCAGCACATTCAAGCTATGTTAGCTGCATATTCATAATCTGAGTTAAAGATGAAAAAAGCATAGTTTTCTTTTCATAGAAGAAAACTTTATAGTTCTTCAATCAATTCACTCTCAAGTCTTTTTCTTTTTTTTCTTTTTCTAGAGATAATTGTCAGTGAACTGGAATGTTAGGTTAGAAACAAATGCTGGATTAGGTACAGGTGGTCTCTGATATTGGATTAGATGGGTTTCTAGAGAGCACAACAGAACTTGGACTTCTTATGCACCTTTGTCTGCTTAAGATGTCCTTGGACAGTCTAGGATGTGTTGATGGAAGCAGCAGGGATAAATCAAATGCAAGAAGGACAGTGAAAGCACCAAGGTAATCAGTATACAGAGCACACACATTGATCCCAAGGGCTTTCGTTTCTCTCATTCAGCACCTGGACTTGACTCTTTGTTGAAGAAATATCCTTACGCTACTGAGTCCACCATTGCCAGAGAGCGTGGAGGGAGCGCAGTGAGCTAAAACTGCCAGGAAATTTATATGCCCCAGGGGGCAGTCCCAACCAGGGAAGGCCCTGTGATGGAGGAGGAATACAAACATTCCTTCTTTTGGCCTCTGATGGGAAAACTATTAGGTGTGACCTAGGAGATATCCAGAATTCCCTGTGGAATAAACCAAACTTATCCACCTGGGGCTTGCCATCTTTGTTTGGCTTCCTTTTCTTCGACATTTCCTAATTTATTTTTCCTGGGAACTCTTTCCATTAGGTCATTTTGCACATGAATCTTCATCTCAGGGTAAGCTTCTGTGAGCCCAACCCAAGACACTGAACAAGTGCTCAATGAAGAAAAACTGGTATTCATTCTATAATTGTCATTTCGAGCCCATGTCTTAATGGTCAAATTTTGGATAAACTTCTTGTGGAAGGTATACACAGACAAGTCCAGCTTACTTGAAAAGTTTAACTAAATGCCATTCAACAATTTCTGGACAATAAAGAGTGGGAAAAGAAAGCTCAAAGTATTTGGAGCTTGCAAGTAAATAAGAAACAGACCAGATTAAAACTAAAATCTCCTATGTCAGGGTCATGCTGGGAACATTTTCTCTCTATCAAAACATATTGAAATAACCATCATTAATAAGGATCATTCTTTTAAAAGAATGACTGGAAATGTTCTTTTAAACCAAAGAAATGCCAATCTGCATTAGTCTTACATAAAGATTTCTCTGAGAAAAGAGGTAATTACAGCCTGACAGGTGCCTAAAATAGCCTTGATTCTGTGTTTCTTTTTCAATACAGAGGTGGGCAGATACCACCTTGGTGCCTCTCTGAATTACAGCTTATAAAACTTAGAAGAAAAAAAAAATGAGATCTATTGAATTGTAATGTTGAGACTACACAAGCCTTGTAATACCTTCTCCTGCTGCCTCGTCTCCTCACTGTCCTTTAAGCAAATGGAGTGTAAGTTTTCTTCTCCAATGGTCATGATTCGAATCCCTTCTTGTGTTGAAAACAGTGCTACACGGTTTCTATGTGGTCAGGTTCCCTTGGCATCCGTGTTCGACTCTGGGCTCTGCTAATTACTGGCTCTGGGAAAATACTCCATTCCTTGAGCCTCTATAGCCTCACGTAGAGCATAAAGAAAACTTTTTCTGTTAATGTAGCATTCTGTGAAGGTGAAAGGTACCCTCTATTCACATATTAATCATGGAAGATTCATACAGCATGCATACTGGCAGAGGCAATATCTTCTGTGGATCAAATATTTCCCATGTTACTTTACAGATACTTTTGCAGGAAGTCATTTTTCTTTTTTTTTAAATCTAGGCTTTGATGTCCACAAGTGTTACATTCTCAACCTTTGACTCTCATAGAGCAAATCACACATGTACCATAAAAAGTGGTCTGGTATTCACTTCTTAGAAAAATATAAGCCACTTAGTTGTCAACAGAGCATGTATGTTGTATTTTTCCACAATACAAGATTATTTCCTCTTTATTTAAAAAAAACACAGGACTACACTTTAGCCTGGGAGAATCACTATCTGTTTATATGTGTGTGCTAGGTCTGCTCAACAGTTACTCACAATTAGAAGTATTATATGACCATAAGAAATACTGAATGTTTGTAAAAACTTCTCTACAATTAAAACTTTTTGATAAAATTTGTAGCCACTGGAGGCTGATGTCAAGTGGGTAAAATAAATATTGAACATCCTTGAGTTCTCCCATAAATAAGAGAGAAAGTAATGAGGATGGCAAAGTCCAAAACCTAGGGACATCCCCAGTAAAACAAGGTGAGGAGATATCTTTACGAGCACCAACTAGAAGCTGGTGGAGATAAACCACCAAGGCACCCATTTGGGAGCCTAATGGAGGGAAGAAAGGAGCTCTGATAAGATCCCCCAGAATGCCTACAGGTCCTCACAGGCAGTGGGAGATGAGTACCCAGGGGGAACAAGATACAGGCAGCCCTCATCGACAGAGCTGACCAGCATCAAGGCAGAGCAGTCAGGCACAAGCTCATAATTCCCTGTATAACTGCCACTCCGACACTGTAAGAGGGCACACAATTGTGGCTTTGTTCCGATAAAACCTGATTTACAAAAACAGGCAAGGGGCCAGATACACTTACTTTGGCTCCATTCTGACAAAGTGGATGTAGCACATGGATTCACAACAAATGTGGGAGAAATTAGAAAGTTAATGAAGAACAGCGGTAGGTAGACTCTGGCTTTAGAGGCATTAACATGAATTATGAGTATAAGGTGGCTTTCCTAGTGACTCGGTGATAAACAACCCGCCTACCATTGCAGGAGACCTGGGTTTGATCCCTGGGTCGAGAAGATGCCATGGAGGAGGAAATGGCAACGCACTCCAATATTCTTGCCTGGGAAATCCCAAGGACAGAGGGGCCTGGTAGTCTGCAGGCCACGGGGTCCCAAAGAGTTGGACATGACTTGGCGATTAAACAACAACAATAAATGAGTATAAAGGTATTACTTCAAGTCAAATGTCCAGGGAGCAAGCAAAATGGCAAAGAAGAGGGTACTTAGCTAATTTCAAATAATGTTCATAATAAAGCAGGAGACAGTAGCCAGAAAATTTTAAAGGTAAGTTAAGTGTGGGGGTGGGGGTAGACAAGGCTATTACACAAAGGCATTAGTCTAATGACAACCATTAGAACAAAAATATACATCTTCCTAATTATTATTTGTGTGAGTGTGTATGTAAAAACATGATAAGATGTAGTGATTGGTAGGGTATAGAGTTAAGTGAAAAAGCAAACTGAATAAAAGTGTCTTGTTTACTATCATTTCTAAGAATGGAGATAGATTATACTATATGCTCATATTAATGCAAGAATGAACCATAAAATGAAAATTTAAAAAAACTGTTAAATAAGTCAAAGGAAACAGCGAGGCAGGACAGATAGAATTTACACCTACTTCTTCGAATATACATTTTGTATATTTGACTTGGGAATCATGAAAATATACACAATTATAAAACAAAGTTAAAGAAAATCCCTAAAAATTGATTGCAAAATTTAATAAAGTACCTGTGAAACCAGTGGGTGGCACGGTTATAGTTATACATAATTTTAAAACAAAATCAAACAAAAGAGCCATCCCTAACAATTGTAAGTAAAATGAAATAATTGTATTTGTGAATCCAGTTAGAGGCAGAATGACACAGAGAGGAACAATCTCAAGTGATTTTAAAACAGTATTTTGAACATCCTTGTGGGGTATGCCATAAAGACAAATAGAACTGCAATAAAAATATCTTACAATGTGTTCAGTCATCAGGTTATTTGCACTAGTGCTGTTATTCTGAGGCTGGTGTGTGTGTAGAGCAGGATAAAGTGGAGAAATCATGATGAGACTTGGGACTCAAAGTTTGAGAAAAAGGAGACAAAGATTTAAGACAAATGAGGTTACATGAGAGCTTTCGGTCCTGAATTTGAATCAGACATAGCATATTGGTATGAGCTCATGATGTATTTTATCTCAAAAAAGTTCGCAAATGTCTTCATTCTGTCCTTATCAACAAGCACACTAGTGCTCAGGTTACTAAAGACAATTTCCAGCTAGGAGTCCTGGCTCCTTGGAGAAATGACAGATTTCAGATGTGGAGCAGCAAACAGACAAGCGGGATCTTGAGTATCTTCCCTTATCAGAGTCAAGGCACTAACAGAGACTATTAGGGTCCTGTCGAGAGGATTCAATAGCTCTCTGTGAGAGGCTCTCACTTACCAAAGAGGAGACAAACTGAGCTTCAAAAAGAAGAAAAATATCAATGGATTTAAATAGTCAAATATAATTAAATCCATGCATTCAGAAAGACACATAAAGACAAACATGGTTTTCGGGAATGCTGACGAAACAACTATTTTTAAAACTGGTTTTGAAAAGTGGTAAATAAAGGGATAGAAGCAAGTGACTGTTCTTCCTTTCATATGAATTATTCCTCAGGGTAACCAAATACTTTATAGAGCTATTCAGCTTATAACTGAAGAAGAAATGATGGAATTAGAGTATCAGCTTTTTGTAATCATTCATGAATTGATAGCTCTTGGCAAAGATTATGAACGGTTGCTTACATCACAGAAAGATATTATCAGATACCATGGACGTTTAGAGGATGAAAATACACAGCATCCTCCATAAGAGAGCAGATGAGACTCTTACAGGAAATAGGAGGGCAGAACATGTGACATGACACTCGGGGACACAGTCAGCAAAATTCAGGCTCCGGGAATCCCTACAGGATAAAGAAGTCATTTCTTTAAATATACATAAATCATATTTAAAGACAATTAAAGAAAAAGAGATGGGAGGAAAAACTACAGTTTAAGAGTCTTAAACATGCCACCAAATCATAGTGTATCGACTTTATATGGATCTTGACTCAAATATACTGTAATAAAGGTGTGGGGGAGAATGGATACATATATATGTATGGCCAAGTCCCTTCACTGCTTACCTGAAACTATCACAACATTCTTAATGAGCTGTACTGAGATACAAAATATTTTTGGTGTTAAAAAATAAAAGTAAAAATACACAAATAAATAAATAGTTGAGTTAAAAAAACCACACAAATATACTGCAATAAGAAATTACTTTATGAAACCAAGGAAGATATTTGAGTACTGACTGAAAATCTGATTCAGAAAATACTGTTAATTTGTAAGGTGTGATAATGCTATTGTGAATTTTATTTTTTATAAAGAATGCTATTCCTTAGAGATACATACTGAATTATTACAGATGAAATGATGCAATGTCTGGGGTTTGCTTCAATGTCATCAAGGGTAGGGAAGTGTCTTGGGTATGGATGATGGGCCATGGGTTGATGGCAACTGAGCCTGGGTGATGGGAACACTGATTGACTATGCTATTCTCTACACTTGGGATTTTGTTCAAACTTTTTCATAAAAGAATAATAGAGTAATAAATGTGTCCCAAACAACCTGCAGCCATGAGTGACTACTTGTAGTGGCAGTTTTTCCTTTGCAGAACCAACCTCCCCACTCTTAGATACTGACAATCCAGGTGGGGCTGATCCCATTTGCATCACATGACCTGAAACTGGTCCCCCTCCCCTACCACCCAGCCAGAGCATAGTCCACTCCCTGGGTGATAATGACTTGTTTAGGAGTGGTGTGCCAACATACCTGGCAAATGAAAGTCCTGTCTGGGAAGTGTGGGTGGATTTAGTAGGCAGTGATGATCTTTTATCCACTTGGCTTTTTAGGATAGTGGAATGCAAGTCTAGCTGAGCTATTTAAAATTCGAAAAGATGATGCTAATTCTAAAAGATGATTTAACAAGTGCTGCAATCAATATGCCAGGAAAGTTGGAAAACTCAGCAATGGCCATAGGATTGGAAAAGGTCAGTTTTCATTCTAATCCCAAAGAAGGGCAAAAGACCCTGATGCTGGGAAACATTGAAGGCAGGAGGACAAGGGGATGACAGAGGACGAGATGGTTGGATGGCATCACCGACTCGATGGACATAAGTTGAGCAGGCTCTGGGAGTTCGTGATGGACAGGGAAGCCTGGTGTGCTACAGTCCATGGGGTCACAAAGAGTTGGAAACGACTGAGCGACTGAACTGAACTAACTGAAAGAATGTTCAAACTACTGCACAATTGCGCTCATTTCACATGCTAGCAAGGTAATACTCAAAGTCCTTCAGGCTACACTTCAACAATACATCCACTGAGAACTTCCAGATTCACAAGCTGGATTTAGAAAAGGCAGAGGAACCAGAGACCCCAAATTGCCAACATCTGTTGGATCATAGAAAAAGCAAGGGAATTCCTGAAAAACATCTGCTTCTGCTTCATTGACTATGCTAAAGCCTTTGACTGTGTGGATCACAACAAATTATGGAAAATTCTTAAAGAGACAGGAATACCAGACCACTTTACCTGTCTCCTGAAAAACCTGTATGCAGGTCAAGAAGCAACAGTTAGAACTGGACATGGAACGACAGACTGGTTGCAAATCGGGAAAGGAGTACATCAAGGCTGTATATTGTCACCCTGCAGAGTACATCATGCAAAATGCTGGGCTGGATGGGTTACAAGCTGGAATCAAGATTGCCGGGAGAAATACCAACAACCTCAGATATACAGATGATACCACTCAATGGAGAGAAAGCAAAGAGGACCTAAAGAACCTCTTGATGAGGATGAAAGAGGAGAGTGAAAAAGCTGACTTAAAAATCAACATTAAAAAAAAATGGAGATCATGGCATCCAATCACATCACTTCATGGCAAATTGATGGGGAAAAAGTGGAAACAGGGACAGATTTGATTTTCTTGGGCTCCAAAATCACTGTGGACGGTGACTGCAGCCATGAAATTAAAAGACACCCTTTGGAAGAAAAGCTATGACAAACCTAGACAGCGTAAAAGGAGAGATCACTTTGCCAACAAAGGTCCGTACAGTCAGAGCTATGGTTTTTCCAGTAGTCATGTATTGACGTGAGAGTTGAAACATAAAGAAGACTAAGTGCTGAGGAATTGATGCTTTTAACTGTGGTGCTGGAGAAGACTCTGGAGAGTCCCTTGGACTGCAAGGAGATCCAACCAGTCAATAAAGAAAATCAGTGAATACTCATTGGAAGGACTGATGCTGAAGCTGAAGCTCCAATACTTTGGCCACCTGATGTGAAGAGCTGACTCATTAGAAAAGACCCTGATGCTGGGAAAGACTGAGGGCAAGAGGAGAAGAGAAGGACAGAGGATGAGATGGTTGGACGGCATCAACGACTCTACGGACATGAGTTTGACCAAACTCTGGGAGATAGTAAAAGACAGGGAGCCCTGGTATGCTGCAGTTCATCAGGTGGTGTGTTGTTGGACGCGACTGAGTGACTGAACAATGCAAGTCTAGAGCTGAGGTAAGCAGTCTTAGGGCTACTGGGATAGAGCTCTCCTGAGAAAGAAGCCAGGACAGGAAGAGCTAAGAGCTAAGAGATGGAGGGCAAAGGATTCCCTGTGCCACATCCTTTTGAGTTCCACCAGCCAGCAGATTCCTTTTATGTTTAAGCCAGATTGAATCCCATTTCAGCTTGGCCTGAAAGGCTCTTATTAATCACAGCTATGCTACTTTGAACATATATACTGTATATTTGAGAGCTCAAAGAGAGGGGCTTCACAGGGAAAGAAAACAAATTACAGGGGAAGGCTACTTTTAAGGGCCTCCCACATATTTTATTACTTTGTCAAATAATGGAAACTGGTACCTCATAGTGTTTAAGAAACATAATACACACAGGAAATTAAAGGGTGAGAAATGTGTGCTGCATTTTTAAAAAAAATCTTCGCACTTTTGGAAGCATTCTCCAAACGTGGTAATTTTTATTATAAATCCCGAAAGAGGTTTCTTACGTTATTGTGTTTAGCTATTCAGTTTTAAAATTACCAAGCTCTAAGTTACCCGAATACCCTGAAGTGCTCTATCAGAAAGAACATTCCGAATGTTATTTCCTGAATTCAGAGTGAGCTGATGCTGTTGATCAGGTTCAATGAAGAACAGCCTGTTCCACCTCTAATATCCTTGATTTAACATTAAATATAAATGAAAACACCCTAGGGTAGGGTGCTCGGAGCCTGCGATGAAAACAGCTCTGACAAGCTTCTTGTAAAAATCCAAGAATGCCAGCCCACAAAGCAATCCCATTTTATTATACACAGAGATGTAGACTATTTTGTGCATAAAAATATAAATAGAACAGCAGCAAGAAGCTAAAAGGGAAAGAAGGATGTTTAACAATGATAAGTTCTCACATGGGGGAAAAATAACAAATCTTTTGTTTTCAAGGTCTTTTATTATTTGACCTAGAATCGGTAACAAATTTCACCTTGGTTGTTTAGGCTGGAAATTCTCAGAATACAAAAAACCACAGATGTTGAAATAAACGTGAAATCCTATTTGGAATCATAACATATTACAATTGCTTCTGTCTAAATGGCAAGATCTACACTTTGGGGGTCCTTTTTTTGTCTAACCATATATATCCCATGGAGATAATGTCTATGTTTTATCTTCTCAGTTGTTTTCAAATGGCTTATTGACTACTTTTTAATGTCTACTACATGGTGGTATAGAAATTTGGCACTCTTAATAAAGACTGATTTAAAACATACAGAATACTAATAAGCAAAGGTGTTGAAATTAAGGCCAGTTTCAGAGACATGAGCTCATATGTATGTATGTGGAATTGAAAAGTATTTCAGAGTGGAAAAATGGCACTAAAGAAAGTCCCCATTTTCCTTGCTTCTGCATATCATCCAACATTTAAAAGAAGACTAGGTAGTTTACACGTGGTAAGAACATGCCATTTCTTTGTATTACTAAATACTGCACCTTTACTCTGAACTCCTGACGAGTTGGCTGGTGGGTAACACATTCTCAGTTATGTCTTGGAAGAGTCTCCCCCTTGGCTGGGTCATGCAAGGGTCCTGGGGATGATAATCAGCTCTCAACATTCAGGAAAGATGTTCTGGTGGCTGAATCCACACATCCCCCACAGACTGGCCTGCTCAATATCTCAGGGTCCCTTAGGCATTGAGTGGCAGCAGGGAGTCCGAGAAGATGCACACCAAAGGGACACTGGACTGACTTCCTGGCTTCACCAGGTATTGCTCAATGGACCTTGACCAAATCACAGAACTTTCCAGTTGAGTTCAGCGCCTTGCATTTAGTTAGCACTTGCCTAATCCTGTTTCCTGACCTATGTGTGTGTGTGCTCCGTCGTTCAGTTGTGTCTGACTCTGCGACCCCATGAATTGTAGCCCGCCAGGCTCCTCTGTCCAGCGAACTGTCCAGCAAGAATGCTGGAGTGGTTGCCACTTTCTCCTCCAGGGGATCTTCCTGACCCAGGGATTGAACCTGTGTCTCCTGCATGTACTGCACTAGCAGGCTGATTCTTTACCACCGAGCCACCTGAGAAGCCCTTAACTATAAATGAGTCCAATCCCAGAAATGTGCCAGAATGTGTGTATGTGGCCCAGAAAAAGGCTTAATAAATGGTGGCTGCTTTCCTTTTGGTTTTTTAAAAAGATATTTCCAAACAAGTGCCTCTTTCAACAGCTTCTGTATCCATGGGAAAAAAAAAAAAGGTAGCAAAGAGTGTCAGGGGAGTACAAAATCTCTCTGTATCTTACTTGTTCAAAGAATCCTTTTCTGCCTCAGATTTATGTCAGTACATTTATATAGATCCTATTTATAACTAAAATCCACTATCTTACCATTCTGTTTATGAACTTGGGGGTCTCTGCTACCACACCAGCTGGGTTCCCAGCAGGGAGAGGGTGGATGTTGATAATTGCTACCTCCCTGCTGCCTCCTCCCTGCTCTGTTGCTTGGGAACAGGGACAAGACTTGCCTCATTACCTCCTTCCTCTCTTCTCAACCATCTCCTGGATATGATGCCATCTTGGAACGTTCCACCCACTGGAACCAATCATCTGCAGGAATTTGAAATTTGCACCCTCTTGATGAAAAGGTACGAGGCATTGTCTATTGACTACGGGAAGCTTACGCTGGAAGCATTTCATAATAATCATCTCCAGTGGTTCCTCAATGGGGTGGGGGCATTCCCAGTGATGGGGGGAGCACCACCAGGATTTAGTGAATGAGGTCAGTTGTTAAATGTCCTTCCATTCAAAGACAGAGCTGTGTAATGAAACATGATCTCGGATGGAATGCCTATGGCTCTCTATCGCCATGTTTTGAGGGGTGAGGTCTCTCAAGCCTACAGGCTAAATTGGTCGACACTCTTGTTTGTGTAAATAAGGTTTTATTGGAACGCAGCCATATCTCTTTGTTTACATATTAATTATGGCTGTTTATGTGCTAGATGGCAGAGTTGAGTTGTGGCAGAGACCATGGCCTGCAAAGCCGAAAATATCTACTGTCTGGTCCTTCACAGAAAAAGTTTGCTGATGCCTGGTTTAGGTCATTCGTAACTTACTCTCAACCTCAGGAGGGCACACACCAACCCCTGCATCTTTGCATACTCCATCCTCCCATTTGACAAAACACTCTTGTTCCAGCCAGAATACACTGCATACCTCATCCCACCACTGCCCACCTGTGTGGTCCCCCAAGTCAAATTCAACGCCAAGCACTTCTAGGTTCTAGAACCTGCAGCATGAGCCCTAGCTGCCTTTGAAAACTCTGAGGTTTAGGGCTTTTAAATTGCTCCCCCAAGAGATGTTAAACCTGAAAGATGAGACTTCTACCCAGGGTCCTCTCTGGTTTTGGTTGACTTCTGGGTTTGTGCTCTAATCCCTCAGAAGCAGCAATGATGGCATCTGACATAGTCAGTGTTGACCACTGACAGAGAACAGTGGGCAACAAGTGACAAAGTACTCCCCTGTACATCACCTCCTTTGACCTTGAAACAGAGCCTTCCAAGTGAAAATTCTAAGTGATGATGCTGATGGTAACCTGAACAAAGGCAAAAGGAACTCAAATTTATGAGGAGTGGGGTTTCTGATCTTACCCCACTAAGACTTTTCAGTTCAGTTAAGTCACACCGTCGTGTCTGACTCTTTGAGACCCCATGGACTACAGCACGCCAGGCCTCCCTGTCCATCACCAACTCCCAGAGTTTACCCAAACTCATGTCCATTGAGTCGGTGATGCCATCCAACCATCTCATCCTATGTCATCCCCTTCTCTTCCTACCTTCAATCTTTCCCAGCATCAGAGTCTTTTCTAGTTGGTCAGTTCTTTGAATCAGGTGGCCAAAGTATTGGAGTTTCAGCTTCAACATCAGTCCTTCCAATGAATATTCAGGACTGATTTCCTTCAGGATTGACTGGTTTGATTTTACAGTCCAAGGGACTCTCAAGCGTCTTCTCCAACACCATAGTTCAAAAGCATCAATTCTTTGGCACTCAGGGTTCTTTATAGTCCAACTCACATCCATGCATGACTACTGGAAAAACCATAGCTTTGACTAGACAGATCTTTGTTGGCAAAATAATGTCTCTGCTTTTTAATATGCTGTCTAGGTTTGTCATAGTTTTTCTTCCAAGGAGCAAGCGTCTTTTAATTTCATGGCTGCTTTTAATTTCACCATCTGCAGTGAATTTGGAGCCTAAGAAAATAAAGTCCTCACTGTTTACATTGTCTCCCCATCTATTTGCCATGAAGTGATGGGGCCAGATGCCATGATCTTAGTTTTTTGAAAGGTAAGTTTTAAGCCAGCTTTTTCACTCTCTTCTCTCACTTTCATCAAGAGGCTCTTTAGTTCCTCTTCTCTTTCTGCCATAAGGGTGGTGTCATCTGCATATTGGAGGTTACTGATATTTCTCCTGGCAATTTTCACTCTAGCTTGTGCTTTATCCAGCCTGGCATTTCACATGACATACTCTGCATATAAGTTAAATAAGCAGGGTGACAATATACTGCCTTGATGTACTTCTTTCCCAATTTGCAACCAGTCCGTTCTTCCATGTCCTGTTCTAACTGTTCCTCTTGACCTGCAAACAGGTTTCTCAGCAGACAGGTAAGGTGGTGTGATATTCCCATCTCTTTAAGAATTTTCCAGTTTGTTTTGATCCATACAATCAAAAGCTTTAGCATAGTCAATGAAGCAGAAATAGATGTTTTTCTGGGACTCTCTTGCTTTTTCAATGATCCAACGGATGTTGGCAATTTGATCTCTGGTTCCTCTGCCTTTTCTAAATCCGGCTTTCAAATGAATAGCAGGACAATATTTTGAAATATTCACTGATGTTCACCTCCAAGCCCATTTCTTTCTCTGCATGGTCTGCTCTTTTGTTTTTTTTATGGTCAGCCAGACAACGTGCCATCATGACTGCAGGACAAGACAACATACCTAGATAAATATCTAGATTCCAGGAGCTGAGGGCTAGGAAGGATATTCTATAAATGAGAGTGAAGCTCCTTCCTCTCCAGAATGGGAACCAGCAAGAGGCTGGGAGAGATGGAGAGTGTTTTGGGGAAAGCAGAAGAGCACCAACTTGTGGGTGCCTGGGAAAGGACTGGTGTGCTTCCCCTCTTCTGAGAAGCTGATTCTCCGGGAAGAATCACTTGGGAACCACCACATAGCCTTGTGAAATTAAAGAGTACACTGACCTATGTCTAGCAAGAACCTGGAAGGTGACAAGATCACAGAAGCAATTAACCTTGGAATTATTCGGTGTCCCATTATGGCTCAGGAGGGGCAAGGGTACAGAGACATGGCTTTGGGAGGGTTGAAAGTGGTGAACAAGGGATAACAGTAGCTCCCTGCCTATCTAAGTGATCAAAAGTGGACCAGATGGGCACAAAGATGCCTCAGTGAATTCTAGTGAGATCGATGATGAGGCCAAAAACAGGACACACACTTCACCTTTCCAACGCCTCCTCCCATTGCACCAAGCCCTGTAAATGTAGATTCCGCACCACAGCAAATGAGACGAATTGACCATGCCCTAGGATAAGGATTTGGAATAAAATTTAGATTATTACACATAACAGATAAATAACAATGCACATCTGAGGGTATGGCCTGAGATTCCTGCCAGCCACAACTTCCACTGTGTTGCATGTAAAAACAGAAACTGGCCTTGAACACCTGAGACCCTCTACTAAAATATCTAGGGAATTAGGTTTATAGCTTGATCCTGAGCATGTTCTGACCACAGGCTCACCAATTTTTTTTTCTTTTCAGCTACTTATACAAAGGGCATGGAAGAATTTATAAATTGTTAGTTATAAAGGATTAATAGAACATGACATAAGGCCAATAATTATCTTTTTCCATTTTTGTTCTTAATGCAAGTACTTGTTCTTACAAGGTAAGACATTCAGTAGTCTCAAACATAGGAGGTCACTGAAAACATGCCCGAGCTTACATTTTTCTCTGCTTCTTCTATCTCCAACATTGATTTTCCATGCATGAGTTGCTATTATAACCTTTATGAACTATGGACTCAAATCTCCTTTTCTACTTTATCCATATTAGAATGTTTCCCCACACTTTCCATCTTCTAGCATCCCAAACTTCTTTCTCCCCAGGCACTATAATTTGCAATTGTCAGAAAATGTGTACACTGCAAGTGTGTATTAGGTGAGACCACTATCTGTAACCTCAGCATACTGAGGGGCTGTTCCTTTGTGTTTTCACTGAAAGCGCTTGCTGGTTTTACTCCAGGAAGGCTTTATTATGTCATACACCATCATGCATATTTTATGTGCGAGATGCTTAGTAGATGTTTGTTGCTTTGTTATTTTACTACGCAGCACCAAGAGGCATCTAAGCCCAGCTGAAATTAGGAAGGTGACCTTCTGAATATATTCTTCTATAGAAACAATGCTCTTGGAACATGATCAGATGAGGAGGGACTGACTAAAAGACAGATATTGTTGGATGGACCCCTTCTAAATGCTTCATGTCACTCTTATTAAGCTTACCAGGCTCCCACTGACCACAGCGAGCAGGTACTCCTGAGCTCTTCCTACAAAAATCAAGACAAGCATTGGGCCAACCTGTGATAGGAGACAGGCTATTTTGTCGAACCTGAAATTGGAGTGGAGGTGTCGATGGGGTGGAGGTACTAAGATCCAGATTCTAGAGCCCCTTTCCGGCTCTGTTGTTTGCTGGGTCCACTAAGAACCTAATACACTAGATAGCTGGCTTGGTCCCTTTGAACTACGAGGGCCCAGTCATTTGTACTAGCTTTCTACTACTCCCACTGCATGTCCCCTTCCTGGCCCTGAGCAACTGTCCAGGTTAAGCAAGTGCTTCAACCTCTCTAAGCCTCAGTTTCCACTCTGTGATGTGGGTACAATAAACACTACGTGCCCGCACGGCTGTCATGAAGGCTACACTGGAGGAGCGGGTTAAGAGCATTCACTTAGGAGCCAGGCTTGGTCTCCCTGCACTGCTTACTAGCTATGGGATCTTGAGCATATTTGTTAACTTCCCTGTATCTCAATTTCCCCATCTGTGCATCCTGTGTGTGCTAAGTGGCTTCAGCTGTGTCTGACTTTGCGACCCCATGGACTTGGAGGCCATCAGGTTCCTCTGTCCATGGGATTCTCCAGGCAAGAATACTGGAGGGGGTTGCTATGCCCTTCTCCAGGGGATCTTTCTGACTCAGCGATTCTTTACCAGCTGAGCGACCAGGGAAGCCCAATAATCCTGGAGTGGGTAGCCTATCCCTTCTCCAGAAGATTTTCCCAACCCGGAATCGATCTGGGGTCTCCTGCACTGCAGGCTGATTCTTTACCAGCTGAGCTACCAGGGAAGCCCTGATGAAGGAGGGCAGAAGCAAATGTTGAGATTGTGATTCAGGACATTTATCTAGACAATGGATATTTCCATGTCTGCCGGTTGAAAAGTGAGTGTCTCTCAGGAGGGTCTGGGGTTCCCAGAGACAAGCGGAAGATCCATTTTACAACTCCCTCTCTGCGTATAAACCTGTCCATCCAAGTAGGACCAACAGCCACCCTCTCCCACCGTCACTACATTCCTGTGAATTCTTGTTCACCCCCATGGAACATTCCCACCCAACATCCCAACACGATCCTCCCACTAAATAGAGTGCAATTACTTAGCAGTCTCCTCCGTGAGGGCAGGAATCCTGTATGTATACACTACCAGCATTCTACATGACATTTGCTATCTCCTTAATGCTCAATAATTGTGAGCCCTGTAAATTAATTAAAGAAATTTAAAAAATGAATCTAACTGGATTGGCTAGCCTTGGGGGAATGGAGCATGATTCCTAATGTCTATGAGCAATTATATGCCACAGTTTTTTAAAAATAAAATTTTGGAGACTGTTTTAAGTTAATTTGTCTAATTGTGAAAAGCCAAGGGAAATTACCCTTGGATCCTTCTAAAGAGGAAAGATATGGCAATTTGCAAAGGGCATGAATTCCTCAAAGATTTCAGTCTTCCACCACTAGAAAATATGAGTTAGAGTTAACAATTTAGAAAACTATGAAATGAACGGAACTCATCTAATTTCAGTGGCTGCAATTATAGTTCTTTTTGAGGATACATGAAAAAACCCAAATGTGGTTACTATAGCAGTAAATTGGTCTCCCAGAAACTCTTTCATTTTCTCAAGAAAAAAAATTCTACAATAGAGCAGCCAAATGATAAGAAAAATAATCCACAAAGAAACACAAATATATCTAGAAACAAAAAATGATCCATGAGCAAAAGTGGCAATGGGGAAAAAAAAAAAAGACCAAAATAAGACCAAACCATGTGGGCAAGTAAGTGGATGCCAATTTTTAAAGAGAGAATTTTACAGTGTTATTAAAAAGATGAGGGTTTTCCCAAATTTCCTCAATGGGTAAGAAAATGAGATATTTTATCAAACAGAAAGGGAATTCATCTTGTCTAAGATACAGACATTAAAACACGTATCAGCTGCGAAGCCCAATAAAAAAGAGACTCTTACAAGAGCTGAATTTTCAATGGAGTATACATATGGCAGATAGAAGACTAAACTTGTAGAAAGACACATGAAAATTTTCTAATGGATGAACTTTTTCATTAGTGAGAAATGCACAAAATTCTGGTTTAATGAGTTTGAAGGTATCTGCTACAATAACTACAAAACCAGCTGCATTTCACCTCTGTCAATTGCACTGTCAGTGTACTTAGATTTGTTTGATTAAAATAAAGTACCCTGTTACTTTTATAAAAGTACATTTACTGCTCTGAGATTAAAAGGGAGCAAGTTTTAGGATGATGTGCGCACCCTCTCAGTACATCCAGGCCTATGTGTTTGTTTAATTTGTTTTTAATGTCTTTTATTTATTTGTGGCTGTGCTGGGTCTTTGTTGCTGTGTGGGCTTTTCCAAGTTTCAGTGAGCTGGGGCTACTCTCCAGTTATGGTGCTCAGGCTTCTCATTGAGGTGGTTTCTCCTGTTGCGGAGGCTTAGTTGCTCCGTGGCATGTGGGATCTTCCCAGACCAGGAATCCAACCCATGTCTCCAGCATTGGCAGGTGGATTCTTTACCACTGAGCCATCAGGGAAGCCCCGGGCCTATGTGTTTTTATCACTAACAAAACCCTTTCAAACCTGACAATTCCCACATGTGGCCAACGTGGGGGCTCGTCTATCTTGAGGGGTCCCAAATGAACAGACGTGATGGAAGCTCCCTGAAGACTTGGCTTTGGCCCACCTGTCCCTGTAGATCGGGTGCCTAGCTCAGTGGCCTGCATCTAAAGTAGGTGCTGTAAAAACGTATGATAAATTGGTGGAAAAAACGTATGTTTTCCTGAGGGATGGATTCATTTATCTCACATTGAAACTCACAGAATAGCTGTAGGAGGGCTTGAAGAAAACCATCTAAATCATTGTTTGCAAAGAGTGCTGTTCAGAGCCCACTCGCTTTCAACACATCGTTAGTGGGCACCTCCTGCGGGCCTGGCCTTGGACCTTGCTGTGGGGACACTGCAGAGGACAACACAGACAAGGTTGCTTTTCTCACGGAACTCGGGATCCAGGTCACCTGATTTGACAACATCAAGCATCACTGCTGAATCAAACTGTGTCCCTGTCATCAATCACTGAGACAGCAGCCAAAGGATGCTCAGACTACATTCTAAAGTCAATTGCAAACAAACGGGATTCGCCAGAACTTTCTAAAAGGAGGCAATTGACTTTAGAATGTAGTCTGAGGTGATGCCGCTTCTTTCCTTCTCCTTCCAGAAAGAGTGGGGGAGAACCAAGGAGCTGTGAGAAGTGCCATGAGGCTGTGAGAGTTCACGTCCCCCTGTCAGGGATGAAGTCAAGTGGACGTCTTGAAATATAGCCAGTCTGCCTGGTGCCGTACCCAAGAGGTCTTGCAGGAAAGCTAGCACCAAGATGCTGCCCTCCTCTTCTGCCACCAAAGAACCCACAGGTGAGTCTCACGGAAGAGTCAGTATGGGCACTTCAGGAACACAATCGGGCTGACAGCCAATGCTAATCAGAGGAGAACCCACAGTTCACCCCGAAAGGGCTCGAACTGTGACCTCAGCTCACCCTCGGCCACCTTAGGGATGTGGAAGGGGGCCGGGCTGAGATAATGGCAAGAGAGTTTTATATACCTGCTTAAAAAGCATGAGTGCTTTCCACGTCAACCCATTTCAAACACCACACCCTATCATCAAGAATGTGGGAATCTTGTGGTAATCATAACCGCATCCTGAGTAAAATCCAATACATATATCATTTGGGTTTTAATCTAAATTTGGCTTAACCAAAGAAAAGGTGATTGGTTACCTTAAAGTTTCCTAAAGCAGGGGTCAAACCTTTTCTGACAAGATCGGATAGTCAATATCTCCTTCCCTGTGGGCCCCAGGTCACTGCTGCAGGTACAGGGATCAGGCCTTCTTAGATCCTGATCTATCTAAATGAATGGGTGTGGCTGGTTTCCAAGAAAACATTATTTATGGGCTCAGAAATTTGAATTTCAAATTATTTTTCTGTGGCACAAAATATTCTTTTATTTTTTGCCCAACTCTTTTAAAATGGTAAAAACCATTCTTAGCTGCTGGGCTGTCCAAAACAGGTGGCAGCTGGATTTGGATCGCAAGCTGTCGTCTGCTCTCCGCTCTTTTAATTGGTTCATCTATTCAACAACTCTTCACTGAGCTCCATTATATAAAAAGTGCGATACAGATTTTTTGTTTACAGAGATGCCATTTTCTTTCACGATGCTTTAAACCAGAAGGGAAAAATCTTTTTCTGAAAAAAAACCAAAAATCTTTCTAAATGCCCTGAAAGGATGGCTAGGACATGATCACACGCTTAGATGACTTTTTCTCCATCTTTGTCTTGCAGCAGGCGATTCAGTCACAGCAAACACAAACAGAGATATTTTATTTCTTCTGTCATCCTCTGAGCACAGAAATCAATAGGACTGATCACAGGCGCGTGTGCTTAGGGGACAACACGAGGACCGTGCAACCTGTCATCAGCCCCACCACTCCAGGACATCAGCCCACAGAGGGCTCAGAGCCTGCCGGCCCAAGATGTGTCCCCACTGACACCCACATGCATCTCAAGAGAGACTGGTTTCTAAGCGGTCACATTCCAGCTCCCCCCAAGGGCTCTACGTGGCGGCAGCACTCCTGACCCCTGTGTTCCTGGTCCCCAGGAAGAATGGCTCCTGCCCCAGGGTGACCGACACACACACTTGCTCCCTGGGAGGAACTCAAGGGGATTTGGATACCCCACGAGCACAGGCACTTTGCCAGCCAGTTGGGAAAGCTCCACTCTGAGGCTGGCACTAAAGTAGGGTGACCAGACCAACCACCTCAGAAGAAGGACCATCTCAGGATGTGGGCCCTTTGCTGCTAAAACTGGGATGGTTGGTTACCCTAAAAATAAGTCTCTATTTCTATTTCTCTGTCTTCTCACCAGTGTCCCAATTCCTCCCAGGAGGTGTGACTAGACAGCACTTCGGGGTAAAGCAGAAGCTGAACTAAGCTTGGGAAAGAAAGTTTCTCCAGAAAACCCTAGAAATACATTTTTGCCTTTCTCAGGGTACAGATATACCTTTCTATTATGAGAGAGCATAAGTGTTAGAAGGTTCCTATCTCAGTTTACTTAAAGTGTCCTGAGAGCCTTCTGCTTCCATCTCGCCTCAGAAGATCAGTTTATAAGATGTCACACAAGCTAGTCAGTACCCCTTGATGCCGGGCAGTATGAAGGGGTCCATGCATCTAACAGACACAGCTTCATTTGGAAAACTTCGTAAGACCCCTTTGCCCTAGATTCACTGTGGAAGTAGAACTCTCATGGGCTTCAAAGAGGACTGTTGACCATATTTTAACATCACATAAAATACATTTTCTGACACCCCTTTAAGAATATCACATAACATGATTTACATCTATCCTGAAACTAAACCAATAAACCAAGCACATTTTAAAAACTGTTCTACTTTTGACCTCATGATCCTGTTACCTTGGTTGATGATTTAAAAATTCAGTAATGAATCACTCAGTCAAGTATGAAAAATCAGTGAACTGCAAGTTTCTGTATCCATGCGATTACGTTTAGAAAAGTATTCACTACTTAAATTGAACTCAGCAATGGCATGTTGATCTCCTTGATTATGGAATATCAATGTGTTAGTTATTTTGAAAGGAAACAAAAATGCAACCCTTGGTTAGAGCAGTGGTAATAGGACTGTTTCATTCAGCGTCTGCAGCCCGAATGTTAACAGAACAGACATGTAGGTGTCTATTTACAGAGCCTGGTGATTTACTTTAGAGGTCAGTGTCAACAGCACTTTCAAGGTGATTGGGTCAGCTTATGTTTCTGCTCTGAAATGGCCCATGGGAAGCCCATCCTCTGCAGAGTGAGGTCTCAGCGTTGCGCAGCCTCCCGATGGAGCCCGGCTGAGCAAGTCACTTACCTGACTAAGTCGATGACTCGCTCCCTTGGTGCGGCGCTGACTGCCTCATCGTTGATCATTACAATCTGATCTCCCGGGATCAGCTTGCCTTCAGACGGGCCACCTGGAGACAAAGGAGAGTGAAGAGCAGGTGAGAAGCCCATTGGTCATCCGTCCATGTGTAGCCTCTGCTCCTAGTCATGACTTCTTGTGAGCAATGGGTGTTATCAGCAAAAACAAACCCCACCCACCCATGGGTGTTCTCTTCAATATCCTTGCCAACATTGGACAGAACTGGGGAGGTGGGTGGGAGCTTTGGGGAAGCGCCTGAGGTCCAGGGTGCACCCGGGCTGATGAAATCAGAAGCTCTGGAGGTGGGATTCAGGAATCATCATGGCTCTTAAACTTGCCAGGCAAGGTAGAGACTGGTAATGCTGCCCACACTTTAACAGGCATATGAATCATGTGGGAATGTGTTGCCCAGCAGACTGACCCTGTAGGTGAGGAAGACAGCAGGGGGACAGATGGCCTGTCCTACAAGGTCCTGGTGGCTGCTGAGGCTGCCGGCCAGCTGCCCACACTCTAAGTGTCAGGGACCTTAGAAGAAGCTATTCCTCCAACGGTAGCCAGTCAGCAGGGCTGATGCCTGGCAGCTGAAGTTTCAACCACCTGAGCACACCTGGATTTGAACACAGTTACATTTGCTTCCTCTGTACACCAGGGAGACAGCACACTGTGGGGGCCTGGAAGACAGCTGAACACGAGGGTGCCAGGAAGGACCTACGGGATTCGACTTTGGGTTACGGGTTTTGTGGAAGAGGGTTCAAAGAAGCAGGGCTTTGCTCTCAGCAACTGGGGGGAATTCTATTATGAGCATTTAATACGTATTGCCTGACAGGTGGGAGGAAGGAAGCTGGCTTTGGTAAGAAGCCGTGGTCCACCGTGACCGCTGGGAGATGAGGGCATTGGGTTGTTTCTACGGTTTGGACTGTGTCGGGATGTTTGTGGTGGGGCTCACGTGTGATTGCAGAGGATTTGTCATCCATCACAGCCTCTTTCAATTGTTTTTCCAAGGAGCAAGTAGAGAACAAATATTTGTTGAGCATTTATTGTGTACCAGGCAACAGGCTAAGTGCTTTAACTAGTAACCTCACTGAATGCTATAATCCCTTTCATATAATGACATGACTGAGGCTTACACAAGGGAAAAGAGTTGCCTGGAAGGGTTGGACTGAGTCTCAGCTTAGGTCTGTGAATGCTTCCATGTTCAAGGTGGCCAGGATCTCTTTTGAACTTCCTCCTCTAACTCAAAAACTGGTCACTGATAGGTCTCTTGACACATAAACTTAAAGACATAGCTGCATGAAGCACACATTTGTACTAAATAAAACCTGAAAGCTAATACTTGGATAATATGAATTGCCTTCACATGTCTAATGGAATTATCCCCTAAATACTGATCTGGTGCTATATGGTACTGGAATTTTAATTTTTTTTCCAGAGGTCTATCTGGATAATAGGTGTAACTGAAAGGTTATTTTTCAAATGTTGTCAACTCATGTAGTGATTGAAATGGACACAATGCTCAGAACATGGAACTCAAAGTAAATCGGCTGTTGTCTACCCACCAGACATTTGGCATACATTTCTCTCAATCTGGGGGAGACATTTGTCTCCTTTCTGTGGAGTGAGATAGAGGGGAGAACCTTTATGTGGCCCCATATCAGTGATAGAAAACACTCATTTCCAGATGTGGGAACTGAGATTTAGTGTTTGCACACATAAGGAATTCTGAAAGTCACTTGAGGGACTTTTGATGATGACTGGATTACATATGAGCAAATCACTCAAATTCAAAGAAATGGTTAGAAGTCAAATGCTGGTCAAATACAGAAAAATGTCCAAAGTAACTGTTTGGAGAATGGATGCTAACTAATCTGACGAGAAAAACATGTGCAGATGAACAAGACTTAGTCTTACATTTGACCTATGTTTTTTGATCACATGGAAATACACTTTCTTAAGCAAGAATTATAGGAGGAAGCAATATACAGTGCCTTCCGGAACATGAAGTCGGGGAATGCTTCAGAGGACTCTCATGCCCGTTACTCTGAAGGCTGGCTGGTCTGCTATAGAATAATCTGATCTTACCATTGGAATCACTTGACTTCAATAGAGTTATTTTATGAGAGATACAATTTATAAGACTGCATTTTAATTCTTAAAAATGATTGGAAACAGTGCTGTTTGACTTCAGTTTTCGCTTTTTCTACCCTTCTCAAAATTGTCTTAAAGTAGGTAAGAGTGTAGAAAAGTTGAGGCAAGGAAGGGAAGAGGCTAAAGGAACAGTAAGTCAATACAAGAAAATTAAAGACCAAACCCAAATCTCCAGTTAGCACTGAGGACATATACATTGGAGAATTCCACAGAGATGTTAAAGTGTCCCACTATTACAAAACTGCATACCCAATAGGACCCCGTTGAGGAAAAAAAATGTGTGTGCACACACATATACATACATATAGCACTCTATATATGTTTATATATGAATGATACATAATACATGCAAATGTATAAACAGAAAGGTCTTACTATATGTATGCTCTCCATGTATGTTAATAATGGTTAATACTCAGTAGTTGGAACTCAGGTGATTTTTTAAAAACCTTTATCCTCTTACTATCTACATTTTTTTTAAGAAGAGCATATGAATTATTTCATTATTATAAAATACAAAAAATCTCTTTTAGAGAATAAAATTATCAAGTGCATTGAGTTCAACAACTATAATCTATAGCTAATAAAATAGAAAGCTCAGCAGACAAAGTATGAAGCTGTGTGATGAAGCAGTGGTAGTAGTGAACAGTGAACAGGAAACTTACTCTTCTCTGCACAAGTCTAGAGGTTGACTGTATCTGCAGTCTTTGCCCTGGGCCATATTGTGTCAAAATGAGGAAAAATGAAATCCACTTCAATGATTTATAATAGCCCACTAGTTGGCTTTCATTCCCCCTAACTGATAGACTCAACTGGCCAAATATTTTAGAGTTTAATATTAACATTAACAGATATTAATCTGGCATCCTTCCAATGCATTTCTTTCCCTCCCTATGATCCTCCTTATCCAAAGGATGTAGAGAAGATACATCACACTGAAATGGAGGGGAGTTAACACGGAAGCTAAAAACAATCTAATAAGAGCAGAGGCAGGATTCAAGTCCATCAAACCCAGGCAGTCTGATGCCAGAGTCTGCACTCTTGACTACAGCATTTTCCTTTTGAACTCTTACTGATTTGCAAAATACTGGAGAAAACTAGCATAGAAGATACTTTCCTTTTGTCTGAAAATAAATCCAGTAGAAGTTCATTAAAATAAATACATAAATAAACATAATTAATGAATAATAGAAAGAGCATGGTTTCTGGCAAAGGCAAAGGCAGCCCACGTCAGGCAATGATATCACAGTCCATTATATTCAACTGCATTGATAGTGGGACATCTCTACACTGAGAATGACTGAGACCAAGTACATTCATTATCTGATCCTATGACAGAATTTAAGAGATTTGCCACACACTGTATCAGTTAGCATTTACAGTAAAACAAGACATCCCCAAACTCAGCAAGGTTTCCTTTCATGCTTATGGGTCTTTAGAATGACTGTGGATTGGTTGATCAAGGGCAAAGTTAGCTGGGCAGTTGTGCTGAACACTGAAGGTCAGTCTGTAACTTAGCTCTCAGCTGTAGGCTGGTTGCCTCGCAGGTTCATTTAGGAGCTCAGGCTGAAGGGGTAGCAGCCGCTTCAGGGAAACTTTTTATGTCTATGGCAGAAACCCAAGAAACGAGCTCAACTAAGCAAGCACATTTCAAGCCTTTGCTTATGTCACCTTTATGTCATCATCTAATATGACACTGGCCAAAGTCAATCATCTGGTTCAACCCAACAGCTATGGGGTAGCAAAGTATCTTCTGCCTCTAGTGGGAAGAGAGGGGAGTACATTTTTGTAAAAGAATCCAACCACCCCGGAAGACCTAAATCCTAGAGAAACTTAACTACAACTTTCTGGTAAGGAGTTTGTCCAGAGCTTACTGAAAACAGCACAATGCCTGCCTCTTAATACATGCATTCGTACATTAAGAAGTGGGTCATCTCCATGGTAACAAATGATGGATCGGTGTTTTGCTAAGTCTGGCAATATGATGGATTTGGAAGTTTAAAACCTCGTTTGCAGAGCCATTTTTGTACCTCTGCTGGTCTGGCTTTATCCAGGTGCGGGGAAAACTTAACTAGACTTCACAGACTGAGACGGAACGGTATGAAACTTATGAAATGGAACAGTGGTCATGCTGGCATGGGGTGGCAAAAGGTCCCGGAGACGAAGCAGCAGGGTTGGGTGCTTACCTGGTGTTACTGAGCGGACGACCACAGGCTTCTCACTCCCTGCCACGAAACCAAACCCCAGCACAGGGTCCCTCCTCATCTCCACCCTCCGTGGGGCTGGAGGGATGATTGGGCAGCTCTCCAGCCGAGGGTCATCAAATGGGATTGCTTGTGTCATGTGACTGTGGGCAAAGCACACACAAGAGAGACGAGGCATCAGTGTATGAGTTTCAGGTCACAGCACCTTCTCTAGTTGCAAAACCTTCTATTCTCTGTTGGGGAGAGAGCAGGGAGGATGTGGGGAGATGCACTGCCATGCTTCTTCCTTGAGCACCCCAGGCCCACATCTGCTTCAGGCCTTTGTACTGGCTACTCCTCACCCTGAAATTCTTGTGCTGCAGATAAGTGTGTGGCCCACTCTCATCTCTCTCAAGTCTGTGCTGAAATGTGGAGCTTAAAGAGGACTAACCTGATTACACACGCACACTTAAAATCACAGCCCTGCCTCCCCCTTTCCCTCTTCTATTTTTTTTTCCTGTTGTTGTTCCAAAGCACTAATCACTTGCTAACATGCTATAGAACCTACTTAATCATTCTGTTCTCCATACCAGAATGTAAGCTTCATGAAGCCAAGGAATTTTGTTTCATTTTCTGATTTATCCCAGGTGCCTAGAATACTGCCTGACACATAGTGGACTCTCAATAAATAACTGAATTACCGAGTAGAGAAAAAGACAACTCTTCATCAAATTACAACTGATCTGCTGAGAAAGAATCTCAGACTATGCTGGACCTTTAGTGGGTAACACATATGGCTTCTGACTCCAGCGAAATTGAAGTGATGGGGATCATTTGGGTGGCAATGGGTTATCCTGGTGTCAAATACAGTCTCCTTTTCAAAGTTGAGGAATTAACTCTTGGTGTTTCTGTTCCAGAAAAACATTAAAATGATTTAAATGTTTTTGTTAACACCTAAACATTGGAAGGCTTATCGATAATTGAAACTTGAAATCTGTACAGCCTTCAAAAATTTTCAAAATGCTTCCCTAAACAGCTCATTTGATCCACAAAACAACCTTAAGCATGAAAGAGCAGAGCAGGTATTATTATCTGCACTGTGCAGAGAGGAAACTGAGAATGGTGGCTTATTGTCACTCAGGGCCCATGTCCCAGAGTCAGGTTGAAAATCAGCTCCTGGAAGTCTTCACTCATGCACATCATCCAAGGCAGACTTCATTGGAGAAGAGTTATTAGTTTGAACACCAGAAATCTCCTTAAATATGTAAGCCAAGATTATTTCAGTGACACAGACTTAATTCAATTTTTCTCTCTCTAATCTACAATAAGTAAAAGAAGATCATTTTAAAATACCTTGAAAAGATGCTACTCTACACACCATCTGGACAATGTATTGTTTAAATGTAATCAAGAAGGAAAGTGAAGGAGGAATCCTGTGGTCCTTCAGTGTAATTCATAAGAGTTGAGAAAAATCAATGACAACCCTCTTTTTGGCATATATCACTGACTAGGAAAATAGAAGTTTAAAATCCCTTTGAAACAGAAAGGAAGGAAATGTCTTTTCGATCCAGCAGTTGGTGATCTGGAACACCAGCAAAAAAAGTGTTAGTCGCAAACGAACCCGTTGTGGGTCATGTGCTGACACTCATCTGTTACCTCCTTTCATCTTCACAAGTCCCACTGATAGAAGGAATTGGACCCCACCACCTCCTCTTTGTAAATGCCCACAGAGGAAGAAGAACTGGGCCAGGATCACACTCTTCTCAGGTGTAAAGCCAGGTGCCATTCACACCAGGTCTTCTGATTCTGAGTGTCATGTGCTCGACCAGCTACATCATTGGCAAGCACAGTGCAGAAGGAGAACGCGGGGCCCTCCTTCCACCAGGACTGAGAACTTCAGGACAGCAGAAGGTGAAACCCGGTCCCGGGTCCTGTGTGACTGCAGCATCACATGGCCATGAGTCCGGCCTTGGTAGGGTGCTATCTCCAAAGTCTCCCAGTGGCCTCCACAGCAGTACGTGAGGCGGATGGTCCCTTCCCTCCCTGGTGCCGGCCCCGCACTCCACTGAGGCAGGGGCTACTTCCCCGCACCCCCCGGCTCACAGCCACGCCTAGCCACGAGGCTGGCCCGCTCTGGGGGCACCCGCTGCCTCCGACAGTAATCCTGGCTGATGGGCTAGTCTACCGCCCTCTACCTGGTCACCTCCACGGAGGGCTGGAGGTGGACATTGCTGGAGCATCTGGGTATTTCTTCAGACCTGGTCCCTTGCTGGACTTGCACCTTTGTGCTCAGGATGTAGTGGCAGCAAGGCAGCCACCAGCTACGTAGCAGCCTCCCTCAGTCATTGGCTCGAGCCCCAGTGGGCCCCTGACCCAAGCAAGAGTCCATGGGTGAGCAACAGGTCAACCAGTGACTGCTAGTGGCCCCTCTCAGCTATTGGTTGGTTCCACAGTAAGCCCCTCCCCCAGCTGAGGGAACAATCGTAATTGTCAATCAGGGAACTTTAGTGGCCCTGCTCAGCTATTGGTCGGTTGGTCGGTTTCACAGTAAGTCCTACCCCCAAGTGAGGGAACAGTAGTAACTGTCAAGCAGGGAGCTTTAGTGGCCCCCCTCATCCATTGGTCGGTGCCACAGTGGGCCCCACTCCTCCTTCTGACATAAAAGGAGCCTGAATTATGATTGAGGGAAGGTGGTTTTTTGAGGTGCTCATCTGTCAGCTTCTCAGTCTGCCAGCTTTTAGATGAAAGTTATTCCTTGTTCCAACAACTCGTCTCCCAGACCGGAAACAGGCGTGGCTGTTTGTGCCTGTGGGTGAGTGGGGTTACCTCGGGGTCATGAACACTGTGCTGTTCTCTTGTGTCCTCTGTAAGAGGGCTCCATCTCAGAGTGTAACAAGAGAGAACAAACCCGACGCCATATTGGATCTATATCTTTAGCTTTAACCCTTGTGCTCTGTTGTCTCTGCTTAGTCAAGCTGCCTCTGCACCTTTGAAAAGAACATCGCCTTGTTGAAGCTTTATAAGGAACATTGGAACCAGACCTATGTAAGAAGAAAGAATACTGACACAAAGAAGTTTGTAACAACCAGCCACACCCCTATTCCCTTTAGTATAAAAGAATTCTAACTCAGGTAATATGGAACTTCTGGACACTAGTTCACCATCTTCTTGGTTTGCTAGCATTCTCAATGAAGCTGCTAGTCCTTGTCCCCAAAACTTGTCCCTTGATTTACTGGCCTGTCGTGTGGCGATCAGTTCGAGCTTGGGTTCAGTAACATGAGCTGTGCTGGACTGTAGCTACATTTGGAAATGTGTCTCTCCTCTTATCCCCAGCGGGAAGAAAGGAAAAATGGAGAGGAAATCCACATTCTTTGGCTCTGAGCTCCGAATTTGCAACAGAATCCACAGAAGACATATTCTAAATGATGAAGAGGTCGCAGAGGTGACGTAGCTTGTTAATAATCATAGGAGTTGTGTTACAGAGAATCAAATCCTGGCTGGCATAACTCAGTTGCAAGTGTAGAGTGGGACTAGGGAAGATGAGTCCCCATGTTGCTGCCGGTACTGTGAGAAGCTTCCAGCAGTGGTGCCCAAACTTTACTGCATATTAGAATCATCTGGAGAGCATTAAAAATCCCGAATGCCCAGGTTTCACCACAGACTAACTATATCTAAGGGTGAAAGCCAGGATCACTTTTCAAAAAAGATTTCTCAGGGGATTCCAAAGTGTAGCAATGTTTAGGGATCATTCACCTGTGCAGGGAAGGGTATGTTCTAGTACCTTCTAGATAACAGGAAAAGGGGCCACAACTAATGTCCCTAACAACCTCCTGGAGCATCCACTGCAAATGTAAGTTAAAATATTTACAGCATCTCTAGAAAGATCATCTTCTTTCCACTTACATGATTAAGTAAGTCTCCAATTTTTAATTTATCATTCACTTAATAAGTACTACAATATTATTTTATTAATATCTGACATTTATTAAACACTAATTTCATGCTAAGCCTCTTTCAAGATGCTTTCCATATGTTAGCTCATTTAATTCTCCAAAACAACATAAAATGCATTCATTTATTCATTTTGTTAACAAATGTTTATTGTACACCCACTGGCTTCTCAGTTCTGGGGACACAACAGGAATGAAAGCAGAATGAAAAATACAATGTTCACTCTAGTGTACAGAGACAGGGAATAAACTAATGGGTAAGACATATGGCTTATCAGGTCATTATAAGCACTAAGAAGAAAAATAATGCAGGGAGGAAGGCTGCAGAGCTGGTAGGTGAGGATATTGCCAAGTTACACTAGGGGTCAGAAAATGATTGGAGGAGGTACATTTCAGTAGTGCAAAGGTCCTAAGGAGAAGTGAGAGCAGCCAGTGGTAGGGGGAGGTGGAGGCAGTGAGAGGAGTGGTAAAGAACTGATGAGCAGTTGAAGATGACACAGGTTCTAAGAAGAACTCTGTCTTTTGTTCTGAGTAAAAGAGGAAGCTGTTGGAAGGTTCTGAATGGAGGTGATGTGACAAATACCATACTGAGAACAGACAGGAGGGTGCGCTGGTGAGCAGGAAGGGCATTTCAGGTCCCACTGCATCAGTCCTGACAAATTATCACGATGCCCTGGAACAGGGTGGGGGCAGACATGGCAAGAAATCCTTGGACTTTTAACATATTTGGAAGCCACTTTGACAGAGGAGGGTTGGGCTCCTACTTTGGCTCGTTCTTCCTGCACACATAGGAGGGTCCCGGTGAGGATGGACCTATGAGCACACTATCTAATGCAGGTTCCAAGTCTTGATGTACCCAAATTGCAGGAGACATTTACTCTTTAAGGAACTACAGGAAACACACAAATGCTCAGGTATAGGGCCAGTAGGGGAACTGGTATGCTAGTCTGGAATGAGACTCTGGAACCAGACTCTCTGAGTTCAAACCCTGGCCCCACCACTATCTAGCAGTGTCATGTGGACAAATAACTTCATCATCCTGTACCTCAGTTTCCTTATCAAGGATAAGAAAGGATAAGAAAGGTGATAAGAAAGGAAACAATCTCATCAGATCGCTGTGAAAATTAAATGAATGAACAAATATCAAGCACCTTGCAAACTCTCTCACATGTGGGAAGCACTCAAAAAGCATCCACTATTATTTTCATCTCTTGAGCGCAATGAACAGAAAGGCATAGATTTCAGACATTATGAACTCATTCAATCTTAAAATATGAAAACAAACTCAGTGTTTCAATTGCCTATAGCCCAATGCTCAGTGAGATGCCTCACAAATCCTAAGTAAGCTCTGAGGTCTTCAGTTTGAAGAATCGTATCAAGTGCAATGTCAGTAAACACAAATAAACATTAACATGCATGAAGTAAAACAGTATCAGAAAACAGTCGAAGAAACCCTAGGCTCCTCTAGCAACTGAGTCAAGATTAGTAAGTTTTCCTCCTCTGTGTTTCAAAGACTGTTAAATGACCTTGGAGTGAGCCCGGATCATAAAGAAAGTGAGACGCACTAACTCCATTTTAAGGAGTGAGACTAGAGAGCAGGCCCTTTCATCCCAGATACTACCATCCTCTGTGTCAACAGAGAATCTGCCCTCAGTCCCTAACACTTCCCCACCCCAATAAAGTTTGAAACTTACAAGCAGGTGTGTATTTTGTGATTGCTGCCTGTTCTAGTATTTTCTCTTTTGTTTATTGTTATTTTTAATTCTATTTGTTTTGCTTGCACTTAGTGGATAACCTTCCACTGTTATTATCATTTTCTTGATAAATAGATTATATTTTCAGAATACATTATCTATAAATAATCAACCCCTGTCTCTTTTCCAGTAAGAATGGATTCACACTAAAATGTTTCCCCATGAAACATCATTTTGCCCTTTGTGTTACGCAAGTATTTTTTGGCTCTCTCCCTGTAATATTTTTTATAAAGATGCTTGAGTTCTTTTATAATGAGCTGAAAAAGCAACATCTTTTTACCTGCTGAACATGCTTCAGTGAATTCTGATGCTGAGCCTTGAGGAATACAACTGATGAGCTACACAAACTTTCAGCCCCTGCCCCAATCTTCTCCAAAAAACACACGCAAATAAGCTAGACATCTCTGACCTAAAAATCCATAGTGTATTAATTGAGATGGAAAATGTGTCCACTGAGATTAAATGAACGATCTTCCTGTTTTTGACAGATTCATATCAAAAGGAATGATAGGAATTCTGCTGCCTAACTTTTCACAACAAAAGGAAAGGGCTTTCTTTGAACTCAAGAAGCTTTTGTTCCTCAGCAGAAATAAAAGACTGATACATCCAAAGTATCACAAAGAACTACTTTGACTAGTAAAATGTGCCCTGTAAGAAAACCTATTAATATAGTAATTTCAGTTTTCCATTCACTTATTAGAGCCAGTGAGGTCCTTTATTGGAATACGTTCTGAGCAGAAAGATCTTGGAAGAAGCAAAATTAGAAGCCATTACCTTTGGTGGGGAGTTAAAGAATATAGAAAGATGGCGGCAGGTGGGATCCCTAGGAAGTTAAGATTGGAATGAAAAGGAGTATAAATAAACACAGGTGCCTGAGTTCTGATTGAGAAGGTCACTGTTCGTGTTACCTTTCAGAGATGGGCAACTGTGATTCCATGAGAGCATTAAGCATCAACATAAAATATTCCCATCTAGGTAGCACTGGTATGGGTTGGAGACAGTGGCATTCTTTATTTGCCCACTGGATGTGATTTGCCACTGGACACCACATTGCTATTAAGTGCCTTCCCACTGGACACATGACACACTTCTCCACCCCTTGACTCTGTTAACATCTCATTGCCCAAAGCGTATCACATGGTTGAGCCCAGATATGAGAAACGAAACACACCTGTGTAGGTGGACATGAGCTCTTGCTTTTCTCTTGTCACCATGAGAAGACATTCTCAACGTTGCTGTCTGCCCTTCAGCTTGGGCTCTGGAATGGACACATGTGCAACAGACCAGAACCGGAACCTCAGTGAGGAGCCAAGTGAAACACAGCTGCCCCTCAGCCTAGATCAGCCAGCTGAATGAAGGGTAACAAATGATGACTGTTTTATGACATTGACTTTGGGGACGTTTGTTATACACCAAAAGTTCGCTCATACTATCTGTAGTTCGTGTTTTCAGTAGTATTCAAAAACTCTGAAATACCACATCCAAAAAGGATGCTCTCTACCAACCCTATTCTCCATAACACTGATGGCTAAATATATCACATTTTACAAACATCACAGACACTTCCACAGGAAACTTCTCCCCTCAATGTCCCAGTTGACATGCAGCCACAGGCATTTCATGCTCTGTTCTTCATGACTTTCTCATATCTCTGACTGGACTTGAGTAGTGGTGGCTCCCAAGCCAACATTCCAGAAGCCCTGTTGTGACCTGTGAGGTGGCCTAATAAGAAAGGCTCTGAGCAAAAGTGTTGAGCCAGACCAACTAGAGTTCCCTAGAATATGAATGTAAGTAGGAAGGAAAAAGAAAGCAGAAGTGTGAATTATTGAAGTTGATAGGTTACAACTCAGAGGGGATCATGAGGTAGATTAGACCCCAGGATATGTCTCCAGTAAGTCAAAATTAGGATGATGTGTGCAAAATAACACCCTGAAATGAATTTTTGCTTTCTTCTCATTGAGTTTTTTTCTCTTCCTTAACTAGTAAGGTAGACAGCCTTCATTCAGTTCCTTGCCTTAGGGAAGATGCATTTACCAGGGTCCAGAGCAAAAGCTGACACCAGAAACCCTCTCTCTTGACTTGTTTCCTTAACGTCTGAGCAACCTGACTTAGGAGTCAAGGGTAGAGGATCCCTGTGAGGTGGCAGAAAGTTCAGGAGAGATAGCTTGGTGGTAAGTCTAGCAAAGCACCAAGATCCATAGGCTGAGCCTAAAAAAATGTCAGAGTCAGTGAACTTCAGGGGACTATGAAGGCTCGGATTACAGTATCTTAGGACTGAAGACCACAAAAAGGCCTGCTTCAATTTCTGCTCTGCAGAGATTTGAGTATTCTCAAAAGGGACTTTTGAATATTCCACATGATTATATTCGAATTGCCAATCAGCAGAAATCTAATATGACAACACACATGAGTTTAAGGATAAGATTTATATTGGCTATGTTAGTAAACAGCATCTTTGAGGGAAAGGTGAAAGGAGAATTGAAAGAGAAGTGATGCCATTGGAGAGAAATCATACTGTGGGGTGATGTCAAGCTAGGAAATTCAGCAAGTATCTCTAATGAGGGTCTTAAAACTTCTCTGAATCTGGAACTACCTCCTAGGGCTGCTTCTCACGAGGCTAGGAGGCTCTACCACGTTGCATTTCCATTCTCATACATCCATGGGATTCCATATCTTTTAGGATATATGTATTTTTATTCTTGACTGCCCCCACTTCCTTTTTTATAAAACAAATCCAGACAAGCCTCTGTCCTCTGGAATGAAAAGAGCCCAATCAAATTCCACCCCTGGAGGTGAGTAAAATTTAATATGAACATAGATAACCAGACATGATGTGTTTCCAGGTCACATAACACAGTGAGTCTCAGGCTTTTTGCCTTCATGAATATATATGCAGATTATGAGTTCAGGGGAACTTAACTTTCACTAATCAATTCCACAGGCCACTGTCAGTCAATTCCTACAACATGTCACGAGCATTTAAAGATTTAGAACTGTTTAGTCAAGCTTGGAAACTCACATAGTACTTGAAAAGTCAAGAGAATCCAGAATCCTTACTTAAACTTGTTAGAGAATTTTAGGAGGGTTTGAAAGAAATGGGGTTTTTGCTTAAAGGGTAGACAAAAGATGAAAAAATTCAATTCTTTTCAAATTAATTTATAGATTTTATGCCATCAAATAAAGATAACTCAAAAGTTCTTTTAAAGAATTCAACAAAGAGAATTTTAAAATTTTATATGATAATAGAAAAGAACACTCTGAACAAGAAAACTACTCTGGCTGTTGAACCCTACAGGATACTGAGACACTGGGACAAGTAAAGAAAAGTATAAAATGATGGAATAGCAGCTTTGACTACAACAAAACAAAGGTTCCAGGGTAAATTTAGAGATAAATGCCTGCTTGAGAGAATTCAGTGCAAGTTTTGGCACCAAAGAAAGTGAAGTACTTTAGCATGTCAACAATATGGTTGCTTTCAAAACAAAACCATTAAGTGCAGTAGAGTGACTATGAAAATCTTTTTGTCCTACTCAGGGGTAGCTACCTGGTAACAGTGAACTAAAAGAGTTGTCTCTTCAGAGTTAAGGGGGTATTATAATAATGAATGAGAAAGTAGCTTATTTTTTAAAAGAAACCTGGATTGTGGTAAGAATATAGGGAAACAGATGTTTGCAAATGATTCTAGCATTATGTGCTTGTTTTATTGAAAATTATGCAAATATGTATCTATCAAAACAGCAGCCTTTGAAAACCTGAATATGAATTTTTCTAACCTGTTTTAAAAACCTCCAAATGAAGCATTTCAGTGGACTCATGTCTGAAAATATGATAAATGGCAACATCTTCCATTTTGTTTGTGAGAACAGCTGAAGGACATCAAGGAATACAGAAGCTTCCCAGCTGAATTTCAACAAAATCCCTTGCATGGATGGACATGAAAAACAGTATTTCCTAATCTAATAAGCAAGCTGGTGAAACACTTTGTCCATTTGTCTCTTCGTATGTTTCTATAGTTCCCTCTTTTCTCCACTGACACTGATTGAAACCAAGTAAAGAAATAGGCTGAACTTGAAGCCAAACCTTCAATATTTATCCAATGAAGCTGTAAATCAAAATGCTCAAACATCCTGAATGACTTTATTGTCATTTAAAATATTAAATACATGTTAATGAAGCAGTAGGAGCAAAAATGTTTGCAAGTCATTAAAATGTTTATTTCATCTTCATCTCATTTAAACATCTATTCTTTATAGCCACATATATATTATATATACATAACATGAACACATGAATATATATTAAGGGGGTATGTGCTCAAAACGTTTTTACTAATAGGCATACAAAAGCTACAAATGTGGACATTTTTATTCTGTATGATCTAGGGGTTTCCTGACTTATGGTGTGGCTCTAAAAGGTGTTCTGTATACTCGATGATTTGAGAGAATAGCATTGAAACATGTACATTACTATATATGAGATAGATCACCAGTCCAGGTTCAATGCATGAGACAGGGCGCTCAGGGCTGGTGCACTGGGACGACCCTGAGGGATGGGATGGGGAGGGAGGTGGGAGGGGGGTTCAGGATGGGGAACACATGTACACCCATGGCTGATTCATGATTAAATGTACGGCAAAAACCACTACAATATTGTAAAGTAATTAGCCTCCAATTAAAATAAATAAATAAATTTTAAAAGAAAGGTAAAACGTGTTCTATATACTCAAACAGAATGGACAGAATCACTGATATCCCAAAGCTGCTCACAGCTCTCGAAAAGTCTGGCTCTCATTCAGAAATATTCAGCAGCATTTTTAGAAACCGAAAAATGAAGTTGGAGTGCTGCTGATGGGAAATGGTGCCTTTCCACCCAGTTATCTGATCCTGCCCCAGGCACCAACATGAGACAGAGTGGCCCTGGGTTTGAGTGACTAAGGCACAGACAAGTTGATGGTTAAGGTATGTGCTCTTGCTTTGGGCTCCACTAGATTGAACCCTTTGGGGTTTGGAAATCTAACCATCCCAAATTGAAGATGTCATGGATATCTGTTCCTTACAGAGCATGAAGTATTGCATGGCTGGGCAGACTTTTTCTTCTTGATAGATAACCCTTTTTTTTTTTAATATCTATAGGAAAATATATTTTTGAACAAAAGACTTGATAACAATGAGCTAAGCTTTTCTCAAACATGTTAAAATCATTACTTTAGGTCTGAGAGTTTGTCTCCATCAAACTGGATTCTACCCATATTTTAGTGCAGTATGTGGGGGTGGTTAAGTCACAGGAGGCCCCCTTCCCATCCCAAGGGGCAGTTGTATATCCCTGTGATCTATGCATATTTGAAAATTTATAAGTTTGTACTTAGAAGTGAAAACAATCCCATGGTTCTTTTAAATTCAAACTGTAAGAATGAGTGTAACAGAAACCCTGATCTAAGACAATATTTTAAAACATGAGTTGATTTTAATAAAAGATATTTTTAGAGAGACGATTAGGCACACTTCATAAATTTCATGATTTTCTAATCTTTATACAAAGGATTTCAAAAAGCAATTAAGTGGTAAGGGTTTACTTTGATGACTAAGAACTTATGATGGAAGTTAAAAGGCACTGGTAAGGAAATCACAGAATGAAAGGTTTAAGCCAACAGTCCTGTGTTAATTAAAAACTTGTGATCTCTTAATCTTTTCTTCATTAAAATAATCATTCCTACCCCCTACTTAGAGCATTTAGTTTTCTTAAGACATAAAACTACATGACTGCTCAGGGTTACGCATCTATTCTGTTCTGGGTTGGGTTTGTTTGCTTGTGTTCCCCTTGTTCTAAGCCCCATTACAAGGGAACAGAACCTTAGCCCCACATCCCCTAGATCCACGCCTGGCTCCTTTTTCTATGAGCTCTATGTGTTGGGATCCTTGCTCCTGTGGGAGGCACTAGGTGGGTTGCTGCTCTCTGGCTTCCACTGGTTTCAACCAATTGAGATGCCTGCAGGGGAAAGCGAGGTGAAGAGGACAAAGAGATCAGGGCATTTCACCCTCCTGCCCCCTCCTCGATTTGGTCCAGGTCTGAAGTGACTTCAGCCACTCTGAATACTGTTCCTGTCACATCAGGCCTCTTGCAGGGCTCCAAGGTCACACCATGTTCCATGGCAGGCCTTTTGAGCCTAGTGATGATAACAGGTTCCAACTACTGCTACTCCCTGGGTGCCTCCATGACACTTGTTGGTTTCCTTATCTGAGCCCACATCCATCCATTTCCTGCCAGAGCCATGCATCAAGCCTCTCTCTTCCATGAAGCAACCTTGTAAGTCCCAGGAAACAAACTCTGTCTCTGGGATGGCACTAATAAGGAGTCTCCTTGTGCTGGCTTCCAGTGATCAATGTAATTCTAGCTTTTTTTAAAAATTTTTAGCTGTGAGATAATAAACATCTCTGATTTGAGAGAAGCACTGAGATCAATTGTAGGAGATCCCCTGGTGGCTCAGATGGTAAAGAGTCTGCCTTCAATGCAGGAGACCCGGGTTTGATCCCTGGGTTGGGAAGATTCACCTGGAGAAGGTAATGGCAATCCATTCCAGTATTCTTGCCTGGAAAATCCCATGGATAGAGGAGCCTGGCAGGCTATAGTCCATGGGGTTGCAAAGAGTTGGACACGACGGAGTGGCTTCACTTTCTTTCACTTTATTTGAGATCAATTATTCAACTGATATTTAATTATAAGATAGCAATCATACATGTATTTACACCAGTGCTTCTCAAAAACAAACAAAAACAAAAAACCTTCTAAAATTACCTATGAAATAACATTCTTTCTGAATGAAACATATTCTCTGCATATAAACCTTTAAAGACAATGAAGACACTGAACTGATTTGCTGACCACTGTGGAATCCATTTCAATTTGCCTAATTTGACTGAGATGCAAGCTCTTTTTATCTTGAAGGATGCTCTCTTTCTTTCTCTGTCAAAGTGTTCTGAGTAAACTTTTATCGTTATTCAACATTACATAGAGTCAAATTTTCAAGACAGAGAATATCACTGAATTTGAGAGCTGGATGATCCTGACTAATGCTTTTATGTTTTAGAAGACTTGATATGCTCATTTGAAGATTTCATCTATCATTTGCCTTCAAGTTGGCAGAAGAACTTTTCAATTTCAGTTAAAGTCAGTCTCTTTTGTTATTTATGGTGGATCAAATGTATCAACCATTTATTCAACAACTATTTAACAGAACCTTTTTATCTGACTGTGCCCAGGATATGGCTATGTTTCAGACCAACAAGCTTATATTACAGTGCAGGCACCAGCAAACTATAGTCCATGGGTTCCAAATGTGATCTCTGCCTGATTTAGTAAATAAAGTTTTATTGGAACACAGTCACACCCATTTATTTATGCATTGTAGCTGTTTGCATGTTATCATAGCAGACTTTAGTAGTTGTGACAGAGACTGGCCCACAAAATCTAAAATAACTACTATTGGGTCCTTTACAGAACAAAATTGCTAACACCTCTACCAATGAAAGGACTGAGACAATAAAAATCAAATAAATATGAACTATATCATGTACTGTCAGAGGTTGGTAGTTTTTATGAAGAAAAATAGAGTAGGATAGAGAATGAAAGAGGGAGTGGATTGTTTCAACAAGATGGGAGTGGAGGCCTCTCTAAGGAGACTATTTCTGAGATTTGATTGAAGTGGGGAACTAACTGGGAAGGTACTAATGAGAAAAATATCTTAGGCAAAATAAATAGATGCATAATGAGACCTTGAGAGAAGAGTCTCAGGGCCGTTGTTTTAATCAAGCACTCATGCCTTTATTTAAGAAAGCTTTCATGAACATCAGTTTACTATGAAGTTCTCCTTGGTTCTTGCTTTCAAAGAAATTCACAGCTATTAAAGAAATCCCAAACCTGTAAGAGGAGCCAGATAGATATTTATTTTTCCTCCCAGTTAGGTTGCCCTCCGAGATTCAAAAACTTCCCCCAGACCCACCAGTGAGAGGGTTTCCTGGTGTTTGGAAACTTCCTCTATTAAGACTCCCTTCCCGGGACGGATCTCCAGCCCTAACTCTATTGTCTCTCTTTTTATCTTTTATATTTTGTCCTACCTCCTTTCGAAGACAATGGGCTGCTTTTCTGGGTGTCTGATGTCCTCTGCTAGCGATCAGAAGTTGTTTTGTGGAGTTTGCTCAGCGTTCAAATGTTCTTTCGATGAGTTTGTAGGGGAGGAAGTGGTCTCCCCGTCCTATTCCTCTGCCATCTTAGTTCCCTCCCTTGAGCCAGATAGATAGATAAAGACTTGATTATAACAGATTACTGACTTCCCTGGTGGCTCAATGGCAAAGAATCCATCTGCCAGTGCAGGAGACCTGGGTTCATTCCATAGGGGGGGGCGGGGGGAAGATCCCCTGGAAGAGGGCACAGCAACCCACTCCAGTATTCTTGCCTGGAGAATTCCATGGACAGAAAAGCCTGGCAGGCTACAGTCCATAGGGTCACAAAGAGTTGAACACGACTGAAGTGGCTTAGCATGCATGCATGCATAAGAGATTGCTAGAGGCAAATGTGATGGAAGGGTTCACTCTATACTGCGGGGAACAGTTCATGAGGGTGGTCAGGGTACCTCAAGGGCAGTGAATGGGGACCAGGAAAGACAGAAGATGCCCATGAAGTGAGTCTATAGATATGAAGTGGTGACTACCGACAGGATGGGAATTAAGGGAAGAATAAGCAAAGCCATAGAGGCATAAAATAAACTGGTGTGGGGACAGCTGTAAGTGTTGCTTGTTGGATAATGGGGGAGAGTGTTTAGAAAACAGCACAGTATCTAGGAGATAGGAGGTTACAGAGGAAAACTACAAGCCGTGTTAGAATGCTGCCCAGTATCAGCCAGACACCTTTATGTAAGCAAGAGCATGTCCTTCCTGGAAAGGTCAGAGGCTCTAAAATCTATCACACGATTAGGATCTGGTATGCAATGAGTTGAGGGAATAAAAATCCTGAAATTCTCTCCACATTCTAGGAGACGAAAGTAGGAAATCTTAGAAAATAAGATAAACATAGTTCTTAAATACTAACTTGAACACACATATTATTAATTTTATTAATGAATCAGAGTATTCATTTTGAAGGCTATAGTTCAAAGGACCACAAAATTTAAAAATGACTCAGACTGAAACATTTCTCCAGTCATGTTTTCAGCTTTAGCAAATGAGATGCAATACATCAAGGATCTATTAGGGCTTGTATAAATTAACGTCCAAAATAGGTCCCACTAATTCAAGATCAAATTTATCCTTCAAGGACTCAGTTCTATTTGTCAATACCAACACAGAAAACCATTTCAACAATTAGTCTTTTATCAACATCCAGTTCATCTACTCAGAGAGATTTTTGTCATCATTAAAGACGATGAATTTAGCGCCTGCAAAATGCTTATTGACTGTGTCTTGTGAATCTAATTGTAGGATCTAAAAGGGTAAAATGTTTGTCAGTTTCCTTAAAGCTGCAAAATCCCCACAGCTAGACTGGTAATCAATTACATTAATTGAGTTCAATTCAATGTGTTTAAGAGATGACTTTTATGTTAATGACACTCTAATGTGTCAGAGGCAATAACAGTTAAGTCACATCCTTGAGGTGATTGAAATGCTGAGTAGAGCTGGTGGCTCTCAAACTCACACCAACTCTAGGTATGTATTACCCCCAAGACCACTCAATCTTAGATTGAGATTTACTGCTGATTAAAAATTTAAAAGATAGGTAATCTAGGCAAGTAGTCACATAATGAACACTCAGAATGATATGCATTGTTTGGCAATAATCAATATGAACCGTGTGAGATCTGGGTGAGTGTAAGTTAATGGGAATTGAATTTGAGAGAAGGCTATTGTGGTTTAGTCACTAAGTCATGTCCGACTCTTGTGAACCCATGGATTGTAGCCTGCTAGGCTCTTTTGTCCATGGGATTCTCCAGACAAGAATACTGGAATGGGTTGCCAATTCCTAGAGAAGTCTATAGAATACTTCAAATACCACTAGGGGAACTCCTGGAGATTTCATGTGCACAACCACATTAGAAAAAAAATTAGCTGCAAGCCCAAGCTCTTTTATTCTCAGTCCTGACTTTGGAGCTACTGGGTAGGACCCAGGAGCACGGATCTTGAGATCATGTCAATGGCCCTTCCATGACAGTTGGTGAGTGGTCCTGTGGTTTCAGGACTACATTCCAGCTAGACTAGAGGTGCTAGTGAGCAAGCTCAACATCACCAGAAAGCACTGGGAGGAAACCAGAGGATTTCATTGCTCAGAACCCATTCAAGCAGGGAAGGCCTTCCGTTTCAGTAGGTGGAAGAGAAAAATCACTGAGAGTAAAATGATCAATATCTTCCAAGGTAATGATTTTCCCACCACCTGACTCCATTTCAAAACAAAAATATTAAACCAATTAAAGAATGTGAAACAGCGTTATGATCAGGCTCGAGCTAATTCACTTCAGTTGTGTCTGACTCTTATGGGTCCCCATGGACTGTAGCCTGCCAAGCTCCTCTGTCCATGGGGTTCTCCAGGCAAGAATACTGAAGTGAGTTAGTTGCCATGTCCTCCTCCAGGGGATCTTTCCAACCCAGGGACTGAACCTGCACCTCCTGCGGCTCCTGCACTGAAGGCATATTCTTTACCACCTGAGCCATCTTTCCATGATACCTACTTCGATGCTTAAAAATATTTCATTTTTTCAGACCCAACTTAGATGATAACCTAAATCATCCTTTAAATCTTTCCATTAATTAGTCTAGTATTATTGAGGAATCTGCATTTTTAAAAGGCATTCAAGGTGATTCTGGTACAGGGTTCAGGGTTACATTTTGAAAAGCCCTGGCTCAGTGGGAGCCATCCAGGGAGGGAGCTCAAGAGATGAAACAGATAGTCAACCTCATATATCTTGCACTTTGCAGCCCCCTCTCGCTGGAGGGACTGTCAATTATCTTAATTCCCAGTTACTTTCTTGAGAATCTGAGTTCCCAGATGGAGAAGCATTTATGGGAGGAAATAGCAATTCTTGATGACAAATAATTTGATGACTTGAATAAACATTTGCCATTATGTAGGTATGAATGCAGACCTCTGTTGAGGGTTGGAAAGCATATAGATTAAAGGCACTTGTTTTAAAACTCATATGTTCTACTGTTGAGAACTGATGTACCATCATTTGTGGACAAAGGAAGCAGCTCTTCATTGCTTCATTTTAATTTCCGGTGTTGCTCACACACAGACCGATGGTACTGGGACTTGGGAACATTCCTACCCGAACATCTGGAGTACAAGCCAAGTTTATTTTATAGACCTTTACTATGGCAATTTGCATTTCCCTTTGTCTCAGTAAGAGAATTTTAGGGAAAATTTTACTTCATTTTATATTGTTAGATTCACTGGAATAAGCTCAAAATAGCTCATGCTTTCGGAGGCCATGCATGCTTAATGGCGTATTGAAATTTTTAAAGAGCTCAATTATTTTCCAGAATAATTAACATGTGTCAGCAGTATCCATTTTACTAGATGCAGATTTCTTATGATCATAATTGATGTTTAACAAAATATGGAACATAGGCATTTTCAATGACATATATTTAGCAATTTTATGCATGCCTAATTAACTTGTCACAATAGTATTCATTTAATTCAATTTAACTGAAAGCTACTTTCAACCTTTATTAGTGTGACACTTATTTTCTGGGCCACACAAGCCACAGGGGAAAGAAATCAAAGACCCAAGATAAAACTCTGGGAGATTTTGCCCCAATTCCTCCCTACTTTTAAAAAAGGACTTTAAAACTTTATGATCATCTCTCTTCCTCACAAGTGGTTTCCATTCTCTTCAATAATTTATTTTTGCCTAAGTTTGAAGTCATATTTTTAAAATCAGACACTGTGCTAGGCTCTAAAGAAAAGAACCAGTACCATCATAGTAGCAGGTGCTGCTAACATGCACTGAGCTTGCCAAACACTGTTCTCAATTATATTGATATACACATATTACTACATTTATTTTCACAGTGAACTTTGGAGTATTCTTATTAATCATAGTTGAGGACATTGAGGAACAGAGTGGTAACATTCAAGATATGAAAGTACTAGAAGAAAATTAAAGACCATATTTAGAATCTTGGAGTAGGAAGGGCATTTCTAAATAAAATGTGAAATCTAGAAGCTCCAAGGAAAAGACAAACAGGTTCAACTACATAGTAATTTAAAGAGGTGAAAAAATAAACAAATTTGTAAGACAACACACTGGAAGAAAACATTTGCAAGATATAGAAAAAAAAATACAATATACATAAGAGATAAACAGCTTGCACAGTTAAGAAAAAAAAAGGTAACCCAATAAAAAAAAATGGTGAAGTACATAATCAGTGTGTGTGTGTGCTTCCTTAGTCACATCTGGCTCTTTGGGACCCCATGGACTGTAGTCCCCCAGTCTCTTCTATCCATGGGATTCTCCAGGCAAGGATGCTGGAGTGGGTTACCATTCCCTTCTTCAGGGGATCTTCCCAACCCAGGGATCAAACATAGGTCTCCAGCACTGGCAGGCGGATTCTTTACCACTTAGCCACCTGGGAAGCATATGATCAGGCACGTGACTAAAAATAATGATTTACCACTTATTTTCCCTTAAACTGTAAGGTGGTATACAACTGTTTCTGAAGGGTCATCATAAGTTTTGAAAATTTCAATGCTTATGATATGTGTCTTAGCAATCTCACTTCTAAGCCTGTATCTTACATAATAACTGGTTAGAGCTATGTACCCAAGGATATGCACTGCAACATTGTATTAGGGATTTAAGAAAGAAATATGGGAATAAAGGAGTTCTCTTGGAAACTAAATATATAATTTCATAGTTAATTCAACAGAATGCTTGAAGAATGAATTTTTTTAACAAATCACAGAAAGTTGTGGGAGAAGGCGAGGGTGGGATGTTTAGAGAGAACAGCATCAAAACATGTATATTATCAAGGGTGAAACAGATCACCAGCCCAGGTTGGATGCATGAGACAAGTGCTCGGGGCTGGTGCACTGGGAAGACCCAGAGGGATCGGGTGGAGAGGGAGGTGGGAGCAGGGATCGGGATGGGGAATACATGTAAATCCATGGCTGATTCATGTCAATGTATGGCAAAAAACACTACAATATTGTAAAGTAATTAGCCTCCAACTAATAAAAATAAATGGAAAAAAAAAGATACATGGGAAGGGAGATGTCATAACTTGGCTTAGTGACTCAGCCCAGGTTATCAACAGCTTTAATAATATTGTATAATTTTTTTTACTTATTTAAAAAAAATCACAAAAAGTTGAACAAAAAGACAAAGTGTTGGCAACAGAAAAGAAAAACAACTGCAGATGATTAATTCAGAAGATCCAACATAGAATTGATAAGAATTCCTAAAGTAGATGTTAACTCTTCTCAAAATTTAAAAAAAAAAAATCTAAAATAGAAAAAAAAAGGGCGGGGGGAGAAAAGGAATTATCAAATAAATGAATCTCAATAGTTTCTAAGCTAAATGACCTGAGATTTTAGCCTGAGAGCCCTTAGCCTGACAATAAAATCACCTTCACACCTGGATGCACCACAATGAAACTTTAATACAGCAAGGATAAAGAAATTATCTTTAGAGCCATAAAGAGAAAAGATACATTGAGGATAAAGGAATGAGAACCAGATCATTATCTGACTGCAGGACTAGAGGCTGGAAGGCAATGTAATTTGACTTAAATCTTCTTTGGGACAATCATTTTCAACCTAGATTTCAATGTCAAGTGAGAGCACAAAATAAAGATATTTCCAGACATGCAAAGATTTAGGAAGTTTACTTCCCACACATCTTTTAAAGCAAGTTATCTGAGGATGTGCTCCAACAAAATCAGGAGAGAGAAAGACATGGGATCAAGAAAACCATGGCTCCTACCTGGGATAAGAAAAGTGAAAGTCGCTCAGTCGTGTCTGACTCTTTGCAACCCCATGGACTATACACAGTCCATGGAATTATCCAGGCCAGAATACTGGAGTGGGTAGACTTCCCCTTCTCCAGGGGATCTTCCCAAGCCAGGGATCGAACCCAGGCCTCCCACATTGTAGGCAGATTCTTTACCAACTGAGCTATCAGGGAAGCCCTTGGGATAAGAAAGGAGAAGTCATAGACAGTTTTGCAGTGGCCTAGGAAGGCATTATGGAGAAGGGAATGGCAACCCACTCCAGGATTCTTCCCTGGAGAATCCAATGCACAGAGGAACCTGTTGGGCTATAGTCCATGGGAATCATAAAGAGTTGAACATGACTGAGTGACTAACACAACACAACAGGGAAGTCATCAATCCAGATTAGAGCTGGAGGAGAAATTGAGGAGGGAGTTGCCTGAGAAGAGGATGGTTTGAGAGATCTGGTTCTATTATTCAGAAGGACAAAGTATTTAAGGCAGGATAAGCAAAGGGGAAATGAAAAACAGAGACTATTGGGGGAAAAAAAGTCAAATAGTGGCAATATAACATCAATAACTAGGTATACAGTGAATAATATATATTTTTTAATAATCAAAATTAAAACTCTTCATTGAGTTTTAAAGTTTAGTTTCACCCTATAGATAAAGGCCAAAAGACTCAATGATCATTACAGGATAATTATACATGTATCCATACTTCGTATTATTAAAGAAAAAATATGGAAAACGAAAAAGAGGGTTAGGAGCAGTAAGCAAGAAGGGTGCATGAGTTATATTTTCAATATACTAAGTGAAAATTACTAGTATCAAAACATGCTGTTTTCAGTATAAGGAAAAAGAAATAAAAGTCTAATCAGTCAATTAAAACCACAATGTAAGTGGCAGTTATAGACGTATACTGGAAGAGGTGTGGGAGAAGGTGGTGGATGGTGCAACCAATCCAGCTCTTATCTGGCAGAGTATGTAACAGTTCAGTTCAGTGGCTCAGTCATGTCTGATTCTTTGCGATCCCATGGACTGCAGCACAGCAGGCTTCCCTGTCTATCACCAACTCCTGGAGCTTGCTCAATCTCATGTCCATCGAGTTGGTGATGCCATCCAACCATCTCATCCTCTGTTGTCCCCTTCTCCTCCTGTCTTCAATCTTTCCCAGCATCAGGGTCTTTAATAATTTGGCTCTTTGCATCAGGTGGCCAAAGTATTGGCGTTTCAGCCTCAGCATCAGTCCCTCCAATGAATATTCAGGACTGATTTCCTTTAGGATTGACGGCTTTGATCTCCTTGCTGTCCAAGGGACTCTCAAGAGTTTTCTTCAACACTATAATACAAAAGCATCAATTCTTCAGCACTCAGCTTTCTTCATGGTCCAACTCACATCCATACATGACTACTGGAAAAACCATAGCTTTAACTAGACGGGCCTTTGTTGGCAAAGTAATGTCTCTGCTTTATAATATGCTGTCTAGGTTTGTCATGGCTTTTCTTTCAAGGAGCAAGCGTCTTTTAATTTCATGGCTGCAGTCACCATCTGCTGTTATTTTGGAGCCCAAGAAAATAAAGTCTCTCACTGTTTCCATTGTTTCCCCATCTATTTGCCAGGAAGTGATGGGATCGGGTGCCATGATCTTCATTTTGTGTATATTGAGTTTTAAGCCAGCTTTTTCACTCTCCTCTTTCACTTCATCAAGAGGCTCTTTAATTCCTCTTTGCTTTCTGCCATAAGGGTGGTGTCATCTGCATACCTGAGATTATTGATATTTCTCCCAGCAATCTTGATTTCAGCTTGTGCTTCAAGTAACAGGAGACAAGGTCTAAAATTGGTAATACTAGAAATAACAGTTTAAGCATATTATTCAGATCAGGAGTTGGAAGATTTTTTTCTGTAAAGGTCTACAGAGTAACTATTTTAGATTTTGCAGGTCATATGGTCTCCATCGCGACTATTCAACTCTGCCACTGGACACTCATAAAGAATGCATATGACTCCTTCAATAAAACTATAAAAAAAGGCAGAGGGTCAGATTTGGCCTAACGGTCATAGTTTGCTGAGCCTAGATCTATATGGGAAATTACCACATTTACAAAAGCAAAAGACAATAATTTTCAAAATTATCATTAGGGACATCTTACAGATTAACACTTAAATTTCCTTCTTCATTTAACATTTGGAAGGAATCCTTTCTCTTGACGTTCAAAGTCAGGTGAAGAGCACAAATGGTCTACTAAGATTAAACAATGTTAACTTAAAAAAAAACTGTTTATTTTGTATTGGGGCAGATATGATTAACAAACAATGTTGCGATACTTTTCCGTGAACAGCAGAGGAAATCAGCCATACATATGCAAGACAATGGTAACTTTCCCCCAGTATTTAGGACAAGAACAGTCAACAGATGAAATGAATTTAAAATCAAAGCTTTAATCCAGTATCTTTCCAGGTAAATCACTGATAAATGCATCCTTTTGGCGATTTTAGAATTGAATACAACTGGATTCTGAACTCCTTGAAGACTGTGTAATATCTGTTTACTTTTAGTTTCTGCCACAGTAAGTAGTACAGAGTTGGTGTGAAAAGAATATTTGGAAAATATAAACCTAATATACCTGTTCAGTTATATTATGTTTCATTTACCAATACTTCATGGGGTTTCACAAAGAACTTCACTGGTATCATGCCCCATTTGACATTTCAGAAATGTGGTTTCAGGGTTAAACTTGGTACAGTCAACTTGACTTTAACTAGTTAGATGAAGAAGAGAAGCTGTACATCCAGGTTATGAATTAGGGCTAGAAACTTTTGCAAATAGGTGCTGGTGGTAAAGAACCCACCTGCCAATGCAAGAGACATAAGACACATGGGTTCCATCCCTCAGTCGGGAAGATCCCTTGGAGTAGGAAATAGCAACCCACTCCAGTGGGCTACAGTCTATGGGTTCTCAAAGAGTCACACAGGACTGAAGTGACTTTGCACTTTTGCAAGGCTCCTTTCAGGCCTTAGAATTGCATGATGAGGAATGGGTTTTTTCTACAGATATTTGAACAGCTTTTAAAGATATGTGTAGGAAAAGAACCAAAATGCAGTTGTTGATAACTGGCACTTTAAAAAAATGTTATTTATTTTTTGGTTGTGCTGTGTCTTTGTTGCTATGCACGCTTTTCTCTAGTTGCGGTAAGCCGGGGCTACTCTCTAGTCGTGGTGCGTGGGCTTCTCATTTCACTGGCTTCGCTTGTAGCAGAGCATGGACTCTAGGCATGCAGGTTTCATTACCTGTGGCACATGGACTTAGGTGCTCCATGACTTGTGGGATCTTCCTGGATTAGGGATTGGACTGGTGTCCCTTGCATTGTCAGGCAGACTGAACCACCAGGGAAGTCTGATAATTGGCACTTTTAAAAGTTTGTGAGCATGTCTAGGACCATGGAAGAGGCAACCATGTTAAAGTTTCCCATTATTTTTCAGGACATTGCCTTCCTTCCAGAAATTTAAAAGAAAAAAAAAAGGATTCTCATGGGAATTTAAACTGTCAGAAATGAATTGCTTGTTTGTATTCCCCCCACAAACATCAGATCAAAGTTAAAGCAAAGAAATAAACCTCTGTGGTTTCAGTTTAAATAAAGTCTCCTCTCCACACTAGAGCATAACCACAATTCATCATTTAATTATACATCGTCTCATATGATAATTATGCAAAGCAGACTTTCATTACGTCTCAAATTGAGCCCTGAAAACTGTGGATTTGGTGGAAATAACTGGAAATCAATCTACCTTTTTTTTCTGAAAAGTGTTGCCTTTGAAATGTTATGGCTATTAGTATTCTTTTATGAGCATTATAAAATCATGCACAATTAAGAAGCAAATTAAGCATGAAAAGGCCACAACTCACTTTTGATAGCCATGTCTCAGAAAGGGTTTCATGGGTAAAAGTGTACAAAAATGGAGCTTGGGTAGGGAAAGGGTTTGAGCACCTGTTTTCAGATCATATCGAATTTCGGGGTTTCTAAATAATAATAATTGCTAATAGTTTTTTTATCTTACCTATGCTGCATGAAAAGATATTTCCTGTGTGACTATGACTGCAAAACAGAATGTAAGCCTTTCTGTATTCAATTTCAGAAATATTGAAATCTGAGATTGTTCACATATTTGTGCTCTGGGTTCTCTCCCCACAGCGTTTTCCTTGCATTCAGAGAATTTGTGAAGGAGAGGCTGAATGGGTGGTGGCCTGATCTCTGGAAAGAGATCTGATCTCTGGAAAGCACTGCCTACTTTCATGAATATTATCATTAGACAATAAAAGGTTCAAATGAAAGACCCAGCTGGTGTCAGAGAACTGTTCTGTATGCAGGGTTGGGAGGTGATGAGGGACCCCCGTATAGTGGAACCGGGTGCAGAATCATATATTATGAATGTCCTAAGTGTCACTAAGGGTAAATTTTAGGTTATGTGTATTTTACGACAATAAAAAAAATGCATAGAAATATTTCCTTTTGAGGGACTGATTTTCTCCCTGAATCTCACTCATTCCCTTCTAGGCTCCTATGGGGGGCACTGGTAAGGGAGGAAGGGTAGTATTAAAAAGGAATGAAAGCTCCCTTGCAAAACAACAAGCATTCAATTTCCTGAACCACTATGCACATGATCTTACCTGAGGAAGGGAGTGGGAGAGGAAGGAGAGAGTAGGGTATCTCTGAAGGAAGAATCTGAAAGAAAAGCGGTTACAACGAGCATGACCTGGTAATGGAAGGTTTTGCAATAACATTCAGGCAGGTTTCTGGTCTGATAAATCATGTTTGTCATTCTGAGCCACAGACTCCTTGCTGTGGAATTAGCTTTTTGTCCTTGTAGTTCTTTGTATCATTGAGCCAACAAGTGACAGCTAAAGTCTATGCCTATAAAGTCTGGTTAATAGTTTCAATAGCTCAATTAAAAAAGACTGGCTACTGATCTGGATCAAACTTAGAGGCAACACTCAGCACTGAAGAATGTTCAACTCTGCAGTAAATACTAAGAGTATGCTAAGAGACCAAGATACAAACGTCAGATCCTAAAGAAGTCACTTTATTTGAGAAGCCATAGGAAAAGATTTCCTAGGCATTGGATCCATACTTTCTGGGTTTAATGACAGTAAAGGCTAAGTTTTAAGTGAGGTTGAGACTGAAAATTAACTGCCTGGAACCAGCTGGTTGGCAGAGGTTCTAAGTGACTGGGCTTAGTTTCCAAGTGGATTTTTAGCTTTTGGAATATTTGGCCAAAGCCATTTCTCCAGTATTTCATGAAATCTTGGCTCTGGCAAACTGGAAGAGGAGGGCGGTCACAGCCTGCAGTGTGAGGGGGCTTGATGGCTTTTGTCTACAAAATCCATGAAATGTTAAAAATAAAATTTCAAAAGCATCGTTACATAATGATGAAGACATAGAGCTAAATATCAGCTGCCAGGTTGAATAGAGCATGCCCAGTCCAATCCCCGACTCATGATCACTGCACCTGGGCTCTGTTGGGACACCACAAGGATTTGGAAACAAGGCCAGAAAGAGGTTGCCCCTTAAGCTGGAACTACTCGAAACAACACAGAAGAGATCCACTGAAGTAACTCTCCTTAGTAGATGGGTTTGAAATATATCCCTGATGAGACTACACTCTGCAGACTAATCCAATGACAAAAACTAAGATGGTTCTCAAGGGCTATCAAGAACTCAATTGCATTGTAACACATAAAATTGGAATGGTGGTCTGAATGGTGTTGAAATAAAGCAGGATGGAAAAAACAGATTTGGAGACTTCATTCAGCATTGTCAAAGAGACAGAAAAATTTTATCTGTGATACAGTTCTTGTTTGGTAAGTCATGTCCAACTCTTTGTGACCTCATAAACTGCAGCATACCAGGCTCCCCTGTCCTTCACCATCTCCCAGAGTTTGCTCGAACTCATGTTCATTGAATCAGTGATGCCATCCAACCATCGCATCCTCTGTTGTCCCCTTCTCCTTCTGCCCTCAATCTTTCCCAGCATCAGGGTCTTTTCCAATGAGTCAGTTCTTCGCATCAGGTGGCCAAAGTATTGGAGTTTCAGCTTCAACATCAGTCCTTCCAATGAGTATTAAGGGTTGATTTCCTTTAGGATTGACTGGTTTGATCTCCTTGCTGTCCAAGGGACTCTCAAGAGTCTTCTCCAGCAACACAATGCGAAAGCATCAATTCTTCAGCACTTAGCCTTCTTTATGGTTCAACTCTCACATCCGTACATGTCTACTGGAAAAAACAAAGCTTTGACTATACAGACCTTTGTCGGCAAAGTGATATCTCTGCTTTTGAATATGCTGTCTAGGTTTGTCAAAGCTTTCCTTCCAAGGAGCAAGTGTTTTTTAATTTCATGGATGCAGTCACTATCTGCAGTGATTTTGGAGCCCAAGAAAATAAAATCCGTCATTGATTCCACTTTTTCCCCTTCTATTTGCCATGAAGTGACGGGACTGATGCCATGATCTCCGTGTTTTGAATGCTGAGTTTTAAGCCAGCTTTTTCACTTTCCTCTTTCACCCTCATCAAGAGGCTTTTTAGTTCATCTTTGCTTTCTGCCATTAGAGTGGTATCATTTGCATATCTGAGGCTGTTGATACCTCTCCAGGTAATCTTGATTCCAGCTTGTGATTCATCAAGCCCAGAATTTTGCATGATGTACTCTGCATACAAGTTAAATAAGTAGGGTGACAATATACAGCCTTGACAGACTCTTTCCCCAATTTGGAACCAGTCTGTTGTTCCATGTCTGGTTGTAACTGTTGATTCTTGACCTGCACACACTACTATAGAGTTAGATATATTTTCTTTCACTAAAGTAAAGTTTTACATGTTAGAGTGAGGGAGTTTTCATTGGGTACTTCTATACATAAGATAAAATGTTTCCATGACTGTACAATTTATTTTTATTTTACTCACGTCTATACTCTTTAAGCAGTTTTTTCCCCCCATCTATTACTTCAGTTTTCCTGGTACCTAGATGGAAGATGGGAATATTCATTTCTTGAAAAGTTACACTTTTTGGTGTGAATTAATAAATAAGATCTGATTTGGAATCCTAAATTTTTTGTGCAACAAGGTGACATATGTATATAAAAAAACATAGCCATATACATGTATATCATGAATTCTCTGTGGGAGTGATATCACTTCCAAGAGGGTGAAAACTGGTTCTTAGGGGGAGGGGCACAAAAATCTTACTCTTTTTATATACAAAGCATCAATATACATGTAGTATATAAACTTCGAAACAGTATAAGTATTCATGATATTAAAATTTCATTGAGAGGCAATTAGGGAAAAATGTATAAAAATGCATCTTTCAGTGAGGGAGATAATAAAAAAATCAAGAAACAGTGATATAAATGCACATACTATCTATATGTATGTATGTACTTCTGAATTTCTGAATAAATACTATTTATAAACATATCTACAATTATATAATTGACTGACAGATAGATATATAGAGCTTTTATATCTCTATCTCTAACTATTTTTATATCAGTTTGATTTTGTGTGAGTCCGTCAGTTCAACATGATGATTATCTCACAAAGCTATGCTGCAACTTAGACTTTCTAATTACCCACTTCGCACAGCGGATAAAACCCAACAAAACAGTCACTAAGGTACATCCTGGGCAGATCTCAATGCAAGATCATCTCAGCAGCAACACCAAAGAGTGGACAGTCCTCACTCTCATCCAACTGGCTCTACTATGTGGTACTGAGTTTAAAATGACTAATGACCCCCTCTTCCTCGCCCATCCTAGCACATCCACCTCGGGGAAATTGGATGGTTTCAGGCTCTTCACACTCTCTCACTTCTTTGGCCACACAGCTCTCTTGTGGAAAGCCTCTGCCACCAACTTCATCTTAAATGAAATCCTACAGATGACCAACACCCAACTCGAACAGAGGCTCTTCCCCAAAGCCTTACTAAGCCTCACTCTAAAAAGAAAGCCTGCACTCTGCAAGCCTCCTTCACTTTGCTTCTAGTCCCACTGTACATGTACTTTGCTCACATGCAGTTGTCTCAATAAAGGTGGTCATTTCTACTGAACTGTGAGTAAGTGAGTGAGTTAGTGGAAGTCACTCAGTCATGTCCAACTCCTTGTGACCCCTTCGACCTAAGCCCGCCACGCTCCTATGTCCAGGGAATTCTCTAGGCAAGCATGCTGGAATGGGTTGCCATTCCCTTCTCCAGGACATATTCCTGACCCAGGGATTGAACCCGGGTCTCCTGCACTGCAGGCATATTCTTTGCTGTCTGAGTCACTAGGGAAGCCTCTAGCCGACTGAAGTGTAGGCCTTTCTAAAAAACAAGAGTTTTTTTGGTGATTTATTTTAGAGATCCAGAGCACCGAACACAACGTCTGGAATGAATAAACTGCTGTGGATTAAAACTAAAGGGTCATCTGCCCCCAGTAACTAATAAACACCTACTGAGCACCCACTATGTATGACACTTTTGCTTCTGTGGGAACAGAAGGATGATGACTAAGATGGGATTCATTTCTTCAAGGGGTTTAGAGTTCAGTAGTGTCTTAAGACAAGTCCATGGATTGACAATTTTTCAAGAATTAGAGGCTTAATGTGACAGCTATCAGGGAATTCAGGACATCCTTGGGCCCTCAGAGACCTCCGGCCAGTCCAGGTGACAGACACAGCTCATTAAACTGGCCTCAGAGGGAATGCCCACTCCTACACATTTTCTTTCTGTAGACAGAAAGCGACTACACAGCAGCAAATTCTTCAAATTAAATGATCTTTTCCTTTTCAGTTTCCAAAGAAAATGCTGAAGCTGATTTCTAAAGTTTTAGACCCAACACTTGTAGCACTCGGTTGAAGAGAGCTGAAGTATTGGAAAGAGCTCCATCACAGGGCCCCATGGACACCATGGAGAAGGCACCCTCCATTCATTTCATCCTGCCCTGACTATAGCCTTGACAATGGATCTGTTTTGCTTGCTTGATTTCCCACAGAAGAGAGCCTGAGGGTGCTGTTGCCTGAGAAGGGACTGACAGGTTTCTAGTTTGACAAATTTAGCCTGCAGGCCTTAAGGACCGGAGGATCTACTGTGGTATAAACCCAGACTCCCCTAGACAGACTGCCTCCTGTATCCTTGCAGACCCTGACACACCTCAACTATCTGTATTAATGGGGCTCTGCTCAGAGCAAGAATCTCTTTTTCCTTTTCTTCCCCAACTTAAGCATGATTAATTAAATGTCTAGATTGAATCTCTTTTTGTTATTTTGGTTGCATTAAGAAAAAGAATCCATCCAAGATGAAGTCAAAGCCCTTATTTTCACTCTGAACTTGGATATCAGTGAGAAAGGAAAGCTTCTATTTTTAGAAGGAAAGAGCATTGGTGACTAGAAATGAGGGGTTTAGGGTCTCCTGCCATACATTAAATGAGATTTGAGAACATATCCAGGGCCACTCTTCCCTAGAAACGGACATGAAATTGTGCCTATAAAGCATGGATGGGTACTGTTTAGCTTTCTACTGCTCCCATGAAAAACTGCCATGAATTTCAAGGCTTAAAACCACACAAACTTGTTATTTTACAGTTCTGGAGGCCAGAAGTCTGAAATGAGTCTCACGGGCTAAAGTCAAAGGGCCAGCAGGGCTGGTTCCTTCTTGGAGCCCAGAGGACAATCTGTTTCCTTGTCTTTTCCAGCTTCTAGAAACTGCCTGCATTCCTTGGCTTCTGGTCTCCTTCCATCTTCAAAGCCAGATATGGCTGGTCAAGTCATCTTCCCATTGCATCACTCTGACACTAACCTTTCTGCCATCCCCTTGCACATTTAAAGAGTCTTGTGATGACACTGGATCTACCTGGGTTGAATCAGGCTATTCTCCCCGTCTGCAGCTGAGCTCATTAGCACCCTCAATCCTGTCTGCAACCTAAATTTCCTAGTGTCATTTTACATAATATATTTAATCCTTGGGGGATTAAGACAGGGACATCTTTGGATGGCTAACCAAATGTATCTTCCTGGGGGAAAGGAGTTATTCACTGTCAACAGATTCCCAAAGAGGAAGTTAAGAACCACTAGATCCATGCTACAACATGTCCTGAAACTCTAACACAGCTTGATTCTGTTCATATTATTGACAAGCTCCAAGGTAAAGGATTTAAGGCCATCTACCTGGGTCTCAACTTAATCCAGACTGAGTAATAAACAGGGGCACAAGAGACATGAGGAATGGTTCTGAAAAAACACGTCTTTACTGATAAAAATTAATTAATTCCTTTTCTTTTTTGGCCCATCAAGACAAAGTGTCTTAGATGGTTTTTACAAATGACACAACAAATGAGAAGAACAAGAGGATAACTGATTTGCTAGATTCTTGAGAGGACTGAGAGCCAATTCTTATGATCCAGAACACTTTCACCAACCAAATAACCATGCACAGTAATTAGGTTCCCAAGGAAGGACATCACTGGAGAGACTGCCTTAATATGTCATTTCCAGTGGGGAATGGTGGATCTAGTTAGGAGGAGAGCCAGACAGCCAAGCTCTTGTGAAATCAGAGTTTCTTTACAACTCTTATGAGTTATTAGAGAGTGAATACTGATACAAAAGCTGTCAGGAAGGGAGACTGGTCTTGGTAGATTTTCCTGTTTAATGAGTACCATCAGGAGATACAAGAGTGTCAGAAGAGAAGCCTAATTTTTAATGTGGAATTTTATTGGGTTGAAGATGTTAATGAATGCCAGTTATAAGACTTTTAGCTGCCTTGCAATGTGTATTTGAAATGCTACTCTGTGCTATAGGTTACTTTGAGTTTAGTCGGATCTTTCCAAGTCCCTGCGCACTCAACAGAATATTCTCATCTCTACCACTCCAAATGGTCTATGGCCAAACTGCCTTGAATGTGCCTAATCTCGTCTTCCATAGTACTTCTTAAACTGTTGGTCTTAGTACCCCTTTATATGTTTCAAAATTATTCGGGACCTCAAACAGGTTTTGTTGAGTTGGATAAATTGATCGCTATCAAGCACGTTGGAAATAAAAACTGAGACATTAAAAATACTTCTTAATTCAGTACAATAATAATAAACCCATTATATTGCAACATAAGCAACATATTTATAAAATATAACTATATTTTCCCAAACAAGAAAAATATGAGGAGAGTGATATTGCTTTCTATCTTCACACATCTCTTTAATGCCTGATTTACAGAAGATGGTGGGTTTCTCATATCAGCTTCTGCATTCAATCACTTGTGAGATCACACATCCAGAAAATGCCTCTGTATCCTTGCGACAAATGAGACTGAAAAGGGCTTCTAATGTTGTGGTATTATTACAGGAATAGTTTTGATATCACATACTCCATGACCGGACTTCAGAACTCCCTAGGGCTCCCACTGTGAGGACTGAGGCTCAGATACATTTTTCATCAGGGAATTAGTACTATATGGTCCCTTGATAAATGAGAAACTTATGGGATGCAGGGAACACACTGGTCATAGCAAACACCCTCTTCCAACTACACAAGAGAAGACTCTACATACACATGGACATCACCAGATGGTCAATACCAAAATCAGATTGATTATATTCTTTGCAGTCGAAGATGGAGAAGCTCTCTCTATAAGTCAGCAAAAACAAGTCTAGGAGCTGACTGTGGCTCAGATCATGAACTGCTTATTGCCAAATTCAGACTTAAATTGAAGAAAGTGGGGAAAACCACTAAACCATTCAAGTATGACCTAAAGCAAATCCCTTATGATTATACAGTGGAAGTGACAAATAGATTCAAGGGATTAGACCTGATAGATAGAGTGCCTGAAGAGCTATGGATGGAGGTTTGTGACATTGTACAGGAGGCAGTGATCAAGATCATCCCCATGAAGAAGGAATGCAAAAAGGCAAATGACTGTCTGAGGATGCCTTACAAATGGCTGAGAAAAGATGAGAAGCAAAAGGTAAAGAAGAAAAGCGAAGATATACCCAGTTGAATGCAGAGTTAAAAAAAAATAGCAAGGAGAGATAAGAAAGCCTTCCTAAGTGATCAATGCAAAGAAATAGAGGAAAACAAAAGAATGGGATCATTCTATTGTATAGAGATCACTTTAAGAAAATTAGAGATATCAAGGGAACATTTCATGCAAAGATGGGAACAATAAAGGACAGAAATGGTATGGACCTGACAGAAGCATAAAGATATTAAGAAGAGGTAGAAAGAATACACAGAAGAACTGTACAAACAAGATCTTCATGATGCAGATAACCACAGTGGTGTCCGAAGGCAAGTGGGCCTTAGGAAGTATTGCTATGAATAGAGCCAGTGGAGGTGAAGGAATTCCAGCTGAGCCATTTCAAATCCTAAAAGATGATGCTGTGAAGGTGCTGCACTCAATATGCCAGCAAATTTAGAAAACACAGGAGTGGACGCAGGACTGGAAAAGGACAGTTTTCATTCCAATCCCAAAGAAAGGCAATGCCAAAGAATGCTCAAACTACTGCACAATAGCACTCATCTCAAACGCTAGCAAGGTAATGCTCAGAATTTTCCAAGCTAAGTTTCAACAGTACTTGAACCGTGAACTTCCAGATGTTCAAGCTAGACTTGGAAAAGGCAGAGGAACCAGAGATCAAATTGTCAACACCCATGGGATCACAGAAAAAGCAGGACAATTCCAGAAAAACATCTACTTCTGCTTCACTGACAATGCTAAAACCTTTGACTGTGTGGATCACAACAAACTGTGGAAAATTCGGAATACCAGACCACCTTAGCTGCTTCTGGAAAAATCTGTATGTAGGTCAAGAAGCAACAGTTAGACCTGGACATGGAACAACGGACTGGTTCCAAATTGTGAACGGAGTACATCAAGGGTGTATATTGTCACCCTGCTTATTTAATTTATATGCAGAGTGCAACATGTGAAATACCAGGCTGGATGAAGCACAAGCTAGAATGAAGATTGCTGGGAGAAATATCAATAACCTCAGATATGCAGATGATACCACCCTTATGACAGAAAGTAAAGAAGAACTAAAGAGCCTCTTGATGACGATGAAAGAGGAGAATGAAAAAGTTGTCTTAGATCATGGCATCCAGTCCCATCACTTCATGGCAAATAGATAGGGAAACAATGAGAGACTTTATTTTTTTGGACTCCAAAATCACTGAAGATGGTGACTGCAACCATGAAATTAAAAGACACTTGCTCCTTGGAAGAAAAGCTATGAGAAACCTAGACAGCATATTAAAAAACAGGGATATCAGTTTACCAACAAAGATCCATATAATCAAAGCTATGGATTTCCTAGTAGTCATGTATGGATGTGAGAGTTGGACCATAAAGCTGAGTGCCAAAGAAGTGATGCTTTTGAACTGTGGTGTTGGAGAAGACTCCTGAGAGTCACTTGGACTGCAAAGAGATCAAATCCATCAATCCTAAAGGAAATCAGTCCTGAACATTGGAAGGACTAATGCAGAAGCTGAAGCTCCAATACTTTGGCCACTTGATGTGAAGAACCGACTTGCTGGAAAAGCCCCTGATGCTGGAAAAGATTGAAGGCAGGAGGAGAAGGGGACGACAGAGGATGAGATGGCTGGATGGCATCACTGACTCCATGAACATGAGTTTGAGCAAGCTCTGGATGTTGGTGATGGACAGGGAGGCCTGGTGTGCTGCAGTCCATGGGGTCGCATAGACTCGGACATGACTGAATAAGTGAACTGAAATGAACTGAATGGGCTGCAGAGGATGTGTGCTAGGGCTGAAGTCAGAGAAAAAGAGAAGCTTTATTCTATAATTTCAAAACACTATCACTTTAAAGAAATTTACTTTAAAATAGTAAGACGCAGAGATAGTTTGGGGGCTGTGGTCTCTCAGTCAGTCTCCAACTGTTCTGCCTGAGAAGGACAGTCTTCTCCATGGGTCTGGTCTCCTTATTATGCATTTTGTTCTGAGAGTTTTCAAGCTCGAAGAGTTTTTAAGCAGTCATTAACTAGCGACCTAGGAATAAAAGCCGATTTCATTTTTAGGTCCCGTTTAGTAAGTAAAACAGAGAACGCACTATTATTCTTTAAAGGTACAAAGTCAAAGCACTTCATCAGTGTTCACTTCGAAAATTTCCTGGCTTTGCCATTCACTTGCGTTCAATAACTAATTTCAAATGTTTTATTTTGTCCCACCTTGAATATCAGGTGCTTCAGTTCAGTCACTCAGTCCTGTCCAACTCTTTACGACCCCATGGACTGTAGTACACCAGGCATCCCTGTCCATCACCAACATCCAGAGCTTGCTCAAACTCATGTCCATTGAGTCAGTGATGCCATTTCACCATCTCATCCTCTGTTATCCCCTTCTCCTCCTGCCTTCAATCTTTTCCAGCATCAGGGTCATTTCTAATTTCAGTTCTTTGCATCAGGTGGCCAAAGTATTGGAGTTTCACCTTCAGCATCAGTCCTACCAATGAATATTCAGGATTGATTTCCTTCAGGATTGACTGGTTTGATCTCCTTGCAGTCCAAGGGACTCTCAAGAGTTTTCTCCAACACCATAGTTCAAAAGCATCCATTTGTCAGCGCTTCGGTTCATGTACTATTGAAGCCTGGCTTGGCGAATTTCGAGCATTGGTTTGCTAGCGTGTGAGATGAGTGCAATTGTGTGGTAGTTTGAACATTCTTTGCCATTGCCTTTCTTTGGGATTGGAATGAAAATGGACCTTTTCCAGTCCTGTTGGCCACTGCTGAGTTTTCCAAGTTTGCTGGCATATTGAGTGCAGCACGTTCACAGCATCATCTTTCAGGATTTGAAATAGAACAGCTGGAATTCCATCACCTCCACTAGCTTTGTTCATAGTGATGCTTCCTAAGACCCACTTAACTTTGTATTCCAGGATGTCTGGCTCTAGGTGAGTGATCACACCATTGTGATTATCTGGGTCATGAAGATCTTTTTTGCATAGTTTTTCTGTGTATTCTTTCCATCTCTTCTTAATATCTTCTGCTTATGTTAGGTCCATACCGTTTCTGTCCTTTATTGTGTCCATCTTTGCATGAAATATTCCCTTGGTATCTCTAATTTTCTTTTTTTTTTTTTTTGAAGGGATCTAATTTTCTTGAAGAGACCTCTAGTCTTTCCCATACTATTATTTTCCTCTATTTCTTTGCATTGATCACTGAGGAAGGCTTTCTTATCTCTCCTTGCTGAAAAGCCCTGTTCTAAAGAATGACTGAAATGTTCATATCTTAGTACATGGGCATATCTTTTTCTAAAGGCAGCAAATATTCTCATTGGGACTCTAATCACTTCTTCTTCAATCATATCTTTTAAGGAGTTTATAAAACCCTAACATGATTATCTTAATATGTTTATAATAAGATTTGAAAATGGTTGAGGGAATTATACGTTCAAATTAACATATGTTACTAACAAAGAAATCGAAGATATCTGGGAGGCCATTTCGGAGAAGGCAATGGCAACCCACTCTAGTACTCTTTCCTGGTAAATCCCATGGACGGAGGAGGCTGGTAGGCTGCAGTCCATGGGGTCGCAAAGAGTCGGACACAACTGAGCAACTTCACCTTCACTTTTCACTTTCATGCATTGGAGAAGGAAATGGCAACCCACTCCAGTGTTCTTGCCTGGAGAATCCCAGGGACGGCGGAGCCTGGTGGGCTGCCGTCTATGGGGTCACACAGAGTCGGACACGACTGAAGCGACTTAGCAGTAGCAGCAGCACCATGGGTTAATTCATGCTTTAAAAAAGTAAGAGTATTCCACATGGAGTTTTCTGTTGCTGTTGCAAGAATCACCAGAGGTTTTAAGCCTAAAACACAGTGTAAACCCCCAGGAAAGGTATGCAATGCATGGCATTTGGAGATCAGGAACTATGTTTTTTTAGGGAGACCGTTGGACAGGGGTGCCTGAGGAACAAACTTGGAGAAATCGTATCTTTTTAAGACAAAGCAAATCATTTCAGAATTTCATGTATGTCAAGTGAAAATCCAATCAATCATATTGATTTTTTTCTTGCTCTTTTCTTCAATTTAAAAAATTGTCAATTTTTAAAAAAGAAATACAAGTAAAATCACATTTATTTTATACCAATATTCACTGTCTACCACACAAAATAACTGCGTTTAAGCAAAGTTTCAGTGACCTCATTATGAACAGATCATAGCTTTAAAGCTTCAAAATTTTCCATGAAGTGAACAATAGTAACTAGGCAATCCCTTTTCAAAGTCCTTCAAATCTAGGAAAATGTATCAAATCAGGTAACTATAGACACAATCATTCAGATGGCGATGAGTCAGGAACAGAAGCTTCCGATAGAAAGGTAAGAAAGAGAAGGCCACGGGCCTCTAATGGAGCACTTCAGAAAAGCCAGAACATGGCCTGATTATGGGCAATTACAAAGTGGAATTAAAATTTATCATCTATAATTATGGCACAGAATTGCTGTACTGAGCTATAATCCCCAATCACTAAGACACAGTTCATCACGACAGAAAGCCTGAAATGGCTCTTAGGAGGAAGGAGAAACAGGCAGAAAAGGAGAGAAGAAAGCCTTCCCTTGTTTAGTTCCCATTAAGTCAAAGTCAGGCTCAATGTCATATAAATGCACATGTAAAAAAATTATAAGCACTCCATACTTGGTGTGCAAAATGCCCAGAAATTTAGGGGAAAAAAAAAACTGTTGCCATAGCAACACCTATCGGCGACTAGCATAAATATGTTTTCTATGCAATTTAATAAAGATTTTCATGTTGTGATCATTTGTGTAGTTTTCATTTAATTATTTCACAGGGCATTGCCTGGCTGAAGAGTGAATTATTCACTGTGGGAGAAGAGAGCTCAACAGTTCAATAAATTAAGGTCAGACTTAATGACTGGATAGAGAATTTTTGACCTCAAAGTTGAGGCTTGGATGTAGATTACTTGGAGACACGAAAAACACAAATGGCAATTATTTTATTTACTGAAAGCACAGTACTTCTGTGTTTTGTACTATGGTTCTGGGGAGAAAAAGTTGTTAGTAGGAACCTGTTTAGTATGTAGAGCTCAGAGAGAGGATTTGTGAGTTTTCAAAGAAATTACCAAGGGGATGTGCCCTAGGGGCTGATGGGAAGGGCAGGGAGGCTTATGGGAGAGGCCCTGGGTTAAAATCCTAGGGCAAGTGGCTTCACCTCCAGGCAACTCTTGGGAAATTTACATGTAAATGCATTACACTGACAAATCTCTTGCTCTTGCTACATTTCATTTCCTTCCATTTTCCAGGGCCCATTGTATTTATATTACCTCTTACTGGATGATAATTGCATTCAATAACTAGCCTACATCCTGTATAAGACACTGGGTCAGGCTATAGAAGACAATTTTCAGAACCTGCCTTCTAGGTAGGCCTTCCAGTAGCTCCTCCTCTGTTGATGGCTCTATATTCCCATCTGTTTCCTAGGCTTCCCAGTTCATACATTCACCACACCCTCCAACTGCTCAATGCCGGGCTTCTGGAATGACCAATATGATAAAAGAAACTAAGTTTCATGGTTAGTGGGTTAAAGCTTCACTTCACCATTTTATTACATCTTTAATTTTGGAAATGTTTTAGGTTTGTAGAAAAGTTACAAAGATAGCAGAGAGAGTTTCTGTTTACCCCTCATCCAGTTTAAACTCAACAATGGTACGTAAGCATGGACTATAGTTCAAACAGTATTTGGATTTCGTCAGTTTTCCCATTAACATCCTCTTTCTGGTCAGCATGCATTCATTTGGCATGTCTCTTTAGTCTCCTCTCATCTGTGACAGTTTTCCAGTCTGCCTGTATTTTTCATGACCTTGACAGTTGTGAGGAGTACTGGTTGGGTATTTGATAGAATGTCTAAAATTGGGTTGCTCTGACATTTTCCTCATGAGGAGACTAGGTCATGGATTTGGGGAAAGAATATCACTGAGGTCTCTTATTACAATAACCTTGATCACCTGGCCAAGGTGGTGCTTGTCAACTTTCTCTGCTGGAAAATTATTATTATTATTTTACTCCCTCACACAATCTATTCCTTGAGCTGACAAGGAAGAGGGGGTGCCACTAAGGTCTACATCTTAGAGAGAAAAAGTATTTACATCAATTATTTGGAATTCTTCTGTAAGGAAGATTTGTCTCCTCTCTCCCACTAATTTATTTGTTAAATGATTCATTTATACTATGGACTCATATTTACTTGAGATTTACTTTGGGTTGTATATGACTGGATAAACAACACGGTTTTAACTGTATAGCACGGGATGGGAAACTGTTAGGTAGTTAGAATAGGAAAAAGGAGTCCAAAATGTCGGTGGCTAAAAGACCTGGAAGGGAAAAGCCCACGAAAATAGAACAAAGGAAGGTCTGAGGCCTGGAGTGAGAACCTCAGTAAAACAAACAGCACTCCTGGCTGGCCCAATTTACATCGGACAGGCGCAGGGAGAGAAAAACATATAAAAAGAGGAGCCAAAGCTAGTTCGCTCTCTCTCTCCTGCGCGCTGGGGCGCTCTTCTCTTTGCATCTTTGGGTCGACATGCCCTCACGCCTCGAAGATGGATTTTCCTGCTATTATCTAAATAAAATAGAGCTGTAACACTGAGCTGTAACACTGATTTATCTATGAGCTATAACATGGTCCGTTCGAGACCTGAGAGCTAAAACACAGTCTGTCCAAGACCTGAGAGCTGTGACACGCCGAGGGGGGCTTTAATGTCCGTCACTCCAAATCTTTGTTGTGACCAGACAAAAACCGAAGAGCATATACTCGCCTGACAAAACTATACTGAACGTCCTGATATATTATCCAATAATGGGAAAGAATATGAAAAATAATATATATATATGTATAAATGAGTTACTTTGCTGTACAGCAAAAACTAACAAAACATTGTAAATCAACTCTATGTCAGTAAAATTATAACAAACAAACAACTCAAAATAAAATTGATACTATATAATTATTTTACTGCTCAAATTTTCCAGGCTTGGCCAATGGGTGCTCTTTTTGGTTGGCTGCTATGTCCCTCTAACTTTTCTTTTCTGTTTTCTTTTAGTATTTCCTCACTTTCGAGCATTACAAGATGCCATAGTCTGTTCTTTCCCTGTTCTAATCCCCAAAACAGCCATTTCTCCAAGGAGCCCTGTGTCCTTTTATTGGAAAAAGCATAATTCTTTCCTTTTAAGAGGAGGTTTTTTATAGGGGTCATGTGCCTTAACCTGAAAGTTGATCTTACTTATTGATTCCAAGTAAAATGACTTATTGAATATAAAACTCACTATATCCTGTAAATACCTATTTAGTGAAACTGAGTACTAAATTGTGAAAGTGCAGGTTCGGGGACAAACCTGTTGGAAAAAAATGTTGTACGTCTATAGCATGAATTTGTTATTGTTTAGTCTCTAAGTTGTACCCCACTCTTTGCAACCCCATGGACTGTAGCCCACCAGGCTCCTCTGTCCATGAGATTTCCCAGGCAGGAATACTGGAGTGGGTTGCCATTTCCTTCTCCAGGGGATCTTCCCAGTCCAGGGATCAAACCCATGTCTCCTGCATTGGCAGATGGATTTGAAGGAGGAAACAGACAGAACAGGCTCCATCTTGAAAGCAGGACTTCATCTTGGACTGGACTGTGGACTTTGAGCTATATGTCCTGTACCTATGGAAACGACACACCAACTGGAAAACCAGGCCCCCTGGATGGAAGACCCTCCTACTTTCTGAATCCAGAAGGGAAAGGGAAAAATATTAATGGCACAAAAATTGACTGATGATAAGAAAGGAAATTCTACAGGATTTGGACGGGGATGACCTGACCCCTCCCTCATACTGGATAATGATGCGCCTGCCTCCCAGTGCTCCACGAGGACCGGAGGCCGCCTTAATGCCTGATCCAGTGCCAGGTGAAGTTCCTGCAGCAGCCGCTGCTCTTCCACCAGCTCTCCTGGAGTTCATAGAGCTGCCGATTTGGCAGGCTCCAATCCCAGCAATGGAGACCTCTTGTCAACGTCCCCAGAATTCCACCTCAGCTGGACCTCCTAGATTGTATCCACCTCTCCCGGTGAGTACTAATGGGAAGGGGGAAGAAAACATAGCAATTAGATACAGGCTGCGCTCAGCCAAGGAACAGGGGGAAAGAACCCCACTACAGATGCCCCTCAGAGAGCTACAACATGTGATTCAGGACGCATGGGGCACTACCATCAGCCCCCTGTGGCCTATTATTACCAGCCATTTTCCTCTACGGATGTATTAAACTGGCAGAGACACGCTCCACTGTACTCGGAGGAGCCACAAGCCATGATTAGGCTAATGGAGACTATTTTTTGAACCCACCGCCCTACACAGGATGACATAGTCCAACTGCTAGTCTCCCTTTTCACACTGAGGAAAGACACAGGATCCTAACTGAGGCCAGAAAACGGTTCAGAGAAATGGCACCTGAGGGTACTGCAAACCCGTGGCGGTGGGCAGAACTAGTCACCCCCATGAGAGGCCAGATTGGGACTGTGACACAGAGGAAGTGAGGGGCCCCCTGGAGAGATATCCGGTGATTATTTTACAAGGTCTCAAGAGGGGGTCTGAAAAGCTATGAGTATCGCAAAACCCTCCGAAGTGATTCAAAGGGAAAGCAAATCACCCTCTGAGTTCTGCGAAAGACTGTGTGAGGCCTATAGACTTTTTTTTTTTTTTTT